>NW_027286819.1:5951820-6089320 GCF_022747635.1 Hetaerina americana
ACATGATCAAGGAACGGTGCCTGGGAGATCGGATGTCAAGAATCAGGTTAATGGAAAGCCTCTAATTTTCTGTTTCCCAAAGAAGGGACCATTCATAATTTGAATTAAATATTCATTGTGAGGGTGAAAAAATTAATTCACAATTGAAGAGAATAGCGGAAACCACTTTAATCATGTTCACTTGACTTTTGGAGGAAATGAAGGAAGAAATGGCTTAATAGCATAAATGTTTTTCTTGTGAATGAAGAGTAATACTATGACAAAAGCGGCCCGCCCGGCGACAGTTGAAGAATGAATTATGGAAAGCGAAACGGAGGAAGGTGGATTGACCCCGGGGGAAATCCAGGGAGATGGTCAGTCGAGCCTAAAGAATTTTTCAGCAAATGTAATTTACTATTTGCGATCATATTATTCATTGCGATCCATACGTGCGCGACGGAAATCAGCCTGGTTAAAGAGTTAAAATACACCGATCAATTGAAGCACGCCCTTGCGGCGGCTTGCGGGGTATTACGTATATGTAGAAGATTATTGATAATTCCCATGAGCATGAAATACACACACTTCTCTTCAGAGTCGTAACGGAGTGGATGCAGATAAAATAATTGACTTTTGAAGGAGAAAGAATTTCATTCACTATAATATCTGGTCTTAATGTCCTTAGAACCCTTAGAGGGTGTCGGGCGAGATCGGAAGGCGCCACTACAGCTGCATTCTTTGGATACTTACACAAAGCCATGGACTCCACGCCTGGCATTTCAGCTGCACTCTGAGTAAAATAGTACCAAATATGGGATATAAAGTTTTATTGAAATGGGTAGCTAAATAAAAAATTACAAATAAACCCAATTTTCAAAAAACACATCTAATTTCGAGTTATAATGTCTATGTGTTGAAAAGTAATTTTGAAAAATTCAATCTCTTTCAGAATCGTTTCTGCTTTGCCAAACGGTAAATCGAAGCAGAAACGCGCGATAAGATTCCACAAATAATTCCCGCAGATCACAAGTGTCTTTCCGTTACTTCCCACGGTTCAATCCGAGTGCCAGTGACGAGCATTAAATGGATGGTCATAGTGTTTACATTTTTTGTGTTATAAATATCGCCATATGCCTAAAATAGACTTTATGTGGATTGACTTCATTTTTTCCTCTATCGGTGACTTCATCATGGCGATGCCGCGTGGCATTCCTCTTACTATTCTGAAAATTAAATAATCATCCTATTGGACTTTTTTCCTTTTCGCCATCGACTTATTGATAATTCTATGTTCCTCTTTCGGAGTCTACCATAAAAAAAACTGATTGGTATACACCCTACACGTGGGTGTCGTTTCCCTTCCGCGATGGGATCGAAAACTCATCCGACGAAATATGTCGCCCAGAATCCATCCTCACAAATGTTATGAATTTACCCATAAAAACTCTGAAATCGACGTTTCCCTTAAACATTAGTTCCATGAAGATGTCATCTTCTCCCTCAACCTTATTTTATTTCTATTCTGTTAATAATATTCCCATATCCTGATTAATTACGCCCAGAAACAGGCTGTCACCATCTACGACATTGTTATCGAACATAGAATCCTGCCAGCTAAAACGTTTTACCACTGAGATCCTCTAATATGATTTCAATTTTTTTAAAGATTCGTAGCACAATTAATCAATCGCCTGGCGTATTTAAAATTGCATACTGATTACAATTGGGTTCAACCGTTATATATTTTTATATTCCCGCAAATTACACGAATAATAATGTTTTATTGTTCATTTTTCTAATCCTTCCGCTGCCTTGCATCGATTCCTTCGTCATGCCAGTTTCATCCACAATATATCATTCAACTATTTTCGCTTTTGGAGACCACTTTCCGTGTTTATTTCCTTCTACTAAGTTAGTCCAATAAATACGCGAACCGAGTCCATAAAAACTTTATTTTTCAAAGTTTGGTCTACATCGCTTTTGTCCCCTGTTCAAAGTACTCTCCATTCGTGGACTATGCACTCATTCAATATTCTTTTCCGCTGTTAAAAGGGCCCTTGGAAGTCATCAAGGCAGGTGGGCTGTTTAGGTTTCTCGTCGTTTCTGGCTTTTTTGGGTCAACATCTTGCCAGTGATGTCCCCTCATCACATTTTTGCATTTTAAGAATGAGAAAAGGTAACAGGGGGCAAGATCTGGCGATTAAGGAGGATGATCAGGGATGGTGATTGAATTTTTTGCCATAAACAGGCGAACAATCAATACTGAATGTGCGGGTACATTGTCATGGTGAAGGATCCAGCCGTTGCTTTGAGCAAAATTTGGTCGCACAGAGCGCACGCAATCTCTGAAATGCTTGAGAACTGTTGGGCATAAGTAAGAATTTGCCGATTGTCCTGCATGAAGAAATCCATGAAGAATTACAACTTATCAATGAAAACCAGCGGCATGGCTTCGATGTTCCATCGGCTTTTTCTTGATTTTTTGGTTTCATTTTAGCCACTCTAAACCGGATGTTTTCGTCAGAGCATTATAACCGCAAAGAACAGTCTTCATTTCAGTAATTTCTTAATAACTTTCACGCACATCATTAAAAATTTCAGTTGATTTGTTGCTGCGTGAAATCATTAATTTCCAATTTCGACAAACAGCAAAAAAAAGGGAAACAGAAAATAAAATAACTGGCGCCATACGCACAGCTACACGATCCGCCAAGCACATTGGGCTCAACCGGTCTCAGTAACTAGCGCCACTAATGAGCGAGTTTATAACCCACGTAATGGCTACCAGATTGCACCAGTTTGCGTATTTATTGCACAGACCTCGTTTGGCCTTATATTGTCCCTCTTTCGATTGATCTGATCTGCTATTATCCATGGTTTCCTTTTCCGTGACATCGCATGTTATCCTTCTCTCTCTCCCTCCATATATAAATAAATAAATAAATATATATATATATACATATATTTATACATATATTTATACATATATTTATACATATATTTATACATATATTTATACATATATTTATACATATATTTATACATATATTTATACATATATAGGGAGATGAAAAATGGAATGATAAGGCCGTGGGGGTGGATAACATTCCCGCGGAACTTTTAAAAGGCTTAGGAAAATGTGGGAGGAAGAGGCTATATGGGCTGATCCGTAGTATTTATGAGGAAGGAATTTGGCCGGAAGATTTTGTGAGATCAGTTTTAGTTCCTATTCCGAAAAAGGTAAAGGCTACATCATGTGAGGACTACAGGACGATAACTTTGATATCCCACGCAGCTAAAGTTGTTCTCAGGTTCATAAACAAAAGGATAGAGAGTAGGGCAAATGATTACTTAGGGGACGACCACTTTGGGTTTCGGAAGGGGAGAGGTACGCGTGATGCCATTGCAGTAATGAGATAATTAATCGAGAGGAATATAGAACACAACCAGGAGGTATTTGCCTGCTTCGTAGATTTCGAAAAAGCATTTGATAGAGTGAATTGGGAAAAACTAATGAGTATTCTACAGAAAATAGGACTACATTGGAGGGAAAGAAGGCTAATCCGCAACCTGTACATGTCTCCGACTGCTCAGGTACGAGTGGGGAACGGGGAGTCCGGTTGGGCAGTATTAGGAAGAGGTGTAAGGCAGGGTTGCCCATTATCACCGTTGCTGTTCAACCTGTATGCAGAGGAAATGATCAAAGAGGCATGGGAAGAACTCGAGGTAGGAATGAAAGTGGGCGGGGAATTCATAAAATCAGTTAGGTTTGCTGATGACCAAGCTTTAGTTTGTCAGTCAGCCAAGGGGCTGCAAGCATTGCTTAGTGAATTGGAAATTCAGTGCGACAGGTATGGGATGAGAATCAATATTAATAAAACAAAGGTTATGCGATTTTCTGGAAAGAAAAAGGCTAAGCTAAACATTGAAATAGGAGGGCAAAAGCTAGAGCAGGTAGAACAGTTTACGTATCTCGGTAGGACCAACACGGTCAAATTAGTAAGGACGTAAGGAGAAGAATTGCGCTAGGCATAGAGGCTTTCACAATGAGGAGGGAGTTGATGACCGGGACGTTGAGTAAGGATATTAAGAAAAGACTCGTAAAAACTTTGATAAGGAGCGTAGCTATGTACGGTCCGGAAACGTGGTCATTGAAGCAGGAGGATAGAAGTAGGCTGGAGGCTTTTGAAATGTGAGTGTGGAGAAGAATGGAGAAGGTGAAATGGACAGAGAAGAAAACAAACGAGGAAGTATGGTATGGTGGGCGAAGAGGGGTTTGTTGGGAGCAATCCTGTGGAGGCAGGAAAAGTGGCTGAAAGGGGTATTGACCGGCAGCGGGATGTTGAAGACTGTAATTGAGGGGAGAATGTTAGGAAAATGAGAAAAGGGAAGGAACAGGATAGGGATGTTGGACGGGATGAAGGGAGGAAGAAAGTACTCAAGAGCTGAAGAGGGACCTGATGTAAAGTAGGATGTTGTGTTTTGCTAGGGGCCACAAATTATTTCATTAGCAATTACGTCCATCCAAAAACCTACCTTAACCGGTAGATTACCTAATAATAATTATATATATATATATATATATATATATATATATATATATATATATATATATATATATAGTATATGCTTTCATAGACGTAACACGGAAGTGCCGAATAGTACAATACACAGTAACACATAATATAGAAACACAAAAAAAGAGAACACTCACACGTATTTTCTTGATATTTCGACGGAAACAATCCGTCTTCCTCTGAAGATGTAGAAGTAATGACTGCTGGAATTGTTGAGGTGAGGGGTGCGAGAGAAAGGGAAGGGGGCCAGGGGAAGGGGAGAACGGGAGGCGAAGGAGGGGTGAAAGGAATGGTTGGGGAGAGGAAAGGGAGAGGGAAGGGGTGGAAGTAACAGTTTTAGGCCACTCCCATCAGTGAACGACATTGAGGCCCGGATGCTGATAGGCCATACAGATGTAAATGAAAGCCAATTCAAGGGTTTTTAATTCTATAGGGTTATCGGATGTGGGAAGGGACGCTAGGACGGAAACATTGTAACACTGGTTGAAGGGGGTATTATGATGGGAAGCATGTTTAGGGATGGGGAGACCCGCGGACGGGGAGGAGGGATTGCACGAGGCGCGGTGGTTGTTAATCCTAATGTTAAGTGGTGTGGAACATTGGCCTATGTAAAAGGACGGGCAGAGTTTACAGGTAAGAAGATAAACAACATTCTTGGAAGTGCAAGAGGAATAGGGGAAGGGCGGGAGAGAGTTGAATGGTGGGATGGAGTGGGGTGGAGTGGTGAAAATAGGGCAGGTTTTGCATCTTGCTCGATGACATGGAGTGGGTATGGCTCTGGGTGTGTGAGGGGATTTTGAGAGTGGCCTGGTGGATTTGAGGATATCTGCTAGGTTGGCGGGACGTTTGAAGGTGACAGAGGGGCAATTGGGGAGAAGGTTGGAGGAAGTGTTGTGATTTTTGAGGATGGGGAATAGGTCTTTGAGGATGACTTTGAGAGACTGAATGCCTGGGAAGTAGGTCGTACAGATTGAGAGAGGCTGGGAGTCTGTGGTTGACGCAGGCTTGGGGGTGTAGGAATGTTTAAGTATTTTTTTATGGAGGAGAGAATCAGGGTATCCTCGTTGGAGGAGGGAGTGGTGAAGGTTGTTAAGGTATTTGTTAAGGGATTCGGGATGGTTGCAAATGCGGTGACCGCGGATAGAAAGAGAGTAAGGGAGGGAGCGCTTGGTATGGGAGGGGTGACAACTGCTGTAATGAAGGTATTGCTGCTTATTAGTAGGTTTGGGATTGAAATTTTGTCTAGATGTCGAGTTCCATGTTTTGAAGGACCGATTCAAATAATTTTGTCCCCTTATTTATTTATTTATTATTATTAAAAATACACATGTGCTGATAGACATTGTCAGGTGGCACAGAAGTCCCAAATAATTGCAAAAGATAATACATAAAACTAGACTTCAAAACACAAATCTCTTTAACAAAACAAGTGAATCCCCCATCCCATTCACAACCATTAATCAGCAAGAAAAAAAGATAAATTAAAACAATTAAGCTATTCCATATAATACAATACACCACACGTCAATCAAATTATTACATATATACCTTGCATCTATTCTTAAAAGTATACACTCTGTTAGGAAAGGGCTCGAATATTTTTGCAGATAAGGTGTTCCAATCAACAATTGTTCTATTTAGAAAAGAAAATTTTTTTTATTTTTAAAATTTGTTTTCTGCGCCCGGCATTTTACCTTAAATTTTTGATCATTTCTGCCTATAAAATTTGGGTTCCCCGCCTCTTTCCCAATATCTGCCCAGGCTTTCTCCCCCTTCAGAATTCGGAACATTCCACAAAGTCTGCTTACTTTCCTTCTAGTTTCTAGAGGTTCCTAGCCCAGCGTTTTTAGCATGTCAGACACACTCTCCATCCTCCTATGCTTCCCCAGTACATTTCGGCCAGCCTTCCTTTGCACCTTTTCCAGTTTTTTAATATGACCTACATATATTTACTTGGGAAAAATAATCGAAATGTTTGCTCATGGCCATTTCCCCTATTTTGTTTTCAAAGTCACGTCATCAATCAATGGGCATCCCGCCGTAATCTTTTGCAGCTGCCATACTGATTAAATAGGTGCACAGACAATAATGATTCTTGTGGCTCCTACTCTTCGACCTATCCGCAGCCATAGGCGACAGCGATTGTTATGGCTTCCTCCCGAACAGCCCTCGGGGTCCTGGGAATGCTCAACACTTTCCACTTCGGCAGGATTGTAGTCCATGGAAATGGAGGTCTTGTGGACCCTATGGTCGTTCTTAAGCCTCAATCTATCCATCTTGACTATATGATAATATTAAAGCAAAACTACGGAAAGTTCCGTCGTGCCTAATATTTAAATATTTCGAGACGTTTAAAGAATGCGATTATAAATAATAAACTCGCGTATGCCACGTGAAACAATTCTAGTTCTCCCCCCTATCTCTTCCACACACACACATCATGTTCCGCTTCGGCTCGTTCTCCATCGGCGACGCATATTAATGCCCTTGGGAGTGACGTGCCGCTAATGGGAGCATGGATTCGCCGGTGGCTGTCACCGCGACCGTGGTCAAATGTTGAGTTGTGACCGCAGAGAGAATGCGATCGGGAGTCGTGGCGCCCTCCGAACTGTATTTGGTGCACAACCACGCTACTCACTCATGTCTCCAGTCCGTGACTGACCAACTCCCCTGCGGCGAGCCTAGTTCACTCTGCAAAGACATTAATGGTAGCCTTGTGCTTGAGAAGTCACTCGTTTATATTTTGGCCTCATTATTACGAAAGAAATTTAAACCTTGTCGCACACGTAATGAGAATGAGGCCATAAGTAATAAATACCAATATAAATTATTATTTATGCTGCATTAGCGCATATACACACATGTACTCAAGCGCGCATAAAAAACGTATAATACTCTCCAATGCGTCCCCGCGATATCAAGTAAATCATTCAAATATAAATAACTGCTAAGAATACAGTTACAGTTATATAATAGGAATAGTCCTGGTTCCTGATTTGCTGAATTTCTTCTTCTTACCAAAAATAAATATCACCCCTCCTCCTTCGAGCTCATTTTTGATCCGCTATTTAGAATGGGTTTCATTTATATTTCAATGTTAATTATTTCATAGAATTCCGCTAAATGGTACTACAGCGTAGCGTAACGTACGAGGATGACGGATTAAGCGGAGGGCGCCGATAGCTTCATTGCTCAATTGATCCTTGCGATTTGCCTGCGAAGCTGTGTGACTAGAAGAAACGGCGCAGCACTTTATATCCCTAAATAGTTCCTTCAAGGGTATGCCCGGGGCTCAAAACTGAGTAAAGCGTGACAATGAACGGTATTATCACAGTAGTCAAATATGCGTTCAAACCTGTAATCTTGTTCTTTCTATGAAATATACTCAGTCGAGTTTCATGACTGAAATTTGTTATAGAAGTACAATGAGTAGGACGAATGGCTTTTAAAAGAATTGAGCACGCTTTGGTGGCAAATAATTTCTGATAAATACACCCGTTATTCTAAATGAAAACATATATAAAAATCAGGAATTGGTCACTAATATTCACTTATCGAAGCCTTATCAATTGTCTGCAGAAAAGATGCCTCTGCTTTTTGAAAATTCTATTCAAAATAATTTTATTTCTTTCTTATCCTCCGATTTGAATTATGAATTTTTGAAAATCCTTAATTATTTGAGCATGGAAATTTATTGTCTTTTTTATCCAGACACAAACTTCGAGGAATTTTATAAGAATATATCTGAGAATACCAAAGTTATTTTGTAAAAATCCAATAATTAGTCGGCATAAGTTTACTTGGGAGGTAAAGCATCAAATTTATTAGGATGCGAAATGTGATACGATTATTGACATGCCTGAAAGTTGCCATGGCGCCATCAAGCTGTGAGATGATTGAACAAAAGTACGCCTCGAATATTTTAGCCTACAACTCTCCAGCTAATTTTTTCGCAAGTTTTCCGAAAAAATATGTAAAAAGTATTCATCGATAATATTTTTAACTCGTTACTAGATTTTTGAAAAATTTTTAACGGGTGGCGTAATTCCATTTGTTAATGCTTGCCCGCAATAATTTGTTGATCAAAAGAGAAGAGTGTGATGCGATTTCTTCTTTTATAATCAATGCGATTTTTCTAAATTTTACTATTCATGTTTAGATCATAATAAAGATAATTAATGCTGAATAATATCTTCGTTATTAATCTTAAGTAATTAACTTCGTTGACCTTATCATTTGTTCGCTTTCCTGAGGAGAAGAAGGAGCGAGCACAGGTTTATTGACTGGAGTGACCGCGCTCAATTACGAGGGACGTCTATGAACAAGCACAGACAGATACACTATCCATTCCACGCGAATCGCGAACGACGCGAATGGAAAGTCGATACTAGTACCCTCATACGAGTACCTCCATCCGACTCACAATTGAATCTGTGGTACCATCAACGATAACACCAACATTATCACGGTCGAGTATTCCACAAACTCAATAATTCTATCAAAATTCCGGTCCTGCTCCCTGGAGACTGCCCTGCATCCTCACCCGAATGATATTACGTTCTGTGAACTGATCATGGGCCACCATCTTGAATCCCGATGAGTAATGACGCATAAGAACTGAATGGTCACTTACCTAAGCCGTCGAGGGGATTCAGTCTAAGTTGCTCTTTCATTCTAGAGCACGATCGCGATTTTGGAATACGTGTCCAAAGTTACGAAAGAGAGAGGTTTCCCTCAAAGCGTCAGCCACATTCATTTCCCAATACCGAAGTAATCTATAAACTTTCCCGGCGACATTCATTCATCGTATTGCAGAAATTCAGTCTCGGGAGCTTTATATATACGATACATATATCCATAGGGATCGCGATAACCTGCTCTTGGCATGTCAAGCATCTATCTGGTTTCCCAGGGGCGGCGAATCATCTGAGTTGGCTCCCAACTCTTTCTCCACGCGTGACAAGAAACTGTGATATTTGCGTTTGTCTGCGATCGAGTTACACATCTAAATAACCTATCTAATAATAATAATAATGTATTACTGGCGTTAACACGAACCTATCTGAAGACGACATACTGAAGTGTATCAGGAAACAAAACGACCTTTTGCATACGTGCCACCTTAAGCTAATCTTCAAGTTTTTGAAACGGGAAATTACAAGAGTAAATTCTGTCATTGAAGCAGACTGTGAAACTAGGAAAACCTTGAACAACTTAAAAAAGGTCTATATCGGTAATGACTCACATAAAGTAAGTGATTGCATCAAAACCACTCAGTGCTTTAAATGCCAAAAGTTCGGCCACATTTCGAAGAATTGCAATGCAGCAAACTCTGTGTGTGCCCGTTGCTCCAAGGAGCACACTACTAAGGAATGCAAGAAGAACACCCACCTGTGCAAATTGTAAATTAGCCAAGATCGAAGACTGCAACCATAAGGCGTCAGATACTAATTGCGGTATGTACCAAAGAAGGCTGCTCAACATAATAGAGACAATTGACTATGGAGGCATCTAGCAATAGCCTTATATTAGCACAAGTCAATCTACAAGGTGCAAACACGCCAACAGACGAAAGAAGAGCAGAAAAGGAGCAGCTTCATTTAGACATTTGCCTTGCTCAAGAACCATATATGTTCAAAACACCAAACAGTAATTGGATTATGCCAGGACAGGGCCTTAAAACGAGAATTGTGCCCACCAGGTCAATAAATAGAGGATATGCGGCTATTATTGTGTTCAATGAAGACCTTGATATTCTGGAAATTACAAACTTTACGAATCAGTATATTATTGTTGCAGAAGTGAGATCTCTCTTAGAATCTTTTATCTTAGTCAGTCCTTACTTCCCGCCAAGCCGTGACATTATTCCTTTTCTTTCGCAAATTCGCTCAATAATAGATCATTTTAAGAACAAACAATTGATTATATCTATGGATTCTAACGCCAAGAGTGAAATTTGGTTTAATTCAACATCTGACACTAGGGGAAACCTCCTAGAAGAACTAATCTCTTCGACCAACCTGTTTATACTAAACCAACCTGGCGAACCGGAAACTTTTTATAGTCTAAACGGCTCATCTAATATCGATCTAACTTTAATAAGTGCCCCACTTCTTAGAAAGATTAATGAGTGGAAGGTCATTCCTGATGTAATAACAAGTGATCATAGACTACTATTGATAAAAATTAAGGATGGCAAGAAGATATCGACTCCACAAAGAAGATTCAACTTTGGTAGCGTGAATTGGGAAAAATTAAAAAAAACTAGTTCATATTGATAGACATTTACTTTGGATTCCCCACTCGAAACACATCGATGAGCGCATTTCTAACTTAACTTCTGCCATTAACGATACGATGATGGAAAACATTCCGATTTACATCAAGATCGATAACCAACACCCTTGGTGGACCGCTAAACTAGAACGCATGAAAGAAGTCGAAAACAAACTTCGCAAAGACTACCAAAAGTGTAACTCTCAGGTTAAAAATATCTTTCGTTGCAGATGTAAAACCAAGTTAAAGGAATATAAGCTAAAGATCAGAGAATCCAAACGTGAATCTTGGGAAATATTTAGCTCAAGAAATCTTAGCAACAATGCTTGGGGATTCGTCTACAAACTATTTGCTGAAATTGTTAAACTACCCGCGATACTTGGAACTTCTACCCTTGAGGATGGTAGCATCCCTCTTACGGAGGAAAAAATTAAAATATCATTAAACACCTTATTGCCAGACGATACTGCTGACAATGACGAACAATCGATCATTAGGGAGGAGTCACTAATCATGCCGGACACCCTAGACATGGAACCGTTCAACGAGGACGAAATATCATTAGCGGTCCAACAAATCAAACCCAAGAAGGCACCTGGGAATGACCAGATACATGGGATCATATTTAAAAAAACTAGCGGGAAACCTAGTCAAATTCATTACAAACATCTTTAACGATTGTCTCATGTTTTCCTATTTCCCAGACCCATGGAAAATGCATACCTTGCATACCATCTTAAAATCTAAGGAAAAGGATCCATCTGAACCTTCCTCATTCAGGCCAATCACACTGCTTCCGGATCTGGGCAAAACATTTGAAAGAGTTATCAAGGGCAGAGTTGAAGCTTTTTTCAACAACACGCTCTACCACCCAAACCAATATGGATTTAGGAGAGGGAGAAGCACATCGGATGCCATTCACCATCTTTTACGGTTAATCGACAATCAAAGCAAATTTATACTATCGTCATCTTTATCGACATCAAAGATGCATTCGATTCCGTTTGGTGGCCTTCAGTTATACAGGAGCTCAAGACCCCAAGGATCCCAGCTAATCTAATAAAGCTTCCGATCAGCTATTTTAATAATAGAGAGGTCAGATACTCCACGCAAACAACAAAAACAAGCAAGATTTTAACAAGAGGCTGTCCACAGGGGTCGGTTCTTGGCCCGTTATTCTGGAATCTTATAAACAATCAGGTACTCAGAAGAGACTTCCCTATTGGGTGCGAGCTCATTGCCTTCGCAGACGACATGGCCCTGACTATAGAAGCAAGCACCACAGCCAAAATGGAACCCATGATTGCGGAATGTATGTATATAATTGAAAAATGGGCAACTGAGAACAAGTTAACAATATCGACTGCTAAAACCCAATACATGATCTTCGGAAGCAAGATGGCTAGGAACCCTACTGTGGAAATTTATAATAAAACATAAAAAGGGCTTACGTATTTAAATACCTCGGAATTATGTTAGACGAGAAATTATCCTACCAAGCCCATATTAACTACACCATCAATAAAATAAAGAAACTTTTCCAGGGAGCTCGGAGATACTGCAGGTTTAAGTTCGGCACTGACTCCTTAATAACCATCTACAAAGGAGTAACAATTCCAATCTCCACCTATGGCTGCGATATTTGGGTTCATAAGATCAACCTAAGTAGAATCGACCGTAAACTAAAAGAAGCTCAAAGGCCCTGCCTGTTATCAATATGTTGGGGCTACTCGACGGTCAGCACTGATGGGTTGTGTATAATTTTCGGGCTACCACCCTTAAAATACGAGATCCTGGAAATAAATGCTATAATAAAATTACATTCTGGACAAAGGGCTAAACACTTCAACCTTGAACTTGATGAAAATCAATATACCTGTATAAGGAAAAACGTCTTAAAGAAGAGACTGAGGGAAGAATCCATCATTCAGTGGCAATCGGACTGGGATAACAGTGTAAAAGGCTCATACACAAAGGACATTTTCCCTGTTATTTGCGATAGTTTGAAACTAAAAAAAGAAGGAAATTTTTCAAATTACCTTCACAAAATTGGGAAATCGAGAACTAACCTATGTGATATATGCTTAACAGAGGACACCGCCAAACACAGAATTGAAGAATGTATCCATTATGAAAAAACAAGACTAGAAATATGGCATAATATGGCGGTGAAGAACATTAAATTGCGCGAAATAGTATTATTCTGCTTAAACACAAATTGTAAACTCCTATTTGATTTCGTCACATGAGTGTTAATTAAGCAATGTAAGCAGACACATCTAACACATTTTACTGTCAGTGTAAATTTTCCTATTTAACGTGCTCTACAACTAGGCGAAAAATCAAAATATATCATATATTCACGATACAAATTATTTTTATCTGTACATATTATGTTGTATGTTTCTGTACTTGTGCTGATTATTGTGAAAATATGTACTAATTGTACTCGAAGTGCCTAAATTCTAATGTTCTGTGTATTCTGTGAATGGTTAAGTGTGTAATTCCAAATGTATTATTATGTATGTTTTTGATACCTGAGAGTTTATGTAAATAACTGTTTAAAAATCTCATATCGGATAACTTTGGCGATTGAAGACAAAAAGGGGAATTTAAGCGTGAGCAGGTATCCCCTCAATCAACATATAGCAGTGTTGTATAACTATGTATGTTGCTATGTATCTGAATAACCCGGGCGATTATGGTTTCCTTGTTCAGATGAAATCAATAAGAAATATAAGCAAATTTTGGCTCATTTTTTCGTTGACTGTTAAAAATACAAATTTGTGAATGATCCCACGAATTGGAGTGTTCGTTCATGTGGCGCTACACGATGGAACGTCGGCGAATGCAGACGTCCGCTCTGCGTAACCGGGAGGAATGTCTGCCCACCCACTCCCCCAGCCGGCCAGCTCCCGGAGGCCGCCGCTACGTGACATTAAGAAATGAGAGTGGGTGGGTCCACAGGGGGGCTGGAGGAGGACTTTTGGCTGGGAGTGTTTGGCTTCTCAATCCAGGCGAGGGCGATTGATTCGGGGTCGGGGGGCATCGCCCCCCCCCCTTTACGGGCGGACTTTATAACAAGATTCCGTCTCCCCAGTGAGGAAATTTGATTTCAATATTTCTCCCTTCGCGACGACCTCCTCAGCCCGGGCAGAGTTTTGTTGGCGTGACGTGCTCGAAATAAAAAATCACGAGTGAAGAGGCGCCCCAGGGCCGGGAGCGGGGAGAAGTTGGCCGGTGCGGTGAGGGGCGGCGGGGGCGGAAGGGGGAGAGGGCATGGAATGTCTTCTCCGAAGTTTTTAATGGGGCGAAGGAGGGAGGAGTGGGTTCTTCCGCCAGCGCCGTATATTTTCCGAGCCCCTGCCTTCGGGACTTAATCAACTTTTCGTTGGAGGTTCTTCGAGGAATCGGAATGATAAAATGTGAATGGGAGAGAAGATGTTATCGGGGGGGGGGGCAGAGGAATGGGACCGCCACCCCCCGGCTTCCTTTCACCCAGGGGCCACCCCGCGAGGACGTCGACGACACGGGCCCTGGGTGCGCGCGTGTCTTCCACCCCCCAGACGGACGGGGCACGCCGGCCCTTGACTTGCTCACGACGTTTCATTTCTCCCTGCATGAGGTCATCTACTTGACCGTATGTGATATTTACTCTTCGTGAGGATTTGCGTCGCGCAGCATTACAGCCGCCTTTCATGCGTTTTCAGAGGAATTTCTTCCGCCGGTGAGGAACATTTGATTTAAAAAAAAGCTAGTCTTAATTGTTTCCTCCGATTATTCACACTAAATAAAGTACCGCAGTTTGACACGTCTCAGTACTGTATAAGTTCTCACCAAAAATGCCACGAGCAAACAAGAGTACACGAGTATACTATTACGCGATGCCTTTTCGTGCCATTTCGTATCGAGAATTCATTTCACATAAGTGTCGAATGGCAACCTCTTGGATGGCAATTGCACGCTCACTCTATAGTGTCTCCTCATCCTTCCTGAATGTTACGCATATATTCTTCCAGCATACTGTGATCGGTCTACTCAGTAACTGCTTCACCTCTTATGTCCTCACTCATGACGACTTCCATTTTGGACGCATTTTCTTTCTCTCTGCCGCCTTTGTGTATTTACTCAGGACTCTTTAAAGGAAATCCGATTGGTCCTTGCGAACGCATCCTTGACATTTCGGACGCATCATTTACAATTGCTGTCTTTGCAATTTTCTTATTTAGGCATCCATTTATTTATCATTTTTCATGAACTACCAGTATTATGCGTATTTCATTACAAATGATTTGAATTTAAAACAATTACCATAGGTCCCAATAATCTTGCACTTAATTTTTTCTAGAATTTCCATGCGCTTCTCTGTGTGTTCAATCACTCCATATTCTCTCGGATACTTTGATAAATGTCCTTTATTTACTATCTCTTACGCCTTCTCCAAATACTAAACAAATCTCCTACACTCATGCATTGTTTTATTATTTCCTCAAGTGCTATCATATTAAGCACATACGCGCCAGCAGGAATTAAACCTTTTGTTTTCCGCGGACTTTTGTCAGAGTTTCGTTTCGTAACCTTTCATTCAAAATTTAACCACTCGTTCTCATTCTCAACATCGGCATACTAAAGAATTGATTTTAGCATCCATGCGAAATTGCTTTATAATAATTTTATACAAAAATAAAACGCTCACTCTCGTTCAATTTATGAAATGTAACACAAATGGCATTCACTTGGTTTACGTTTTTTATTGCATTTTCCCCCACAATTCAACATTTTTGTCATTTTAACAAAATTGTTGATTCATTCTTCAAAATTTTTACTATTTTCTATTTTTGATATAGTCGCAATATATTTTTACTCTTTGATCACATTTGTATTCCCTGATACATCGCTTCAATCAAATCGCCAAAATTTTCCCCGACAGTCTCGAATTCTTCATTCATTCAGCAAATAAAATCACTCACAATCTTTTCCCTTATTTTGATATTTTTCCTATTTTTACCCATTTTGAAAGCAGATTTTTATTTCCTGCGGAATAATTTTGCATGTTTTCTGAAGAACCTCCACTTATTTTTTATATATTTTTTTAAATTTATCAATCCTTCTTTTTCTTTCTGAATCTTTGCTAAATTTCATAGCTGAAAGTTAATTTGTTTTCCCCGGCATTTGAAACCAGATTCCTTGTTTCCCCGGACGAGTACTTCAGAGTCCTAAACCACTAGAAGCAATCTTTTACTCTGAGGATTTATACGTTATAATGGAAAGAGACATATTTACGAATTAAAGCTTCTACTATAGCACCAGATAGCTGTACCCATGCTCTTTGCATCAGATCACACGAGGTCTAAGCCAATTGTTCAACAAACACAGCGAAATTCTCGTATTTATGAGTTCACACTAGCGGGGCATTCCGCTAAAGGGACTTGCGTGCAATTTTTCGCAGCTCTTTAAATCACACATTTTCTTTTCTTTCTATCATTTTATTATTTTAATGCTATTTTTTTCTTAGCAGTCTTCTCGCGCCATTGTGGCGTGCGTTCATGCTCAAAGGTAACTCGACATTTTTCTCGCTCCAAAGAGAATGTAAAAAGGTGTGTTTGAACTTCAAATACGCGAGAAATTTAAGTGAATGCAAGGCATGAATGGCTGAACCGTGCGGTTGACATGGTTGGTATGGCTGTCCTAAGAGTGACACGCATTTTATCTGCCTCAAATGGCGTCGTTTAGAGGATAAATACAGGGCGAGCATCCATTTTATCAACTAGCTTGTTTTAACACCCATCGAAATCTATTGTCAATTGAAGGAGGCACGTATTAAAGGCGTTATAGAAAGACTGGGAATTTGAATTTACGGGTTTAATGATTCAAATAAAGCCGAATGCCTTGTGACAACGAATTGAAGAAGACTCCGCCGCGGATACACCGTGTTTTCATGTGGTCGAAAGGTTTGTCGTGAATATGGTGTCATAGCTTCGGCGCTGCAAAAAAAGATGCACGTCCGTAGGAAGATAATTACGTGTAAAAATAACAGATGATCCAACTTCCTGGTTTAAGAAATTCATCAGGAATGACTAGGAGCGCACCGCGTAGAAGGTCACCTCCATGTCCGTCTCCTGATGCGGCATCCATCCCCTGCAATGGCTTCGGCCATCCGGCACGTCGGTTTCACTTTGCGGAATACACGCAAAGAGGGCACGGCGAAGTCAGCAGCCTTAGCTGTGCCCTGCCACTCGTACTACTTCTGCATGAAGATTATTACAGTCTAGTCGTCATTTTTGCCAGCACTCGACAAGCGAATTGAACATCTAGTGACCCATCAGGTGACCCATCATCTAGTGACCCATCAGCTCTAAACAAGCTACTTTCTAATCTAAGTATACTGCTTTTACAACCACATCTGCCATTTCACACAATTCGTAACTAGAATGGGAATGCAGAGCACTAATATACAGCCACACGATTCCAATATTATCATACTCTTAGCACCGTTAATTAGCTCGAAAGTTCTGTGAATCATTAACTAAATATACTACAGGGTTCGTCCGGAAAATAAGTGTACTGACTCCTGGGCTGGGCGCGCCGCTCCAGGCGCGCCCAGCACCGCTCCGATGGGCTGCGATTGGAGGGGGGTATGTTGGCAAGCGACGCTGAAAAAGGCAGTCGGCTCTGAGCTGTGGTGTAGTGAGGAGCTCTGTTAACGCGAACCTCCACGCTCGACCCACGTCACGGAACGCGATGCCGAAGTTTTTGGAGCAGCGTTATTCCATCAAATTTGCGGTAAAGCTTGGGAAATCGTCTACCGAAACTGTCGGTATCATTAACCAGGCTTACGGGGAGTCAGCCATGTTCAGAAACATGATCTTTCGGTGGCACAAGATGTTCGTGGAGGGCAGAGAAGAGGTCGACGACGAGTCTTCGAGAGGTTCCCGATGATGCCTTCGCGGGAGCGTTCCAGGAATGGGAACGCCGCTGGAACAAGTGTATCGACTCACAAGGGTCCTATTTTGAGGAATATTAGCTTAAGATATGTAAAAGTGTAATACATTTTTTTTCCTGAGCTCAGTACACTTATTTTCCGGACGAACCCTGTATACTTCATGCTAGAGAATGCATTAAATGTTATCCTCTGTAAAGGCATGTATCGTACACGGTTTTGCCCCGTAAAAAAATCTCATTTTTATTTATAAAAAATAAGCCATTATTCCCATCTCCTACGAGTCTCTGGAAAGCGAACTATTTCGCAGTTGGCTGTAGACATGCATGTTGGTCGGAGCCTTGCGGTGTGCAGTTGCAGGTCTACAACTGAAAAGGTGGCTATCCTGTCGTCAGTTCATACTCGAGAAAGAGGGACGCCCCGCAAGCCTCCTGCATGCCAGACGCAAGTTCCATTCCTGTAGCTCCGCAAACTTGGATACACTTCATTCTTTCTCTAATTAAACCTTTAACTCCACCAACCAAGACCGCAGTGAAAACAATGAGTTCGATTGGGGAACTTTCACTGAAGTTAACTCATGAAAGCTGATATTCCGTCCGTTTTTCTTGGCCCTCATCATCCATCGTTCCCTTCGGCCGGCCGGGCGTTCAAAAACATCGATCATAGGAAGATTCTGCGTGGAAATGGATGACTTCAGGCTTCGATTGCCTTAAACTATCCGATGTTTAGGAAGATCTAGCTCCACCGATCTTATATTTAGCGATCTCTCATCCTAATTATGTCGTGTCTTTGCCGTAATTGAGTGGAAGGCGAAAAGTAAGCACTCGCCGGTTGGCGTTGTTTTAATTCATTTAGAATTACGTTGCAATTAGGCGATTTTCCTGGTGGCAACGGTCAAGTTTGGCCAAAGATAACTCTTACAACGAAAATTACATACTACCTTGATCAAAAATTTCCCGGAATTTATTCAGAAAGTTAAAAATACAAGTTTATTCATCTAAATCTATATTGTCCCCTTCAAAGTAATCCCCATCGACTGCAACACACTTATGCCAGCGCTTGATCCAATCCTCGAAACATTTTTTATATTCGGTTTTCGGTATGTCCATCAGTGCTTCCTGCGATTTTTCCATTACTTCCTCTCGGCTGCTAAAACGCGTTCCCCGTAATGGTTTTTTAACTCGATTGAAGAGAAAGAAGTCACAGGGAGCCAAATCAGGTGAATTCGGTGGCTGTTGGATGGTATTTGTTGCATTTTTCGTCAAAAAATTACGAATAATGATAGCACTGTGTGACGGTGCGTTATCATGGTGCAAAATCCACGAGTTTTCTGCCCACATTTCTGGTCTCTTTCGGCGAATTGCTTCACGCAAACGTCTCGTAACGCCCAAATAATACTCTTTGTTTACTGTCTGGCCTTCTGGCAAAAATTCATGATGCACTACACCGTTGTAATCCATGAAAACCGTCAGCATCGCCTTCTTTTTTGACTGAAAACGACGTGGTTTTTTTGGTCTCGGCTCATTTGGTGAACGCCATTCACTTGCCTGATGTCTGGATTGCGTGTCGTACTCATAAACCCACGTCTCGTCTCCAGTAATGATCCTTTTGATGAATGTGGGATCGGATTCAGCCTCGCAAATCATGTCTTTTGCGACGTCAACACGGTCTCTTTTTTGCATGAAATTGAGGTATTTTGGCACCAACTTTGCTGCTACACGACGGAAACCCAAATCATTAACCACAATGTCTTGGGCGGATCCATAGGCAATGTTCAAGTGCTCCGCTATTTCTCTGATGGTTAATTTGCGGTTATTGACCAACATTTCTTTTACTTTATCAATTTTTTCACCGACTTTCGATGTCGATGGTCTGCCACTGCGTTCATCATCTTCGATTGACTCACGACCACTTCTGAACCGCTCGTGCCACTGGTAAACGACCGTTTTTTTAGAGAATCGTTGCCGAAACACTTTTCCAACATTTCCAACGTCCGTGCGCCACTAAATCAGTTTTTTACGCAAAATTTAATACAAAATCGTTGTTGCAAATTTAAATCCATGTCTGCAATTGTAAAAAATCGCCAACACACACAGAGATAGATGTACTCTTGGCTACGTAACTTTTGCAAATGTCAAGTTATGACACTAAGATTTAAAGGGAATATCAACAACAGATGTACCAATTTAACAAAAAAACAGAACTCAAATCGGAACGATGGGAGCGGCACACGGTGGTTATTCCGGGAACTTTTTGATCAAGGTAGTACATACACGCACTATAAAAACAGATAAGAGACAAAATATTCTTACATACAATGATACTTCCACATCACACACAAACAAACTTCCACATCACATACAAAATGCCGTCCACATCATATACAAACAATATTTTAATAACTACAATGAAGTTTATTACCCAGTGGCTGCTTTACATTTATACTTAAAACTTCTAAAATTGGATGGAAAGGGCTCAAACAAACCTCCAGGCAGCTGGTTCCAATCAATTATAGTTCTATTTAAAAAAGAGTATTTTTTCTTATTTGTTTTTTGCGTCCTTATTTTTATTTTGAAACCATGGTCGTTTTTTCCCTTAAAGTTAGGCTTTCCATAAATCTTCCCACGCTTCCTCATTTTTAACAATTCTATGCATCGCGCCTAACCTACTCCTTTTTCTTCTATTTTCCAAACTCTGCCATTTCAGTATATCTTACATTTCTGTGACGCTATCTGTTCTTTTGTACCTTCTGAGTACATATCTTGCTGCCTTTCTTTGAACTTTTTCTATCTCTTTAATGTGACTAACCTCATATGGATCCCATACTATGGACGAGTATTTTAGGATAGGGATAACCAGTACCTTATATCCTTTTTCTTTTGTGGCTACGCTACTTCCTTTTAAATTTCTTATTACCCAATGCAATACTTTAAATGCCTTCCGTGTCAAATTGTCTACTTGGACTCCCCACCCAAGATCCCTAGCTAAATAAATGCCTAAATATTTGCATTGACTGGTACATGGGATTCTTTCTCCTAAGAGGGTGGAAATTTCCTTTCCTGCATTCTTTTTATTTTAAAAATTTTTATGCTTACTTTTCCTTACATTAATGCCCATATTATTATTTGTTACCCAGTCACCAAGGAGATCGATGTCCCCGTGCCCGTGAATGTCGGGGGAACTTGCCCAATGGCCGCAGCCGGAAAGGTCTCCGGCTGAACGCGGCATGGCCTGAATGATCTCTTGTCCATCGCGTTCACCCCGAAATGAGGTGATACCTCACGAATGTTTTGCAATGCCATCTTGGCATGATGATTAGATAGCTTCAGACAGTTTATGCCCGCAAATCGTAGAAAATCAAACGCTCGCTCCTTCGATAACTCATGCTTTTTTCGTTTCAATAGAAACTTCAACGCAAGAGGATTTTGCTTTCATTTTCCAGTAAGATCAGCTGCTGGGCTCTATTTATTTTGAGTCAGTGTCCGTCAGCAACGGAATAGCATAGTCCCTCGTGACATTGTTAGGAAAGAGATATAAGGTACCCATGTAGGTATCTTTGCCGTTGTTTCCGCCTGGTAAAACGCTCCTATACCGGAGTTTACGTGCAAACTCACGAGAGACAACAGGGGTGGACGAGAATAGGAGGCGGGATAGCGGACGGGAAGCGAGACGGGAGGTTGGACGGGATGGGAGGTGGGTGATTAAACGGGAAGGGAGACGGGATAGCGGACGGGAAAGGAGACATTTGCTCGATTACGGTGTTCTCCACGATCCAATCCGCAAAGTCAAGAACATTTTTTCCTCGTACACATTTCACATTAAGATTACAAGAGAGTATTCACATTTAGATTAAAATATTTCCAATGATTATAAAATAAAGTTTGTGAATAAATAAATGTATAATCCCACTTCATGGAGCAATCCTTGTCACTCCAGATATTAAAATATATTTATTGCGAAAGGTAATAGTTCTTCTTCTTACTAGGAAAATAGATACTCATATAAAAGCAACAATGAAGTATGTTACACGACATCATAACTATATTTGCAGTCCAATACAAACCAGTTCTCTACCAAATTAAGTAGACTATTGTAGACGTACAATTCTACGTGGTTGTATTGAAAAAAATAGGCTTCAAAAGCGTTCAGTGTTTGAAGGAAAAAGTAAATTAATACCTTATTGTGCACTAATGCGATGTGCCTCCGGGCAATAGCCTCTCACCCTATCATTAGTGCCTTACGCCCCTATGAATAGGTGGTGGGGCATTCTCGCGCGAAGGGAGGGCGCGACTCGAGCGCTCTCTGCGAGAGGGAGACACCCGCGTTCATCGCCTGCGACTGCCGGAGATGGTGGTTGCTTCGGAGCCGTTCCTCACCCTTCTTGACCCCCGAGACGACTTCCTACCTCGGTGGGGGAGGGAGGAGAAGGGGGGCGGGGGAGAGGGAAAAGATTCCTCTCCGGGGTGAACCACGGCCGCGGCGCAATCAATCTTCGGGTGGTATCCATCATCGGGGAAGCGTGTTTCCTCGGGGGCGGATCCGGAGGGGAAGGCCGGAGGCAGTGACGGGTGTGGAGGAGGTGAGCTGACCGGGTGGGCGTGGGGTTGACTTCCTGCATCCACTCACACAATGTCGCCGAAGGGGCATGCGGCACGGGGTCAATGATGGGACACGGGTCCGTGAAAAGTGATGGAAGGGAAGAAGACGGCAGGATGGTATTGATTATAGCTGGGCATTTACAATATTTAAGCCATCAAACTATCACTCAAGCATATGGTCATATTAATGTGGAAGATGCCATCAAGATATAAAAATTTGTCATCAGAATGAAAACGTCTTAAATTAAAATGAATTCCTCTCGGAAGAAAAGGCATGGAAGTGAAAATTCGACGGGCCTGCGAATACATTTTATAAACAGGAGAGGTGGGAGTCGGTGATGAGTGGTTGCGGGAATAGGAGAGATTTCAAAATGAGTGATTAGCGAAATTATACCGCACGCCGTTAGTAAAAAGGTAAAACTTGCCCCAAACTGCCGTCTTCCTCTTTTGTTTTTATCTCTGTGTCGCATACGCCCCCAGCAACGCACCCCTCTGGCGACAATGTCTGAGCGAATATTTCGTCATTCCGTTTCCTTAGGAATGCGTATAATACATTTTTCATAATAGGGTTAAAGTAGTACCAGATTTTCAGTTCTTTCAAGGGCGCTAATTCTGTTTCTATTTTTTCCTCCCTTTCTTTTTACCTTCCTGCTTCATTCGACCATCTCATGTTAATGCATTAGTCCCCACACGCATTTTCGTTTCACAAACTCCCGATGCTCGGTTTGCCTTGATAAACTCGTCGACCAGATACACGAATGGTCACTTCCGTCCGCACCTTCTCCTCGCAAAGCATGCACTTTTTTCAAGCTTGGCTATTCCGCTCTCATTTATTACTCAAAATGACAAAAGCAGCGCAGCGCACGAATGTCATAATCTGGTTTCTATTCACATGTATAAGGAGCAGAACAAATGTGAAACAATTTATGAATGTGGCGAGATCGAAAGAAGTAGACGGGTGCAGGGCAATGTAAAGGCAATTGATAAAGCAAAGAAAGTCGTCTGAAATAAATGAATAATCTCCATCTACGTCGAACTTACCTTTTCCTCGAGGGAATGGAGCGAAGTTTATTCAGAATGTATTATGTCCGAGTTACCAGTGTGGAACAAGGAAATTGGATTATCCACCAAGCGCACGGCGTGCGTGGGTTCGCAATTGTGTATTCCAAAGAAACTGCGTGAGATGCCGAGACAGTTACTTTAAACGGAGTCATCCGCTAGTATGCATTTCAATGCAACAATTTCAGAGTGTTAAAACGACTTGACCGGGATTTCTCAATGTCCAGTCGAGTGCTTTTGCCAGTTAAGCCATCGAGGCGTCCTCTTAAACTCCGAAATTTCGGGGGCTTTAAAGGAACAAGATGCTCTGACGATATACCGTATAATCAACTCAAGTGTTTAAAAGTTGGCTTTAACCTCGTGAACTGTGGCGCGTCGCGCACAACTACGAATGCCTGTGACATTATATGCACGGTATTTTGTCACAATATACTGTTCCTTTAAAAGCCCCAAAATTTCAGAGTTAAACTGTTTTTGAGCGTGTATGACTTTAAGTATGACTTTGTGTGTGTATTTTCGCGGTTGAGTGCTTGTTTTGTGTACGTATGTGTTTGCGTGCGAAAATTCACGATCTACGCCTTTTTTTTTTTTTAAACGGTTATTCGAGCTCCCACTCTGTTCATTTGGCGTTTCTCCCGAGACTACAGTCCCTTTTGGAATCAGCAGTAATTGTGTGTGAGGGGAAGCGATGGGAAGGATTGGCGACCCACGACTCTATGCTACGGAATTGTTGAACGGTTGACCAAAAGGCTCGAAATGTATATTCGACCTGTGGTCCAACCATCGAGATACCCCCGTGATTCACCGCCACTTGGTAATCCATCCATCCGGGCTTCGTCAAACCGATCGCTTCACAAACGGTCTCTTCAAAGACGGTTCCGCACATTGCGTATAATATTCCCCAGCTATAGTCCGATGCTCGTTGAGCAATCGTAATTAGCCACGAATGACATAGGCTGACGAGTGGGGATTGACGAGGAGGGTACAGATGGCATAAAAGGGAGATGTGAGAGGAAAGAGATCCGCGTCACCTGAACATGCGAGGGGCGTGGTGATGGTGGTTGGGGAGGAGGGGGGGGAGTGAGGGGTGATCGGGGGGGGGGCAGTGAGGGGAGGTTGGCGGAGAGACAACCTCCTCGGCCTCTCCGATCCCTCCTCACTTGTCCGACGGCGATTTATTCGCCCCTAGGGCAATGCGTTCTCGCCGCCGTGCGAGGGGAAGTGTTCGATCCGCAGCCGATGAGGGAATCCCTGCCAAGCCGCAAGGAGTCAACATCTTGGCTGCCCCACTGCTTGGAGAGACTAGTTCCCTGGTTCACATGTGGAAGTTCGGCAAACACGACCATATTGCCATGATGAGTAAGTGAAGTGGTCAGTAGGCAATAGGAGGCAACGCGTGAGGGCAAAAATGGCGGGCGTAGTGTTTTTCATCGTCGACAGCGAGCGAAGGCGAACTGGATATGTTTTCAAATTGTAATGGCTTGCCGTTGAAGTTGTTTTGAAGACCCAAAAACGGATCTTGAACCCCATTTTAAGTAAATATTGACCTAAAAATATAAATTAATTAACGTTTTTGCAAAGTAATACATGCTAATAAAAAAATTGATGATCACTCTTAATTGATCGGTATTAGCTGAGGTTGATGCGGTTCGACAGCCATCCTTGGCGATGTGCGCTGGTAGCCCTGAGCTTTGGACGGAAGAGCCCGGCGGGGTTGGAGTCGGTCGGGAGGGGTTGAAGGTCCCCCCCCCTTCTGCTTACCTTCTGCTGCCCCACTTGTCATTATCTTCCCCCTTTCACTCAGGGAGTGTTTGTCCTCAATACGTCATTCGTACTCCACTCGACCCGATTGGACCGAATTCAGAAGTATTTTTCTCTAGAGAGACAATAAAAGAAAGAACTAGAGACTTCAGGGAGGAGATATTTTAAAAAAGTAATGATCTGATGGATTATTTGCTTGACGACCTCTGGCTCTGTCTTTTTCAATTAAGGTACCAATCCCATATCGATGTCGACCCCAGATTTAAACCCCCAGATCGGAGGACCCTGGAAGACCAAGGGGGCAGGGGAAGGGGTGGCCACCGCCACTCTCCGGTGCACTCGGCCGCGTGTCCGAGTGGAAGGTGAGGAACCCTTCCCGCTCCCCCTGAGTATCGCGTGCTCCGGAGGGCGGAACTGGCGGAGAATATGATCGCCATGCCGAAACGTTTAACTCCCACCCAATCACCCCAAGGATCACGCGTCATCCACGCGCACGCAAATCACTAAGCATCACGGCATGGCTAGCCGTGAAATCAACGACGGGTGCAATTCAACACTGCCAGGTGCGAATCGGGACTGAGGTGACACCGTTTGGAGATTGCACAAGCTGTAATCGGGTTTGGGAGCATTTTTCGGGCCTCTCCGCCCGTCACTCTTGACTAGCTTGATCAGAGAATGAATGACCTGTCACGGCGATGCGTCGTCCGATTGACGGGGGAGCACGCAGGTCAATGCACGGCGTGGATTATTGAAAAGAGGACTTACAGCCTTGAGCACTGAAGGATCAATTGGAAGCACACCACCCCTTCTGACCCAGTGGTGACGGGGTGGGGTGCCCACCCGGGGTGGGGGATGCAGGGAGGGGGTGGAGTGAGAGGGCACCTTCGAAGCCGCGGTCATTTAATGGCGAGTCACGCACACGGGATGCCCAGCACAGGTCACACTGATCGCGGCATCTTTCTCTCTCTCTCTCTGAGGGTGGATGGGGAGAGAGACCTGACCTCCTCCCTCTTAGATACCTCGTTCCATTTGACCTTAATTCTGGCACCGTCATTTGAACCACTGCCATAACATCCCTGCCCATATCATCATCCCTCATACCTAATCCATTTTCCTGGAAATTCTAAGTTTCCAAAGCGTCATCTTTTCTTTACTACTATTAATATTGGACATGATTAACTTCTTTTTCACTAAAAATGTTTGCTTTTAGCTTGTTACAAAAAGTTATTTCAGATTCAATTAATTGGACCATTCGAAATTTTCACAATAAGCGTAATTAAGTTTATTTCGCAATTTTTAGGGTTAAATTTGTCGAGTACTTCTCTAACTTTATAAAAAATATGTACCTTTCGAATTATATTTGAAATAAGAATTTTTATTAAGCTAAAGAATTCCATGTAATTTTCCTCCTGCTGTTTCCGTTAAAGATTTCTAAAACTCCCGTTCTTATTCTGAATTAATTGATTTTGTAATAAAATTATTGCAATGAAATTAGAACCGTGTTGGAATGTAATTTGGTCCGTAAAAATGCTCATGCCAGTTTCAGTGAAAACTCTTTCATTCAAAATTGAAACATATTCACTAAATACGTGAGTAGACTTTTTAAACGAAAACTGCAAGAAAATACAATCTGTGTGAAGCTAATCAACCGAAAAAAATCGAAATAAATTTCCAAAGTCCAGCAGATCATAATTTAAAAATCTTTTGTAGCGAATTTCTGTATCTGAGGGATGGGATTCCCAAGAGTAATTCCTAAGGCTAGAAGGCGATTACAACGATACCATTGGCTTCATAAAATCTGCTATTGATGAGAATGGTGATGACTGTATCTCTAAAGTTGGCAATGAATTAACTGAGCTAGAGAAATTAATCAAAGTTTAAGCGGCAGAATACTTACTTACTGCTAAAGTAGATAATAATAACTGCCTTTTAGGAATTTTATACGCACGAATCGCACGACGGATCACAACCAGTAGGGTGTCGCCTTATTGTGGCGTCTATGAAAATATAAAAAAACCACCTTTCTCGTAGTCCTTTCTTAACTTGTGTTCGCACTGCAGCGGCTCTTGTTCGAGCTTTCACATGCTTCCTGTACAAATTCTTGTGTCGGTGAGAATGAAGGGGTCAGATAAACAGCACGCGGGCATTGAATTATGTATTAACCTCGGGAAAAGTGAAACTCACTCTTAAACAATGTTTGGCAATAAATCTATGAGTCGGGCACAGTGTTTTCTTTGTTATAACCGCTTGCAGTCTGGACAAAATCTTGACCGATGAAGAATCGAGAAGTGGACGACCATCGGCGTCAACAAACAACGCCCGCGTCGACACTGTGAATGATTTAAGGCGTGCAAACCGTGGGTTAACTGTTCAGAGGTTGCCAACAAGGTGGATATTAGTGTTTGGTCGTGCTTCACCATTTTGACAGAAATTTCGGGCATCCAGCGAGTCTCGTTCAAATTTCAGCCGCGAGCGCTAACGGACGAAGAGAGGCAAAAACGTCTGGGCGTCAAACGGAAACTGCTCCATTGTTCAAACGGTTACCATAACTTCATTAGCATAATCATCGCGGGCGACGAAAGTCTGGATTTAATGTTATCATATGGAAGCCAAAACACAGCTTTTACAAGGGATGGGGTAAGATATTAAACATATCAAATCTTTAAAACATATTTCATTGATCAGCTGCTCTTTGTTAACTCTATTTCTTCCTACATTTATTCAATGTAACAATTACATCCACAGTGTTCTTGCTATCCTCAAAATTGTTCTATGCAAATTGTTCTGACGGTCTATGCAAATCTCTATTTTACCCTAGAAAGGAGAAGGTAGGCTTTCTACGGCCTTTTTAAGACTAACTACGTCAAATAATATTTCTCTAAACCGTAAAAGGTTCTTTCTTTTATGGTGTTGTAAAAATACCTTTTTAAGGCTATATAAAATATTAATTGATGTAGTTTGTTCTACTTTACCTTATTTGGTCCACATTTGTTTATTCTTCACCATAACTGCGGTCCCCCCGGACCCCGGACGCCCTATTGTCTCCAGCATCAACTCACCCACAGAACGAATCTCCGCATTAATAGACCACCACCTTCAACCAATAGCCACTTCACTCCCTTCTTACATCAAAGATTCGCACCACTTTCTGGAACGTCTACACTCAATCCCAATTCCGCACAACACAACCATTCCCATGGCCACGATAGACGTCACATCTCTGTACACCTCCATTCCCCATACGGGTGGGATATGGTTTTCGGCTAAACTTGATGTAACCTCAAAATAAAAATCAGTGAAACTTACAAGTTTACCATTAATCACTTTCCATGTATCTAAATCTTTTAATATAGCTTTATAGCGTATTCCTTTTACTATTCAACTGATGTCTACAAGGTAAATTAATTAAACAGAAAAGTAGTCAAAATAGTTGAATATATCCATTTTACTAGCATATTCTCTGTTAAAAAGCGTTCTTAGTCAATATATAAATGTTAGGGTGGTCATGGTTGGAGGGGATTTTGAAGGAGGAAGCCAGGGTTATTTGGGGAAGAGCAGAGGCGCTGACGGTTATTGCTAATGGGTGAAATCGGTCGGGGGTTTTTTGGACGTTTTGATTTGTTTATGCTCATCCGAGGTTAGTTTCTCTGAAAGGAGCTGGGAGAGTTGCGGTTATAATTGCACTTTGCAAAGAATCATTTCGGGGTCTGCCCAGTGCCTCCTAATCTCGATATGCACGTTGTACTTTCAAACCCTTCAGCAAGGATTTGCATTAGTCCGATCAAACATGGCCATTTTGGATGTATTCTATGAGGAGCTCTGCGAAGAGGGAATTGGGGTCTTGATTTTTGTGACACCTAGCGTGTTTTTTTTTGCTCGTGTCTTGAAGTTTTTCCCAGGCTGACCTATTTTTATTATTTTCCCCATTTCTATTTTACTATAGCGATGGTTTAGAAGGGGGTTAAAGAGGTAAGTAAAAGGCTGCTTTGGATGACGCCTCACTTTTGTTTGCGTGTGTGATAAATGGTTCCTGGACATAATTTACCAGAACTTCGACTTCTCATGTTCATACACTTATTCAACAAATCACTCGGTCATTTTAATAAATCCGATTGAGCACTCTTTTGAGTGCTCTGAGCATTCATGTGGTTCAATACTTCTAATTATCATACGTTTACATGCATATCTACATGGATCTCTACAAGCTTACGCTGGGGTGTGTGGCAATGGGTGACCCGACAAGAAACATGCATGGTCGAAAGTTGAGCTCCCATTTATGGCTAGTTAAAAATGAAATATGTAAAATATTAATAATTATAACTACATGTACATCCACTTCTGCATTTAAGCACGCAACACATATCTACGCATTTTACAAGCAGATGACCTTCCGGTTATAAGAGCAAAAACTTAAAGACATAAATAATGGCAACATAGTTGGCTATTTTCAAGTGCAATTTTCAATTCCGGTGCATTTGCTTTAATTTATTTTTCAATCTTAATCGTTCGGAAGATATCTGGGAATGAGGATCGTTTAATTCTAGCGCGGGATCTAGATTACATTGCGAAGTGGTGTTCAAAATGGGTATTATCATTAAATTATAATAAATGTTCGGCGGCCAATTTCTTTAAAAGATCAACGGGATTTGCTTACAAATTAGCTGGAGTTGACCTAGAAGTAGTTGATACGGTGAAATACCTAGGTGTTACATTCACAAAAGACTTAACTTGGGGGACTCAAATACGTAAAGTCTGCGGTCAAGCACATAAAAAATTTGGATTTACCAGACGCATTGTCGCTAAAAGTGACTCGAAAGTCAAGGAACGTTGTTACCACGCTCTTGTAAGGCCTCATTTAGAATACGCATGTAGCGCGTGGAATCCGAGTGAAAAAGGCCTCATTCGAGAAATTGAGAAGGTTCAACGCCCGGCAGGCCGTTTCGTTAAAAACTATTACGATAAAATGAAAAGCGTCTCTGGAATGCTCATGGAGTTGGGGTGGGAATCATTAGAAGAAAGACGATGCAATTCAAGATTGAAATTATCAAATAAATTCAGATCCGCATGTTTCAGCACCGAAGTCTCGCAAATTATTCGTACTCCTACATACATTGGTCGCTTGGATCATGCATATAAAATTCGGGAAATATTAGATGCCAGAACTAGCCGACTCAAGGATTCCTTCTTCCCACGGACAATACGGGATAGCAACTGCAGGGTTATAGATAGCAAAAATTCCACTTGCCACCCTCAGCGTCTAAAAAATAATTAGTTCTACTTAAATACATGCTCTTCCACTAACCTCGTGCGTGTTGTTGTCAAAACCCTTTCTTCCCGCATGATCGCATTAGAGTGCTATCAAAAAATGTACTGCTCTGGAGAGTATTTATTGCTTGATCTGCTTTAGCCGTGTTTTAGTTTCAAATTAAATACGGCCAAAGGAGATTCCAACCCTCGTCTCTCCCGCTACCTTTGTCCTTTGGGGAGGAGAGCGTTTTGTGTTGCATGTTCATGTGGTAGTGGAATTCCGCCTTCTCACTTCGCATATCCTGGCTTCACGTCGTTGGATGGATTTCATGCTGGGGCGCAATTGTTCGTTGGTTCATGGAGTACGTGCTGGCATGCATTTGGGATGAAGGGATTTTTGCATGAGAGTGTGCGCGCCACTGTGGGTACGCCATTGCATATATGTGTTGCTTTTGAGTGTGGTTTTGTACTTTTTACGGGTGGTGACCTAACATCCCCCGCCACACGTCTTTGCGGCGGCTTTTGCGGTATTATGTAGATGTTCGAAGAAACGAACAGCATCGTAGACTTCATTACCTTTTGAGGGTTCGGTTACTTCAAAATATATGCACCAAAATTGTCCAAAATACCAAAAAAAAATGATGCATAGAGATGAAGCTGGAACAGAATACTAAAACAATTACGGTATGAACTTCTTCGAAAATAAAAAAAAATGCAAGTACGTTTTACCCTCATACACATATGAAGGTGTTTGGATAAACGTATCAGACTTCGTGAAGTAACTGGTGTCATCCGATCTTACATATCCAAGACTCACTCATCTGCAGTATTTGCAGAGTGGCCTTAAAGATAATAGTGCTCATCGAGCGTATGGTTGAAAAGAGTAGTGATGTAAAAATGAAGAAGACGTGCTATCATTGTGTATTATTACACTGCCTACACACGTGAGTATACGGCAGGCATATTTGAACATTCCCAAAAAAGCTCTGATTAAAGAACTGAAATGAGTACGGATTAGTAAAAACATCGTGTGAAGGAGCAAATATTAAGCAACACACTTGCAATTGAATAGTCTCAGAGCTCGATCCCGGGATCCTATTTTTGTGTGGAAAGAGTGGAGTTTAAAAGGAAGGGTTGGTGGTATAACGACCCCCGCCATACGTCTTTGAGACGGTTTGTGGGTTAGTGTACGGATTTAGATAATAGGAGGAGGATCCCACGAGAAGGAATATCGACAGGAAATTACCAAGTGCAAGTAGTGACTCGCATGAAACGGAACATGTCCGGTGAGGGAACTACCAAATAAGGGAGAAAAACGGATGCAAAGAGTGCCCACACCTTCTAATTTATATATATCGATTATGAACGCTTTTTAACAGAGAATATGCTAGTAAAATGGATATATTCAACTATTTTGACTACTTTTCTGTTTAATTAATTTACCTTGTAGACATCAGTTGAATAGTAAAAGGAATATGCTATAAAGCTATATTATAAGATTTAGATACATGGAAAGTGATTTATGGTAAACTTGTAAGTTTCACTGATTTTCATTTTGAGGTTACATGAAGTTTAGCCGAAAACTATAAAGTTATTTTAGATGCATTTTTAATTTTCCATTCGTGAGATAATTTGAAACAATAGTCGAAACATATCAGAATGAAGTTTAACTTAAATTCGCACCAAAGCAATTTATATCCAGACGCGCACTCTTTTTGTAAATTGAAAACATGATCTCTCCACAAGGATTTTTTTATTAGATTTACTATCATGCTTTCTATTTTTTTTCTGATTGAATTTAAATTTTATTGTCTTGTCAGGTGTATATGATCACTGTTAATTATAATGGACGTACATTTTACCATAAAGTGCAACTATATCATTTATATGTTTCAATTAAAAGAGTTAACTATGAGAGCAGCAAATTTGTGAGAGTTCCCATTTAGCATAATTCTGAACACGCATTGTTGGAAGTCCTAAATGTGTGTTCCTATCCCTTTTCCTTATATATGTTTCTATATAAATGAGTATTTATTCGCCGTTTGGCGGGATTTCGTGTTTGAATGTGTGTGTATATATATATATATATATACATACATACATACATACATTATTAGTCAAGCAACCGGTTAAGGTAGCTTTTAAGATGGGCCCAAGTACCAAATATTATATGTTGTGACTCCTAACAAAACAAAATCCACCATCCTGCTCTACATCAGGTCCATCTTCTTTTCTCCAAAATCCAAATCTCGTCCAAAATCGCTATCCTGTTCCTGGCCTTTCCTCGTTTGCCGAACATTCGCCCCTCTATTACAGTCTTCAACATCCCACTGCCGGTCAATATTCCCTTCATCCACTTTTCCTGCTTCCATAGGATTTCTCCCAACAAACCCCTCTCTTCGCCCACCATACCAGGTACTTCCTCAATCTTTTTCTTCTCTGTTCATTTCACCTTGTCCATTCTTCTCCACACCCACATTTCACAAGCCTCCAGTCTACGTCTATCCTCCTGCTTCCATGACCACGTTTCCGCGCCGTACATAGCTACACTCCATATCAAAGTTTTTACGAGTCTTTTCTTAACATCCTTACTCAGCGTCCCTGTCATCAACTCCCTCCTCCTTGTGAAAGCCTCTTTGCCTGGCGCAATTCTTCTCCTTACGTCCCTACTACTTTGACCGTGTTGGTCCAAAACACTTTCGAAATACCTAAACTGTTCTACCTGCACTAGTTTTTGCCCTCCTTTTTGAATCTTTAGCTTAGCCTTTTTCTTGCTAGAAAATCTTATAACCTTTGTTTTATTAATATTGATTTTCACCCCTTACCTGTGGCACTGAATTTCCAATTTACTCAGTAAACAAAAAAACTAAAGCTTGGCCATCAGCAAACCTAACTGATTTTACGAATTTCCCACCGACTCTTATTTCTACTTCCACTTCTTCCCATACCTCGTTTATCATTTCTTCTACATATACGTTGCACAGCAATCGTGATAATGGGCAAATCTGCCTTACACCTCTTCCTTTCAAAGGCCATCCGGACTCCCCGTTCTCCACCCGAACCTGAGCAGTCTGAGACATGTATACGTTGCGGATTAGCTTCCTTTTCCTCCAATCTATTTCTATATTTTGCAATATACTCGTTAGTCTTTCCCAATTTATATATCAAACCCTTTTTCGAAATCTATGAAACAAGCAAATACTTCCTGGTTTTATCCTATATTCCTCTCGATCAATAATCTCATTATTGCAATAACTTCACGCGTACCTCTCCCCTTCCTAAACCCAAACTGATCATCCCCTAAGTAATCATTCGCCCTACTCTCTATCCTTTTATTGATTATTGTGAAAACAACTTTAGCAGCGTGGGATATCAAACTTAATATCCTGTTCTCCTCATCAGATGTAGACTTTGCCTTTTTCGGAATAGGAACTAAAACGGATATCACTAATCTTCCGGCTTGATTCCTTCCTCATTGATACTACGAATCAGCCCACATAGCCTCTTCCTCCCACATCACATTTTCCGAAACATTTCAGTAGTTCAGCAGGAGTGTCATCCACCCCCACGGCCTTATTAATTTCGTCTCCCTTAATGCCCTTTCTATCTCATCATCGAGTACGTCTGGACCTTAGCTATCTTCCTCTACGCCGTGTTCGTTTTCTATGTGTAACTTTGTTGGTCTAAGTTCTTTACCCTACAGTTCTTCTATATTTTCCTTCCATCTCTCTTGGATCTTTCCTGCGTCAACTATTATCTTATCCGACTTATCTCTAGCTGTTACCATGGATCTTTCTTTCTTACTTCCCGATACTTTGGTGTACAGTGCACCAATTTCACCCTTTCTCTGCGTACTTTCCATATTCTCACACTGCGTCTTCCACCATGCTTATTTTGTATCCATACTAAAATGAAAGTCGGTACCTGATGATGCCACAAGTCGGTGAAACGCGTAGTACTGTATAATAAAATCTGTGGAAAAGTACAAGTCTTTCTTTTTAGTATGGATATTAAGTACTTGTACGAAGCGAAGCCTCAAACAATAGAATATATGCTTTTTTTACTTTATTTGTTGCTCGCATCATATTTTGAATAAAATTGAATACTCGAATGTACTCCTGCTAAACCCCCAACACAAGGATGTACATGATACATTAATGAAGACAATTGATGATGGAAATGTTGGCTTACTTTTCCTGGATGCCCCTGGTGGAACTGGGAAGACATTCCTCATATCATTGCTTTTGAACACTGTTCGTGCGAGATCGGACATTGTGGTAGCAGTTGCTTCTTCTGACATACGGCTAGGATGCGGTATGGCTCATTCTGCATTAAAGTTAAGTCTGCGTTAAACCTTTAAATTTCTGAGCAAGTGACATGTAACATTTCGAAACAGTTCACAAGGGCATACATTTTAGTAGCATCTAAGATGATATGGGACGAATGCATGATGGGTCACAAACGCGCATTGGAAGTACTTGACCGGATATTGAAAGATCTGCGCAATGACTCGAGATGCTTTGGTGGCAAAATGATTATACTGTCTGGCGATTTCCGCTCAACACTCTCAGTCATTTCAATATCAACTGCTGCCGATGAAATAAACGCTCACCTCAAAACCATCAAAACTGTGGCGCTATGTGAAGAACCTACAACTGACAACAAACATGAGAGTTGCATTTGCTGAACGATCCAACTGCTGATGTCGACTATCGGTAATGGCCATGTTTCTGTCGAAGAATCGAGCGGATCGATTTCATTTCCTCGGAATTTTTTAAATTTCGTTTCAGCGAAAGATAAACTCATCAACAAAATGTTCTCGAATATGATTGATTGCCACAAATATCACAAATGGTTGAGTGAGCTAGTAACTTTGGCGGCCAAGAACAAAGATGTGGTCGACTTAAACTTCGTAATTCAGAATCAAATCGTTGGTACTCTGCACTCATTCAAATCTATTGACTTTGCAACAAACGATGACGAAGTCACCAACTGTCTATCTGAATTTTTGAACTCCATTGATGTGCCTGGCTTACCACAGTACAGTTAACAGCTGAAGGTTGCAAGAAATAATGAGCTCTACGGCCTCTCAATTAAAGAAGAAAGGGGAAGAAAACTCCAATGGCCGTAAGAATTAGTTGCCAATCTCTGGTCAGACCAATTGTCTGACTCAAGGTTGACTCAAGCTGAAGGTTGACTCGGTGGCCATGATACTTCGAAACCTAAGCCAACCAAAATTATGCAATGGAAAGCGTTTGGTGATAAAAAAACCAATGATCAATATGATTCACGAGACTGTACTCAAAGGAAAATTCAAAGATGAGGAAGTTCTCATTCTGAAGATTCACATGATATGCCCTTTGAGTTTAAAAGAATTCAATTTCCAATTCGTGTTGCATTAGCGATGACTATTAACTAATCACAAGGCCAATCGTTGAGTGCTTGTGGTTGAAATCTAGAAAACCCATGTTTTTCTCATCGTCAGCTATATATGTGTATTCACGAGTTGGTTAACCATCGGCTTTGTTTATTCTTGTACCTAAAAACAAAACAAAAAATGTTGTATAGCAGAAGGTGCTTGACTCATGAGAATAATCCGCTCGAATCGCCAATGATTTTTGGGTACAATGATTGAATAAAGAAAATGTATTTCTGACAAGCCATTGGAATTCTTATTTTTGTAGTTTTATTGAATGTTTTCCCATTCTACTATTATAAAAGTTAAATATGATTAAAATCGGTGCAGCCGTTCTTGATTTATAAATGGTGTAACTGAACTGCTCATTGATTGTTAGGCGGTATGAAGTTCGCCGAGTCTGCTAGTAATGTATAAAACTTAGCACTAGTGGACACAGACAAAAGCAGTTTCTGTCCCTCTCTTCCTTGAGGAAGGTGGCTGCGGCCACCGAAAATTCGAAACTTATGAGTCTCTTTTTTGTGTTTCTGTGCTTTTGTCTGTTTCCACTAGTGCTGAATTTTATACATTATTATTCACGTCCGTGAGACATTAAATATGTGTTATGTGTATATTATTATTATTATATATAGGGTTCATAAATTGTTGAATTAGTAATTTTGTCCTTCCAAAAACCTACCTTAACCGGTAGATAACCTAATATATATATATATATATATATATATATATATATATATATATATATATATATATATATATATATATATATATATATATATATATATATACACATTCAAACACGAAATCCCGCCAAACGGCGAATAAATACTCATATATACAGAAACAGATATAAGGAAAAGGGATAGGAACACATATAAAGGACGAACACAATAGAGGTGGGGAAGGCGGAATCGAACGGATCACAAGAGTAAAAATATTTCCTCAACCGGGACTCGAACACCGGATCTTTCCACTTGCCGGGCGGATGCTCTTAACCCCGACCTTCGTGTTGATTACTGTGTTTATGGGTTTTATATGTATGTATGTATGTGTGTGTGTTTACCCTAAATTCCCTTCCGTGCATTTGCATTGATGCAAAAGGTCTCCGTTCACATTGCTTCGGGAAATCAAGAATCGCAGGGAGCACCATTCCTCCTCCCACGCCCAGCGACCTCCCTCCCGCTTGGATCCGCCTCCTCTGCTGCTTTTAGTGTCGCGTGGCCCCACGAGTTTGAGGGTGGCGGTACGGAGGGCCAGCCCCTCTCTCCCATCCCCCTATGGCACGTATATCGCCTCGACGATGCGTGGGGTGGGTGTGGGTGTGTCTGAGCTGCTGGGGTGAGTTTACAACTCCTCCGCTCTCGACTAATGGCCCGTCTGGTAATGCAGGAACAATGGGGCGGGAGTACACCCCCCTTCCGCCCCCCCTGCCCTCAGGGCGCCAGCATCGCTTCCCCTCGCAGAGCTCCAGGGAGAGAAACTTCAGCGCGATATGAGTCCGCGGTTGCATGCAAAAAGATGCGGTCGTTAGTCCGCACCCACGCCCGCGTCCATTTCGCCCGCCCCTGATGAGAAAGGCGCTGTTTCTTTCCCAAGTTGAACCGCGGCCTCCTGGCGTCGTCAGCCGCGAGCGAACATTCCGGAGGGCGTTATGCACGTCATCGCATTAGCGCTTTCCAGGAATCGACCGAGGGAATGAATTGATGAAGCTGCCATTTTTTCTGTTTGCTCTAAGCCTATAAAGCTCTTCCGTTTGAACCCACCTCATTGTTTGAGGGGTCGGCCAGAAGTCGCCGGGTGACCCTCGTGAGGCCACTCCTCCCGTCGACCAACAGACTCGGCCTCAATGAAATAGGGGAAAGGACATCTTGCGCATTAAAATGGTATCAGTTGCTAGCTCCTAATCCCTGCAGCTGAATGTTAATGAAGGGGAACGAATCTGCTACGGAGGACGCTAACCTATCAGCTACCATCGTCGTCTGAAATGAATGTCTAATTGTGAATATCTCATGTTCCATAGAATAATCCTTTCTTTAGAAAAATGATGCTATCACTTGATGACTTAAATCATGAACAGGGTAGCCTGGCACTCGATAAGTTTCATGCATTTTAAGTGGCGCATTCAAGAACAATTGACTTCGCAACAATGATATTTTTAAACAATTTAAAATTTTCCCATCAATGAGGATTAAATCCATTTCATAATTGGTGGATAACGGGAGATAAGTTTGAGTGTATGTTGCATCTTTTCTACTTTTTACCAACGGTTGTTTTCATTTGGAGTGAACATAACCCATGTCAAATGAATAGCTTGTAAAATGTCGTAAAAGATTTAATGGTTTTCACTCAATCCATGCTCCAGGACACGATTTAAATACCAAATATTTTTAAAAGGAAAAGTGTATTTCCGTCTGACACGAACTGTTTTCTCATTTTTGAAATTTTAAAAAGAGCCGTGAGAGAAAGCTGCTCTAATCGATAATTGGTGTTTCCCGGTGCTATCGCGGTGTAGACGACGGTGACTTACAGAATTTATGCTGTATCGGATTAAAGGCCTTCCTGTTTCCCATTTATCAGTGCATCAGTTTGTCAAGATACTTTCAGCAGTTTGATAGGTTCTCCGGAAAAACGAGCAAAAACATCGACTTCAAACACGGAGCGAGCAAGATAAATGGCGCAATTCGTGTCCTTCGTGGGGAATAAAAAATGTGAAGTTCGCTTGTGCGAATCGGAAGGAGGATGTGCGTGGGGGTTGCTTTCTCCGAGAGGGAGGGGGCGGGGGTGGGACCGTCCCTTTATTCTTGAGTGTAAGGGTCAAGATGGCAACCTCCCGTGGCTTTTCCATCCTCCCGTCCATGCAGCGCGTGCGCATTTGGTTCTTACTCGCGATAAACTGTCGTCTCAGGCGTTACTCATACGATTTCCTTTTATTTTCGGTTTGTCACCGACGAATGGATCAATGGGAGTGCCGGCCCTTTCTTCATTTCCATTTCACGCCCCCAACGACGAATTCACTTCTCCAGGAAGGAGCAATTTGGACCCAATCTTCTCGACCCCGAGGTCACCCACCCCCTTCCCGCATTTGGATCACTTCCGCGGCATCCCTCTCCCTCTCGGCGATCCCGATAATGGCCCCTGTAACGCACGCGTTTTTCTATCGGCCGGAATAATGAGTATTAATTGTGTGGAAAGGCGTCTTTCATTCATTTTCTGCATTCATTCTCCCAAAGGCCGCTCGCCGCATTGGCCCCCAACCTCGTCGATGGCTGGAGTACACCCCGGCGAAATTCATTCTCAGGGCCGGACTCGAGTTCCATTGTTTTTCCCCCGGACAATGAGCCTCGTGCATCTGAACACCTGTCGAAGTGGATGCCAAGCGGCTTTCTCCATTTATCGGCAGACTAATACATCTCATCTTGAGAACGAAATTTATTGGATGAAGCGAATATCACGAGGCTCCATTTCCAACATTCGCCCTCGCTTGAGATGAATAGAAATGCAGTGAGGGAAACCCTAGTCCTCATAAGTCTCATTCTATGAATTGAGCGCTTACTTTTATCGCTTGTCTTGACAAGAGCTTTCAAAAGTATGCAGATTGCAAGTTCAACGCCTTTTTCATAATGCACATAACTTGTTTTCGATTTGATTCGCTTTACTGCATATGTAGCTGATTTTGCAGTAGTACGACTAAGGCGCATCCCTTCCTCAATATAATAATTGAAAGAAAAGAAGTAATTTAGAAATATTACAATTTTGGTTTGACTGGGAATATTTTACTCATCTTGTCTCGTCCTATCGCACTTTGATTCCCGTAAACTGGTAAACATTTTTTTAATGGTATATTAAGTGTTTTCGGTCAAGTTTTCGTCTTCATTCGGGAGAAAATTTCATTGTCTTATCGTGGATACGAAAAATGTAGCAAATTTTGTTCTGCAAGTATAATCACAATGTCCATAAAAGATAGAATTAATACGTGAAAAAATTTACTGCAGATAAGCTAAGTACAAACAACTGAAGTTTTTCAAAATAGTATCTTCGTCCATCGAAGTACTGATGCTCGCGCCGCTGCCAATCGAGGTACGCTCATGCAAGGCGTCGAGGGGCGTTCTTTTTATCGGGAAACTCGTCACTTTGATCTCATCCAGCGTTCCAAAATGTTTGCCTTTCGCGGTCCTTTTTATACTTGGGAAGAACAATGTGTCCAGAGGTGCCAGATGGGCATTGTTGGGCGGGATCGCGTTGGATTGCCACCCGGACATCCTTCTGATCTCCCGGAAAGACTTTGGTGATTACGTTGGTGCGCACTTATCTCTTGGTTGTCAATGCACTGTGGTCTTCAAAATATTGAACTCTTATGCTATCAATGGGACATTCTGAGGTCGATCGGAATGGAGTATGCCCCCTGCTTCTTACATATTTTAGATCGGGCAGTGGAAGGAAGGACCGGTGGGCTAAGAGGCGCGAGGGAATCATGTTGGTGGGGATCGACGTCCCAATCCGATCACACGTGGCCTTCTACAATTCCTTTGAAAACCAAGAGATGATGCTCGCGATATCAAAAAACTTCAGGTTTTCGTAAGCACCATCTTTTACTAGATCCACGTTCAAGTTTCCACTATGTCCATCACGAGGTTTCATTTTCATAGTCGATTGAAGCAACAAGCTTTAGTTTATCTAGAAAAATGGAAAAAATAGCTTTGTGCGGCGATTAAACATTACCCTTTAAAAGACTTTGCCCCGGGAGGGATCAAATGCGAGTTGGATGAGGTAGGATGACGTCCATGTCTGCTCCAACTTGTGTTTGCAAATTTTTATAATTGAGTAAAGGAGTTTAAACGCAGTCGCGAATCCAGAAATGATAAACATCGTTCGGGACGTCCAGCGACTTCTTCCGAAATGATTGACAAAATCCACTCTATGGTTTCGAGTGAACAAACAACGCTCGCGCGGAATATTCGAGGCCATAGGCATACAGCGTGCGTTCCAAAAGTAATGAAATTTAATGAATATAAAACCCAAAGCCGTACTCTTAAGGGCACTAATAGGTGGAATAAAGAATGGGGGTTTACAGGGAGCGAGAAAGTTATAGCAATCACTCAATCACTCCGGTATATGTAGGCACATTGACCGTCGTGAACCGCAAACACACAACACTCAGGGTTTACGGGGTGGGAAGCCTGACGCCAGTGACCCGTCACTCAGACAAATGAAATATAAAATAAATAGTTCTAACAATTACTCCCTCGATCAGGTATTTGCACAACAAATTGACCTTCACAAGTCGCAACCACACACACACTCAGGGTTTACGGGGTGGAAACCCGATGACACCAGGTGTTTCGCCTGCTAAGCAGGCCTCTTCAGAGAAGAATGGGTTCTCAAACCCCCCTTCTTTATTCCACCTATTAGTGCCCTTAAGAGTACGGCTTTGGGTTTTATATTCATTCCATTCACTCGGCCGTAGTACGTTCTTTATCTATTTATTAATGAAATTTAATTTCCCACGCCGCTCCTATTGGTCGGGGTGGGATCAAGCCACTTGGAGTGAGTGAGGATTTGCTGCAGAACAGGTCCCCCTGTTCCCTAGGGTTAAGGCAGCCATGAAAGGAACCCGTTTTATGTCCATAGAAGAGATCCAATCAGCCGTGACGAAGAACTTGCGAAAGGTCCCCGAAGACGCCTTCCAGGGCGCGTACCAGTCATGGCGGAGTCGCTGGAAAAATTGTGCGGAGGCCCAAGGACAGTACTTTGAAGAATTTCAAGTGTTTGAGCAAATCTGTTCAATACATTTCTTGTCAAATAAATGAAAGAATTGCTTCTGGTACGCTCTCTGTATTATAAATTACATTGTTTCCAATCGTACACAATAAATGGATGTGAAAGACATGTACGTCGGGTTCACTGTTGACTCTCAGTAGAAAATAAATGCAAGCGTTTGGTGGATTCGGCGGCGAGTCTAGTACTTTCCCAACGGATATCTGTCATGTTTCTGGGTCGTTATATGGCTATTGACGCAATATGAATTCCCTTCTACCCTCCACACGCAAGGATACTGTGGAATAGGTTGGTGTCTAAAGGTAATCCCTCTCCGAAGAAGACGAGGACGGTGAATCGACCCATCATGGTGATGTCCACGGTATTTTTTGGAATCATTGGAATCGGTTATTTCCAAAAAACAACAAAGCTTATATGGAGAGTAGTATGAATCGTTTTTGCATCGTTTGACTCAATAAAGAACAAAAATTTCCTGATATGGAAAAAAAAGTTCCCTTCCAACAAGGCAATGCAGGGGTGCGCACTAGTGCAATTTTGGGGGTGAATAATAATAATATAGAATTAGAGGGCGAATTTTTCAATATGCTCTGCATTCCTCAGATTTGGCTCCAAGTACCTTCGATTATTTTTTTATTTCCAAACTTGGAAAAAGGGATCCGCGGAATACAATATTCGCCGGACAAGGTCATCACCAAAACAGTCCAATCACTCAAACGTCCATTTTGAGGATCATCCGTAATCTTTCTTTTTGGATGCCTTGAAGATGTTGGATACATTATTGGGAAGAAGGGTTCGAAGTAGAAGGAGACAGTGTTGAATAATATGAAGACATCCGCCCAAAACAACATGTTTATCCGGTTTTCACCTCGCACTTACCCAACGACCCTCGCATAAGTAATATTTTTTTCCTGGTCAAAGGTCGGATAACTTTCAAACCACCGTTTTTCGTATAAAATGCTATCATTTCTCAATTGTTCAAGGTGAGTTAGCGACCGTCTTTAGTGGACCGTCATATTTTATCATCTGCCTAAAACGTGGATAGTTAAAATGAAAATATCTATGCATTTATTTTGAATTATTGACTTTCTTCCCTGGAAGAGGTCATTTGTTGTGTGTTCAAACATACAAGGGTGTCATTAACTTTCATTTTCGCGCGACAATTTTGGGGATGACGTTCGAAGCTTCTAACTCCGCCATGAGGCAAGGAGCGAAAGTTCCCCGGTGGTTTCTCCCTTTGCCAGGTGAGCGGGAGCGAAGGGAGAAGCCCCGCCTCCCTCCACGCACTTCGACACCACCGGTGAACTCGGGGATGCTGCGGTACCGGGTGAGCGGGAGCCCGCATCTCTCGCCATCTTCGGCTCCGCACTTGCGAGTTTAGAAAGGTCGGGACGGAGGGAGGAGTGTGGATAGGGTCTACGTTGACTCCCCCTGTGGATCGCGCTTCTTCCTCTTCGCTGCGGTTGCACGCTTTCGACGGCGTCACTCAATTAGCAGGCCCTTCCGTCGCCCTCCTTCCGCCCTCATCTCAGCAGAGGACAACTCGGGGGGAGGGAGGATTAGTGGCGGCTCAACTGGGACGGATGACGCAGGGTTCCAGCCAGGTGAGAGACGAGGCCCCGCGACATCCAATACCTACGCGCTCGATGACAATTTTGCGTGGGGCATTTCGGCTAAATGTTTCTATTGATTCTTGCATTCAAAATCAAATAAAGTGAACAAATAAATGAATGCGAGGAAGCGAGAGAAAGAGGAAAAATGGCAAGGTCAAATCAAAGAATTAAATAGAGTTAAATGGTATTTTTTTTCTTATGTGATTCCAATTTGCCCAGGTCTATCTTAATTTGACACGTGCCCAAGAAAATATTTTCCTTGACATCTTGCTTTGACTCGCTTTCTTCAGGGACTTCTTCTCGAGCTGGTGCTCCAACTGGATATCCCGATAGAGTTCCCTCTCCTGGGTGAGCTGATGTGGGAGGGAGTGGGTCGAGCGACCTGTCTCTCTCCCTTTTCCTTCTCACCACCTGATAGCTCTCACACCTTCCCCTGCGACTCCCCCATACTACCGTTTTCCAAATCCTCGCTTCGCGCCCTCAACCAGGCTCCATTCGCCTCACTAGTCTTCCGCCTCAGGTTGTTAAACGTTTTGTTATATTCCCTTCGACACATCTCTGTATCTACATTCTTCCGTTACCTTTTCTTATTTGCTTCTAAATTATACCTTCAATTATCAATTGTTTCTATTTCCATTCCTGCTTAAAAATCTCACTAAAATATTGTTTCAGCCTTTAAGCATTCCTCAATAGGTTTCATCCCAACTTTCTTTAATAGAAACCCAACCCGCTAACTGACAGCTATGCTAATTACAACTACGCCGCTCTTCTCTGCAGTCTCTGATACTCTGCAGTCTAGTCTGTCTTACCGCTTAAATACTTTTAAATTATATTTCCTGATCCGTATCTCTGATTTATTCTTTTTGAGTTTGACCGCAGAATTATAATAACTAAATCACAATCTAAATCTATATCCGTTCCAAGGAAATTTCGTCAATTAACCGCGAAGTTCCTGAATCTTCAGTAAGCCACAGTGAAGCAAAACTTATTTTTACGAAACCAAGGGCATTTTTCATGTATATTTAAACGTGTTGCTGTATACAAACCAAATTTTCTTCATGATTAAATCCTGTCTCCTGCAGGACTCTGTTGCTCTCCCCCTGAGGTAGTTTCTCGTCCCTAAACACCGTCTCTTCCTTCAACTACTATCGCGTTTCTATTTGCCATCGCTTTCAAATGTTTCCCTCTAGGAAACCCCCTTATACGTATGTTCTGTAACTGATTGTATTACCCTGTCGACGTCTTTCTGCTTATGGATGTTGGGTGGCATGCCACATGAATTGAACGATAAACAGAAGAAACGATGTCAATACATTCAAAATCTTGCTTGCCAGGCAAAACAGAAAGTCGTTCTTGCATCGGATTGCGACTGGCGTTGAAAATTAGATATACTTTGAAAATCCTAAACGCAAAAAATTCTGGGTTGACCCTGGTCAACTATCGACATCGTCCGCAAGACCAAATCGCTTCGGATGGAAGACGATGCTCTTGAGTTTGGTGAAATCAGCAGGGTCTCATCTACTATGAACTTTAGAAACACGGTGAAACTGTCAATACCTATCGTCAGAACGAACAATTCATCAAAATTCATCGTGCTCTGCGTTAAAAAACACTGAAATATGAGCAAAGGCATGAGAAGCAGATTTTCCTCCATGACAACGTGCCATGCTATTGACCAATAATGGTCCATAACTGCTTGTAAACACGCAAATAGGAGGTTTCACCCCCTGCCGCTAATTTGCCACCCTCTTTCTTGCTCTTTCGGACTACCACCCGTTTTCGTCGATGGGCCACGCGCTCACAGAGCAGCACTTCCAAACTTACGCAGTCGTCCGCAAATGCCTTGACGAATGGTTTGCATTGGAATCGAAGGAATGTTTTTGGCGTTGTATCCACATATTGCCCGAAAGATTAGAGCAATGTGTAGCGAGCAAGAGACAATATTTTAAATTAGTAATTTTTTCACTTTCTGTGAAAAAACCTGTTTTTTTCTGGCTAAAAACAGCGGATTTCAGCTTATACACCTTATTTATATATATATATATATATATATATATATATATATATATATATATATATATATATATATATATATATATATATATATATATATACACACATACATATATATACATATATGAATGTGTATGTATGTATATATATATATATATATATACACACATATATATATATACATATACATATATGTATATATATTTATATATATATATTATATAATTAATATAGTATAATTAATTAAATAGTAATTATATAATTATAGTATAATAAATATAGTATAGTATATTAATATAGTATAATTAATTGCTCATCTTCCAAAGCACAGCCGATCCGGACTCTCTCCGTCCCTCGCACCTAATTAGGAGTCTTACACATTCTCTAGTAATAACTAAATCATTCGCTCTGATCTCCTTTATTTTTTCTTGTGTTGATGATCCTGAGAACCACTTTAGCTTACAAATACGATACATTTCAAACTTCTAATTGTTCTGTGTAGTCCTTACATGATATAGCCTTTCGTATTTTATCAGAATATGGGAACTAACCCAGATCTCACAAAGTGTTTCATTGCCAGATTCCTCCCTCTCTTATACTAAATTCTTCAATTTAGTCCGTAATACACTGTTCCTTCCAACATTTGTACAGCCCAATGTAACACAAAAATGAAATAGAAAACACGGGTACTCACATTTTAGCAAGTTTGAGCTTTCGGCCTTCTCTGAGGAGCCGCAGGGTATACTGGGTAGGGCATTAAGGATGGCGGTTAAGAGTGGGAATATCAAAACATCGGAAAGCTAGTATACGTATATGCGGATTCTCTAGTTCTCACCTCTATATTGGTGGCTGAATCGGGTAGGGATTCGAGGATGCTAAGGGCAAAACACTGGTCGAATGAAAGGTTGTGGGAATTTGCGTGTGAAGGGATAAGAAGAGAAGAGAGTGAGGCAGAATTGCAGGAGTACCGTTGATTATTCATTCTAATGGATAAGGGGGTAATCCATTCGCCCATGTAAAATGAAGTGCATTGTTTGCATGACAAAAGATGGATCATGCTCTTCGAGAGGTAATTAGCGTGGGAACGAGGTGAGGGGGGAATGAGGGGGTGTGGGGAGATGGGAGTAGACATGTTTTAGATCGCGGGCGGGTGCAAGTAGGGAATTATGAGGACATTCAGCCGAAGGGTTGGTGGATCTCAGATGGTTTCTGAGATCGTCTTTATGCGAGAGAGGGACATTGGGACAGTTAGGATGAGGTAGCGTCAAATTCGGGTAAATTCTGCGCGACAATGACAATGCCTTATTCTTACTTTTACCGCTTTGCGGATGGATTTTTAAACGACATTCATTTTTTTTATGCCCAATACATTCGCAGAAATAACACGCCAAATATGATCTAGACCTTCATTTGTTCCAGTTGTGCCATTTGTTGGCACAGGCATTAGTCCCGTCCCGACCCGATTCAACTTATCCACCCTCTGCCACCCTCGCAGACCGCGCTAACACTAGAAGATAGCAAAAACATAAGGAAGGAGATCGGAGATAAAGCCGCGTATTTTAGCAGACTCCTGGAATCTTCCATGACTAATGCCATGCAAGGTTCATTCAATGAAATTCTCAGTTCCCCTCTGGGCTCTCAGGATGTCAAAGAGGGCCAAATTATCAGGAGCCAACGCAGGAAAATATTGAAATTTGAACTATTACAAGCAGCGGTACTACAAAAAAACCGGCCAAGAATCATGGAGGAAAAAGTCTTCAAGATTTTGACCTTGAGAGCCCACCAACAGAGACTAGTTCTCGAGTCATACCGTGGAATCGTCGGTCAAATGACGCTCCCCGTAATACAAGCAACTGGACATCAGACTCTTTAAATTCCTCTTTATTTTCCTCGATGTGGAAAAGCGACGGCGGCAGCGCTACACCCCATCCTGCAACTAAGAGCAAAGCTAAACCTCAAAACAAAAAAGAACATCTACTTGGCAATGATCCGCCCCCTGCTGACCTATGCTGCCCCCGTATGGGTGCAAACGGCAAAAAACTCACCTCAAGAAAATACAAACGAGAACATATAGCAAGGAGATTTGTCGGGGCCCCATGGTTCGTAAGAAATAGAGTTGAGAAAATACTTCATTTTAATGCCAATTCTGACCATCGCAAAAGAGTCAGGACAGGGAAGCGTCATTACGAAGCACCAAAAATCCCCTACTGATCGACCTATAGAATTATCCTACTGGAGATTTTACAACGCACAGGAGACCGAAAATAGGAACAACAGCACACGTCCCTGTATCACACTAACTAATTAGAGAATAAATTTAAAAAATAATAATAATAAATAAACACATAATAAGAAAACAATAAAAGAAACCCACCTTAGTAGACGTATGCTGTAAACAGCTTCAGCTGGACGCAGCATTGCAGACGGTCAGGTGACGGAGAAATGCCCACCAGTTCCCTCGATGTGTTGATTCCAACGGCGAGCGTCGTTGGCGAGGAATTTGGTCGGTAGCTCCCTTGGCGCTCCTCGCCCTCTTCAACACGTCCGGGAGTGCCTCCTCAACTCTGCCGGCAGCCTAAAGGAAGACTTTCTCACGCTCAGAGAAGAATCCCACTTCCGATGGTAGCAGCTGGAGTACAGGTCGAGATGGCGGAGAAGTAAGAAGTGATTCCACTTCTAAGTAACTTAATTCCAGGACGCATTGCAAGGAGCGACTACACCTTTTACAAACCTAGACTCGTACGGGTATGTGTCGCCATTGGCCAGTGCAGCAGATCTCCTCGGTTCCGCGCATGCTCTTGACGTGAGTTCCGCCGTATTAGTCTTCGCTCCTCTCCAAGGACACCATTATGGCGCGAATTTGACTTTTACGAATATCCCGAAAACCTCAGGCCTGTAAAAACATCAAGTTTGGGGTGTTTAATCAATTGGTCCCCACAAATTTACTAGTAAAATGTTGTCATATTATGCATTAATGCCATAGATAGTTCATACGACATGCATAAAACCCTAAGTATACAGAGTAGCCGAGTAATTTAGGGAAAATTCGTTTCTGATTTCAAAAGTAGAATGGTTAGGTCAGGATTAATTTTTAATATAAAATCTATTAAATATCGTTTCTTATTAAACTGAAATCACGCTCACCCTGCAGACAAAATAAGCTACTAATTAAGAGGGCTTTGAATGTTTCAAGGACAGAAATAAAGTACTGTAGCGGCTAATGCGGATATTATTTTCTACACAAATAGTTTTTCATTTAAAAGCAATATATAATAAGGTGAATGCAGGAAAACAGCCATGCTGGAGTTAAAAATATATTTGGTCATATTAACTCCGTATTTGGTTTTAACCAATGACACGATGATTTCATACGATTTGCATATGTATATAACTATAACTAAATATATATATATATACATATATATATATATAGTATATATACATAAAAGTATATACTTATACATTACATATTTGTATATATATTATTTATATAATTGGCTAAATCTGAATTGCAAAAAGACCAAGTCGATAATCTTTGGAAGCACCGCCTATGTACATATGCTGCTCGCAAGTGATCTCCCTAAAATAAGTATTTTAAATATTCAAATTGACTACTCAAATACAGTGAAAAGCCTAGGAGTTAATCGAAGCAGCACCTTAACCTGGCGGGAGCAAGTAAATGCCATTTCTAATAAAGTTCACAAAGCTCTTTACACAATGAAGCATTTCAGACACCTAATCCCTATAACATTACGCCAGAAGCTTGTTCAAACGTTAGTATTACCACAACTCGACTATTGCTCGGTTGTCTACGCTGGTGTGAATAAGGAGCTAAGTACCAAATTACAAAGGCTCCAAAATTCTTGTCTACGATTCATCTTTAATATGCGTTTTAATGAACGTGTAACTCCTTACTATAAAATGTTGAATTGGCTAAAACTTGAACAGAGGAGAATGCTTCAAAAGGCCTCACAATTATTTAAATTTCTGAATTCTAAAACCCCTTCATATTTATATGAAAATTTTATATTCAATTCACTTACGACAAAGAGATCAACCCGCATTACATAAACATTCAATCTTCCCAAATACCGCACGGCTATATATGAAAAGTCATTCAGTATTTCATCCTGTAAACTATGGAACTCTTTGCCTAATAATGTAAAATTCTCCAGGAACACATCCTAATTCAACGGGAAAATGTTTGAATATCTGTCTACCACCCTACCAAAATGACCTTATTACTGTTCTATCAGGCTAAATATTTAACTATTGTTCTTTGTATTTGTATGTATGTATTGTACTATATGTTTCGTTCAACTGATGTTAAATTATGTCTTGTTTCACTAGTTTAGAACCAGTTTTACTCCATAGGTTTCAAAACCTAATGTATTCCGTATTCTGCTCCAAAGGACTTTGCTCCCAGAGCAATACAAATTGTTTATATATATATATATATATATATATATATATATATACATATTAATATCAACATATATATATATGTATATATATTTATAATTATATATTTATGTAATTATTAACCACCTCAATTATCATTCCCAAGATTAACATGATGGACTATACAGAGATTTTTAGTCCTGGCAACTACGGGGCTCGGCCCAAACGGCCCTGTGTCTTGCCCGGCAGCAGGGGAGGCAAGTCTTCCGCGGTCGTCATCCCACAAAACCCTTGCAAGAGAAAAACAGCAGCAGCAGGACAAACGTGCAGGAGAAGAAGACCACATTAGTTAGAATAGGAACGTGGAATGTCAGGACAATGATGAGGACGGGGAAATTGGAAAATATTTAGTGAGAGATGGAAAGGGGAAATATAGATATTTTAGGTCTATGCGAGGTGAAATGAAAAGATAGCGGGGATTACTGGAGTGATAAGTATAGAATAATATACAGCGGTGGGGACGAGAGCCAACCAGGGGTTGCCATAGTATTTAATGTGGTGGTAGGAAGAAACGTAGTCAACATAGAGCAGGTAACGGATAGCATATTACTAGTAGAGATAAAAGCAGAACCGACGAACTTAGTTATTATTCAGGTAAAAATGCCACCGAGCAACCATAAGGAAGAAGAGGTCAATTGGATATACGATCAGTTAGAGGACATAATTGCGTGTGTTCCTGCAGGGAAACATTTGATAGTGATGAGGGATTGAAATGCGAAGGTAGGCGAAGAAAGAGATGGTAACGAGGTCGGGGACTACGGTTTAGGCAAGAGGAATAACCGCGGGGAAAAAGCAGTCGATTTGTGCAGGAGACAGGGGTTGGGGGTCACCAACACTTGGTTTAGACACCACAAAAGACGCAGGTATGCATGGAAAATGCCAGGTGACTCAGAAAGGTATCAGCTGGATTATATCCTGGTTAGACACAGGTTTAGGAACAGTGTGATAAATTCGCACAGCTCCCCGGGAGCGGATGCGGACTTTGACCACAATTTGGTTGTTATGAAATGTCCGTTTCAAAAAGATAAGGCAGGGGCGGCGGGTTAGAAAATGGAATGTAGAAGCATTAAATGGCTTGAAAAGAAAGGAGTGCCAACAAGCAGTAGAGGAAATCATGAAGGATGGGTAAGAGCTAAGTACTATCGAAGAAAAATGGGAAAGTATCAAGAAAGGGTTGTCTAAAGCTGCAAAAGATACTATTGGAACCGTGAACGCTAAACGGACTAGGAAACCATGGATCACGGATGAGATGATTACAAAGATGGATGAGCGGCGAAAATGGAAGAATGTAAATACAGAATTAGGAAAAATGAAGTACAAAGATTTAAACAAAAAATTGAGGCGGGCAACAAATGAAGCAAAAGAAGCATGGTGGAAGACGCATTGCGAGGATTTGGAAAGTCTGCAGAGGAAGGGGGAAATCGGTGCGCTGCACAGCAAAGTTAAATCACTATCGGGAAGTAAGAAAGTGACATCCATGCTAACAGTTAGAGATTAGGCGGATAAGGTAATAGTTGACCCAGGAAAGATCCAAGAGAGATGGAAGGAGTATACAGAAGAACTGTATAGTGAAGATCTTTCACCAACAAAGTTAGTCATTGAAAAAGAATATGAATTAGAGGAAGATATCTTAGATCCAGGCATAGTAGACAATGAGATAGGAAGGGCATTAAGGGAGATGAAACTAAATAAGGCCGTGGGGGTGGATAAAATTCCCGCGGAACTATTGAAATGTTTAGGAAAATGTGGGAGGAAGAGGCTATATGAGCTGATCCGTAGTATTTATGAGGAAGGAATCTGACCGGAAGACTTTGTGAGATCAGTTTTAGTTCCTATTCCGAAAAAGGTAAAGGCTACATCATGTGAGGACTACAGGACGATAAGTTTGATATCACACGTAACTAAAGTTGTTTTCAGGATCATAAACAAAAGGATAGAGAGTAGGGCAAATGATTACTTAGGGGATGATCAGTTTGGGTTTAGGAAGGGGAGAGGTACGCGTGATGCCATTGCAGTAATGAGATTATTAATCGAGAGGAAAATAGAACACAACCAGGAGGTAATTGCCTGTTTCGTAGATTTCGAAAAAGTGTTTGATAGAGTGAATTGGGAAAAACTAATGAGTAAATTGCAGAAAATAGGATTAGATTGAAGGGAAAGGAGGCTAATCCGTAACCTGTACATTTCTCAGACTGCTCAGGTGCGAGTGCGGAACTGGGAGTCCGGATGGGCAGTGTTAGGAACAGTAAAGGCTGGGTTGCCCATTATCACCGTTGCTGTTCAACCTATATACAGAGGAAATGATTAAAAAGGCATGGGAAGAACTAGAGGTAGGAATGAAAGTGGGCGGGGAATTCGTAAAATCAATTAGGTTTGCTGATCACCAAGTTTCAGTTTTTCAGTCAGCCAAGGGGTTTCAAACATTGCGAATCGGAAATTCAATGCGACAGGCATGGGATGAGAATCAATATTAATAAAAGAAAGGTAGTGCGATTTTCTTGAAAGAAAAAGGCTAAGCTTAACAGTACAATAGAAGGGCAAAAACTATAGCAGGTTGAATAACAAAGTAAGGAGAAGAATTTCGCTAGGCAAAGAGGCTTTCGCAAGGAGGAGGGAGTTGATGACAGGGACGTTGAGTATGGATGTTAAGAAAAGACTCGTAAAAACTTTGATATGGAGCGTAGCTATGTACGGTGCGGAAACGTGGTCATTAAAGCAGGAGGATAGACGTAGATTGGAGGCTTTTGAAATGTAGGTGTGGAGAAGAATGGAGAAGGTGAAATGGACAGAGAAGAAAACAAATGAGGAAGTACTTGGTGTGGTGGGCGAAGAGAGGGGTTTGTTGGGAGCAATCCTATGGAGGCAGGAAAAGTGGATGAAGGGGGTGTTGACCGGCAGTGGGATGTTGAAGACTGTGATAGAGGGGAGAATGCTGGGCAAACGAGGAAAGGGAAGGAACAGGATAGGGATGTTGAACGGGATAAAGGGAGGAAGAAGGGATCGAGATGGAGCGGGGGCTAACGTACTGGCTTCCCACCCTGAGGGCGCGGGTTCAAATCCCGGCGGTGTTGAATATTTTTCAGAGGTATCTCGATCCCTACTTGAGGTGCTTTGTGGAGGGCACTTTGAGTGAGTACGCCGTCCGTCGGATGGGACGTTAAACCGCGGACCCCTTGGCGCCTTTCGTAAAGAGTAGGCTAATGCCGACGCCGGGTTTCTCTCCACCCTTCATCCTTTCCTGTCCTTCCCCTATGGCGCAAATGACCTTAGCTGTCGGTCGCCTCCCCTCAAAACTACTACTACTAGGGAGGAAGAAAGTACTCAGAGATGAAGAGGGACCTGATATAGAGTAGGATGATGGATTTTGTGTTTTGTTAGGAGTAATAAAATATTTGTTTGGTAGTTGTGTCCATCCAAAAACCTACCTTAACCGGTAGATTACCTTAAAATATATATATATCGCATTAGGTAGCCGATTTTATGAAAAAATGATTTTGATAGGCCGTAGAGGTCACTCGTTGCCTTCGAAAGTAAAGAAAGACTTCTTTAATGCCGGCAATCAAGGGTTTGAAAACATACAGGATCATCGTTCGAATGCACAGGGCGGGATAGTGAAATAAGATTTATGGAGTTAACTCGTTTATTACCGCCTCTATCAAATTTTGCGATTTATGTATTTACCTTCGTGTTTGCATATGTATTAAAACGAATGCATTATAAATATTTAATATCCTTTATCAATTCCCTAGTGCTGAATCACCCATTCCACTCGAGGACCTCTGCCGGGCACCAATGGACGTACAACGGCCAGATAGTACCACGAAGTGATTTTTCCTCTCTTTGGTATCTTTTTCATTGAGCCTAAATTTAGCAAAGTTGACATTTGTATTTATTTACTCTTTTATAATATTACGGCCGCATTTCGATGAAGAATAATTAAAGATAATTAAGAAATGGCATTAATGTTTTCCTCTCAACGATAATCCTGGAATTTTACAGGTATTTGGACAATTTTGAGCAACTGCATTTCATTTTGGACGCTTTAATATGAATACATTGCTGCAGCGAAATCCTGGACACCTTGGCTGAAATTGTAAAAGTAATATCAAGAATGCATTTGACATCGTCGTTTTGAATCTTTGTCCTTTCAGTGGGCGAGTGGATTAAATCGAGAATAGCCAAACGCAGTAGGTATCGGACGCGGCGGCGACAGAGAAGGCTCGCGTGGCCGAGGCTCCTCCGAGCGGATTCCCCGTAATGGCGGGCGGGAGGGGGGGAGTTGGCGGGAGAGAGGCGTCCGCCGCTGCAACTAATTGAGGGCATTTAGGCTTAGCCCGGATTTGAAGTGGAGATTGTCGAGCACTCTCGCCCCTCGCTCCGTTCCTCCTCGGCCGTTACCTCCCCCTCCCTTCGCCTCCAATGGACAATGCTCGCCACTCACGCGCAACCCCCTTAATCCTGCGCCCCATGGGCGAGTCGCTGGTGTGGGAGGGAGCAATCCCACCCCCTTTCCACCCCCTCCTCGATTGCCGTCATTTTGCAATACATCCCTCGCCTCAACGAACGCTCAACACGCCTCTCTCGCTATCGGTCGCATGAATCCTTCGGAGTGCTCACGGTATGCTTACATTCTTGTTTTTTTTTCATCATTCAGACACGTTTTAATAAATTATATTCAGATAAAATGAGAATTAATTTGTACCCCGAATCAAATTGGTTTTTCCTCAAATTATTATAACTTTCCAAGCAATTGACTGCGTTTACATGTGACAGCCGTGAAGTCTTTTTAATGTTAAGTCTTGGTATCGCATGTCGTGTGATGGCATCTATTTCACCCCTTGCCTCTTCGCTAATCAATTCTTTCTTCCTTTAACTGATGGTACTGAAATTCTTCTTTAAATTTGATTTGCTGTTTGAGATGCATGTTCCCGCTTCTCTGATATTAAAATTAAAACTAATGACAAGGGATTGTAACGTAAAGAATTCTGAAATACTAAATGCTTCACTTGAACTTAATTGAGACGAGACTCGATCACGAAGCTTGCGCTTCGAGCCGTGTCGCCTCCTGTGCACGTGAATCGCCTCCAGTAAAACGAAGCGTTAAGGAATGCTTCCTCCCTCCCAGCCGGGCGCGTGGACTCCAGCGATGCCATCCGAGCACCGCTCTGCGAGACACTCTCGAACGGGCGGCGGAAATGCAGTGGCCTATTCGAAAGAAGACAATCAGATCGGAAATTCCTCTTAGGTGGCGTGTTCTTCGGGAGGATTCATTTCTCCCTCAAATTATCGTCCGAAAAAAGAAACACGATTGGTTTCATTGAGTTTAGCATGAGAGATTTTATTAAAGATTTCATTATTTCCTTTGTTTTCCGGGAGTCTTCCCAGCATCCAAGAATATTAATATAAAGAGTATGCGTAGGCATGATTTTTATTGGTTGTAATTTTCAGGATACATAAACGGCATGTTCTACATCTACATTTACTCAATACCCCGCAAGCCACCATAAGGGCATGTGGCGGGGGGTGTTAGGACACCAGCCATAATTAAGAAAAAACCGCATGAAAAAGCCACAAATGAATACCACCCGCAAACAAATCATGGCATACACTCATGCAAGGACACATACGACACTCGTACTTCCCACACACATGCAAACACCCAAACTACCAACTAACATACACATCTTACATACACATGCACCTGAAAGTATACCTAACAGCTTTGCAATGTTTATTTTTGTTCCGACTTGTAAATTCAATGTTTTTAATATTTCTAAGTGACTTCGGTTTCTTACTATTATGATTTCTGATTGTTCGGGGAAAGAATGAGTATTTGTACCTATCTGTCCTGGAATCTATCTCCCTTATTCTATCTTTGTGGTCTGATCTAAGTAGTGTGGGGCCATTAGAATTCCTTCAGTGTCATAGTTAAACTCGTTTGTTCTGAACCTTTCTAAAAGTCTAAGCGTCGCTTGTTCTCTCCGCACTTCAAGTGGTTCCCAGCCTAAATCTCCTAAGAGACCTGTCACCGTTGTGTTCTTATCATAACAATATATAGCGAATCTGACGGATTTTCTCTGGACTATATCTAATTCTTTTTGCCAAATTTTCTCCCACGGACCCCAAATACTTGCGGCATATTCCAAATGAGGTCTAACTAGAGCAAAATAACACCTCTCTTTAACTTTTTCATTACATTTCCCCACCACCCGTTTAATGAAGCCAAGTTTCTTTAAAGCTGATCCGCATATTTTTCTGATATATGCTCCCCATGAAAGGCGTGGTGTTAGATAAACCCCCAAATATTTAACTTGATGAGCAGTAGTCAGTGCTGAACCCTCTATTTCGTGGTCCATGTCCTCTTCGCCATTTCCTTTGCTCCAAAATTTCAAAACAGCGCCTTTATCTATATTAAGCGTTAATCCCCATTCTTGAACAATATCGAGATTGTGCCTACGTCTCCAGAGAGCAGCTCGCGATCTAGTTGGCTCCTTATTTCCCTGTATACCACCGTGTCGTCAATAAATAACCTCAGATACTACTAACACCTGCTTAGTAAACTGTAGCTTACCAGAAATGGTGGAAATTTTGAATGCATCCCCATTGCTGGATGTAATAATTATGAGAGCATCGCCATGCCTCCACAGTAAATAGACGCTCAAAATTATTTGATTGAATATTTTAAAATCAAGGTCGTCCATTGGCTTTTCTTTCACAGTTCACTGCCGTTGGCGCCGTCTCGGTGCATTAGCGTTCCTTGCCAAGGCGTTTCTTATATTTTAAATCTTAATTTTTAATGTTAAGTCCGCATTATCAGCGAATTAATGTTTTTTAAAGGTAATTATAGCCTAAGGTTATCTGGCACCTTTCATTTGAACTCATTTTGCGATAACAATACCCTAGAGGATAGGATGACATTAAACATAATTGATTACGTCTCAAGACACGACAGACAGCTAATACGTACATGAGAGAACAATTAAAGTGAAAGTCCACATTTTTAATCATATGATTAGAGACGATTAGTCCCAAAATATTTTCGGCATTACAAAAGCTAATAAAAACGAGAAAATGTTGCCTCCCTAGCAATTAATTCATTCAGCTTTTTACCAAAGAATTTTGAAAATGGGGCACCTTAGAAGAAAAGAAGCACTTATTAAAAACTGCTGTGTTATATTTGAAAACCTAAGGTAACTAAGAATGACACTCGGACTAAACAGGATAAGAAAAACAAAACTTGAAATATTATTAAATTCAGAACAAAGACAATTTTTCTTTTTTTTATCCATTTCATCGGAAACTTGATAATCCAGAAATCATAAACCACGCCTTCGTTTATTTACACTATGCCGAGAGGTGGAGGAGTGGCTGTGATTCCGCCGCTTTCGCAAATCGCAATTTTCAAGTACTCTCAAATGTTATCTATTATTTCCCATCATATGCACAAAGACTATTGATTTTTTTTTACTATCATAGTACTCCTTAAATTTGGAGTGAAATCGTGGGGGCCGCGATTTGAGAAAAGCCTCGGCCCGAAAAACTGAGAATAGGTTAAAAAGAAAGGGAGTTCAGATATGGAATAATTTCAGTGCCTGCCACACGCCCGAGTGAGATTCTGGGTCGCTGGGACGAGGGAAGGGGGCGGCGAGGCAGAGCAGCGGGGAATAGCCCGCGGGGCATGGATCTGACGTCCTTCGCCCGACCCCGTTTACCGCGGAGCAGCGTCGCTCGGGTCGATTGCAGTTGATTCTTCCTACGAAATTGTACCCCGAGCAGGGCCTCGGGAACTGTGGAGTCGGTCGAGGAGGACACGGCGTGGGTCGGAGGGAGGTTCTTCTCATTTGGAGGGCTCACCTGCGAAACCAACAGTCTTAGAAAATTAAGCGGGAGGCGGCGTGGGACGGCGTGGCGTTGCCGTGGTGCAGCCTCCAGTTGCCATACATTCCCGACGCCTTGCACTTCTTACCACGGCCTGACAAGGACTTAAACATAAACTTTACCGTAGTCTCTCTTTCTCTCTCTCTGAGAGAGAGAGAACGAATGGACGTTAAAGGTGAGCGCGAGAAATCAGAGATATGTAGAGGTAGCATACAATTTTCATATTCTTCTAATCTACGAGTATTTCTCTCTTTGACAATAAAGTCTTTAGTTATCCTATTTAATATGTATACTATTTTAGCGCCCATTATAGTATAAAACTATAAAAAAATTAATACACAGTGACTCCAATTTAAATTACGTATATTTCCTTATTTTTAGGAAATTATAATTGTAAGAAATCGAAGACACTTTAGAAATATTAAAAACATTGAATTTACAAGTCGGAACAAAATTAAACATTGCAAAGATGTTAGGTGTATTTTTATGTGACTTAGTATGCTAGTTGGTAGTTTGAGTGTTTGCATGTATGCGTTGTGTGAACGTTGTGGCAATAAATGTATGCCAGGTTTTTTGTGGATGGTATAAATTTGTGGCTTTTGCATGAGTTTTTTTTAATTCCTTACCTACGGGTGGTGTCCTAACACACTCCGCCACACGCCCTTGCGATGGCTTGCGATGGCTTGCTTGGTATTCAGTAGAGGTAAATGTTTTCTATCTAATTACTATTCAGGCTTCATGCGCGACTATCCCTCTACTGGACTCAAAACTTTTGACCCTGAAATTTGTCATAGATCCCTCTCCATTATTTTACTAACTGTGTTTTTGTCACTTTTATTGCATGCGACAATACGCCTATTATCCCACATCCTGATATACAGCTCTCATTACTATTTTAAGAATGGTTCATGAAAATTTTCTTGATAAATCTTCTGGACAAACTAATCCCTTTAATAGGTTTACTGGGAACTTTTCATCCCCATAGACTTATTACTTTTCAAACTCTTTCATGTTTTTTTTTTAACGCGCAGTTAATTATGCCTTATTTTGTGCTATCTCCATCTCCGTACACATTTCTTTCCACATTTCAACTTGCGGGCCTAGTGTCTTCACCATGAAGGTTTTCATGCATATTTTCCATATCTTTCAAAATTTTCTTTGTTACTTGAATACTGCTCTTCCCGCCCTACAATGAATTATGTGGACAGATCACCCACCCTTTCCCGCACCCTCATACCTGCTATTTATTTCTTCAGAGCGCCCACATGTCTCCCTTCCTTTGCTATTCCCCCAAACCCACGCAATGGGTCTCTTACTTATTTATTTCGTCCCATTATTTTTCCGTTTCAGATTATTATTGATTTATTTGTACCATTACCGTTCTACCAATTCAGTAAACCTTCCTATTTTTATCTTTTTTAATCATCCTAATAAAATTTTATTTAATCTATGGTTAAACATTTAATTTTCCTATTTACTTATTCCATAGTTTTATTTGTGGTTTCCGATTTTATTATAATAAGGTAATCTATCGGTTAAGGTAGGTTTTCGAAGGACACAAATGCTAAATAAATATTTTGTTGCTCCCAACATAACAGAATCCACCAATCTACTATGCATCAAGTCCCTCTTCATCTCTGAGTACTTTCTTACTCCCTTCACCCAGTCCAAAATCACTATCCTCTTCCTTCCCTTTCCTCGTTTGCCTATCATTCTCCCCTCAATTACAGTCTTCAACATTCCACTGCCGGTCAACACCCCCTTCATCCACTTTTCCTGCCTCCATAGGATTTCTCCCAACAAACCCCTCTCTTCGCCCACCATACCAAGTGCTTCCTCATTTGTTTTCTTCACTGTCCATTTCATTTTCTCAATTCTTCTCCAAACCCACATTTCAAAAGCCTCCAATCTACGTCTATCCTCCTGCTTCAATGACCACGTTTCCGCGCCGTACATAGCTACGCTCCATATCAAAGTTTTTACGAGTCTTTTCTTAACATCCTTACTCAGCGTCCGTGTAATCAACTCCCTCCTCCTTGTGTGAAAGCCTCTTTGCCTAGCGCAATTCTTCTCCTTGCGTCCCTACTACTTTGACCGTGTTGGTCCAAAACACTTCCGTGACACGTAAACTGTTCCACCTGCTCTAGTTTTTGCCCTCCCATTTTAATATTTATCTTAGCCTTTTTCTTTCTGGGAAATCGATTAACCCTTTTTTTATTAATATTGATTCTCACCCCATATCTTTCGCACTGAGTTTCCGATATTACTTGTTTGAAAAGTTCCCACTTCTTTTCTACTTTACTCGTCTGTCAGTCCTCGCTCATTATTTTCTCTGCTGCCCCTGATACTGCTTCCTTTCGTCTTGGTCTCTGATATTACATGCCTTTTCCTAAACCGACTTCCCTGCTTTATTGTCTTGTGTGTAATGTCACACTTCATCAGCATCAATTATGATCGGAATCGGATATAATAGCTGATACCACTCTGAAACGTTTGAAGTACTCATATGCGTTGTACTTTCATGTGTTATGACGGTTAATCCAATTGTTTTGTATCATTATATCCTGTCAACTGCAGAACTGCAATGCGCTCTGCCCGACGTCACGACTTCTATTTAACCCCCTGTACCCCAATCTCATTATCGTAATTCCCTTCTCCTAACTACACGTTCGAATTTCCCAGAACCATCAAATCGTTTATTAGACAGGCTGCGCAATTTGTTCCTTAATTTTTCTAATGCTCTCTCCCTATTTTTTTACTTGTGATGAACATAACCGCGAGCTAATAAAAAGTATTATTTGAGGAAACAAACGAAGAGTAATATTCATCGGTTTAGACTTTTTTATACTAATAACAGACTAATAATCTTCTGTGATTTTATTACCCGCTTCTACAAACAATTTGTTCATAGCTAAAATCACCCCTCGCTGACTCACTTCTCTCCGCCGTTTATTACCTTAAATTTATCTCAGCAGTGATTTCCACGGACCGTCCATCTCACACTATACTTCTCGCAAATATCTTGCTTTTCCTCTTTCTATCTCTCTCCATCTTCATTATAATTCCCCTGCCCCCAATATCGTCCTTACGTTACAACACCCTTTTAACTAATCTCTATTTTTCGTTTCCTTCTTAATGCTGCTTTTGATTCACCTTTGCAAGAGTTTCGTGTGATGAAAAAGCTTGGCCCCTCCCGATTCCGGGAATGACAGAGCTCAGTTCACCGAGCTGACGAGGCTCATTTCCATACCGGTAATCAATCACATCTTCGGGCAAGAATTTGTTCAGATGGTTTCCCGTTGTCCTCCCTGTTTACAAAAAGTAGCCGAAAAAATGAGCTTGCGTTGCAAAGAATTTACAATGCACTCCATTTTAAGTTAATGTTAGTTTGCTTTCATTAAATGCCCTAACCTGAATAAGAATTCTAAAAATACTTAAAAACACTTGCTCACTGTTATAAGCGAGTCAAAATCTTTTCTTGATTGGAATATGCAGGGTGATTTTTCTTTTTTTTTTCATTTTAATTTGATGTTAATGCGGGGAAAAACGTCATTTACAGAAATTCCAAAGTCATGAATGAGAAACTCAGAATATGTATACAATTCAACATTGGGAACTTGAATATTTTTAAAATTTTTGAACAAACTTGCTAAAAAATAAACAAAATAAAAAAGTTATTTTTTCCGACATTTTTAAAGCCTTGCCGAAATCATTTCTAAATATATTGAATGAAATGAAGATGATAGGCTGAATGAATAAAGAATTTCTTTATTTACATAGCATGATGTATTCGCCTCCAGTGGCAAATTAAATTCTTATTCTCCAGGTTTTCAATTTTTCCCGCAGTAATTCAAGAAGATCTATGAAACATAAAAATCTAGCCAGAATGTGATTGTCCAAGAATTGGGGTCGATGAGTTCGTAAGAAATACAGTTCGCGGAAGTATGCACGGTGCTAATAGATTCCGTTTAATTCGTGGCCATTATGAGAGTGGACGGGTGCGGGGGGTGCATGGGGGGGGGGAGGGAGGGTACTTTCTCGCCTGCCGGGTTCCAGGAGGGGAGAAGGCGGTCTGCACTCCTGTCGTTGGCAGCGTGTCAATAAGAAGCAGCTGCCGTCTGAGCTGGAAGCAAGGGGGCGGTGCTTGGCGGCTCGATATTTCTCTTCCCACTCTCTCTGGAATTTCTGTGTGCTGGCCGGGGGGTGAGACCCCCCCTTTGTCTTGGTCCACTCGCTCTCGCGCTCACTCGTGTTGACGGTTGCCCCCGTCGCCCCCCCCCCGGCCCGCGGCCGCCTCCGATGGGGCGGCCAAGGACTCCCAAGGATGTAGGTCAGGTTATTTTTGCGATCGTGCATAGTATATTGTATGGGTGGACGGACATGAATCCGAAGAGATTGTCAATGAATGAAGGAATGTTTCCGTCCCATTACGATTAATCGTCCGTTATCAACCCGACCCTCAGCCACTGGTCTCCGCGAATGGGATGGCATAAATGGTATTGCGCGCCGAGCGTCCGTCCATCAGTCGCGCGACGTCTTTCATTGGAACCCTGGTCGTGCGTGCGTGACCTTTGAAATTCGAGCGCCGCTTAATTGATGTTAAAACCCTCAGCGTGCCCCCCCCGCGATCCCTCGACCGCTCTATTATTTTTTCCTAAAATCCTCAAATCTGTGTCGACATCTTTTATTCGTATGATAATGAGAACATTTCTATTTTACAGTACTCCTATTGATTTTTTCTCTGTCCCAACTTTATCAAAACACTGATACATGGCTATAATTTCCAAAAGGGATAATAATATCTTCCATTAAATTGGAATTGCTCGATTGAAATATTTGGTCATTTGCAGTCGCCGTCAAATTACAACATAGCGATATACATTACAATAACAATACAATTACAATATATGTAGGTCTCGATAGCGCACTTTGGGTGAGTGCGCCTCCCGTTGGATTGGGCGTATTATTGTGTGTGACCCCTCGGCGCCTTTCGTCATTAAGAGTAGGCTAATGCCGACGCCAGGTTTCTCTCCACCCTTCTTCCTTTCCTGCTCATCCTTAAAAGGCCCCCCGCTGTCGGTCGCCTCCACTAAAACTACGATTACTGCAGAAAACTGATTATTTTCAAGGTGTAAAAAGTAGTGTAGGGACCATTTGAGGGAAAAATCGATGTTGACAGCATTGATGCGAATGGGAAAATATTATGGGAGGGGGAGGCAAGGTTTTGCGTGTTGAAAGGGATGGGGTGGAGGGGCAGAAGCGGGCACATGGGACACCAACTTAAGAGAATGCATCATCGTTTCAAAAGTCCCCTTTCATCTGAGACTCTTCCAAATGAGGGCCCATTATCAATTGTGGGCCTGAAAATTTATTTTACCCACTCCATAATTGCTGCGCAGAACAGATTACGAGTGTTCTCCCAAATTATTTGTCCTTTTTTCTGCTGGACAGGGAGTCGGATTGCCGCTACATCGTAACAAACCCCACTGCCCCAAGTAAGATGAAATCTTGAGTAATTCAAGAATAAGAATAGAGCAAATTTTTTTTAAGTATTCAGACTCTTTTAGACACCAGTTGTTAATGAACTCAAATCTAAACAAAATGTTTCTGCAAGTTAATGCTCACTGGTAAAAATATATCTTATTAAATTTTAATCGCACCAATCATTCGTAAAGTTGATACGTAATCACAACATCAGTATTACGCAGTAATCTCTTCCCACTGTCATCGTATATTAAGTGTTATAAAGGTTTTCCTTGACTGGGTCTGGTGTCAAGGCCCAGTCAAGGTATACGAAAAAACACCAAGGTCTGAAATCCCTGGTTAAGGTAATGTTCCACTTCGGAGGGGATAGGAAATTCGTAAGTTCCTGAAAGATTAAAGCGATGGGTTCCTTCCTATATGCATACCATTACCATCATTAATATGTTTTAGCCGTTTTCCGGGATTCCGTATTTGAATATTTATATTATGCAAATGGGCGTTAAGTCCTTCTTATGGCTATGTGTGCAACCAAACTCATTGCACCTGCTCTTGAAGACATTGTATGATTGCTTCCTCCTCTATCCTGTCCTCTTGTGTATTCATCGACATTCCTGTTGTCGGGTGAAATGGCTTCCAAGGGCCATCGGGACCAAGGAAGCGACGCACTAAGTTGCAAAACCCTTCGCGAATTTTAGGAGTATGAACGTTTCCTCATTAAGCAATGACTAGAAAGTCCATCACATCCATCTAATTCCAAATGTCATAGCACACGATTATAAGTTCAATCATGGAGTGTGTCGATTCGCAGATGTCACTGCTAAATGAGCAACTCGTTTGTGGACGCAATAAATTCTTTCCTCTGGGAACGAAGAGTCTTCGATTCTTTCTTCGTGCGTCAGTTATGGCTAAGCTAATAAAATTTCGTTGCCATATGATTTAAAAGAATATTAAACATTTTTCTTAACTGATAAATCAAATAATAATAATTCCTGCTATTATTCAAACTCTTCTTCTTAATACGATATTTTTGCCTATGTATTGATCCTGTGCCTAATGTAACACTTTTGCATTTTGTACTTCGGTGATTAGGTGATAAATCTGGTTTAGGAAAGTGTATTTTGAATATATAATTAAACTCCATGCATTCAGTTAAGTTAAACGATTGATGAGTGTCTTCTGATAAGGATGAGTCCATATTTCTTTTTCGGACAGTTTTCAACAATCCTCACTGCTTTCCTATGCTTACTTACTTGAAACTTGTAATTTTGACTGATCAATTTCATCTGCATTTCTCAATTTTACTGGAAAGAAACACTCATTAAATTTTACAAGAGAGGATATCCCCATCTTAAAGTTTTTTTTTCAAATTTTCATGTATTTGTAACCATTTGACTATACCAACTTGCCTCACTTTCTCAGACTTTCTCATTCTTACGTGCATGTCGCAAGTGGCCTCTTGCAATGCTCTGCGCACGAATCACAGATATCAGCGGGACGGGAAAAAGTCTTCTCACCGGGCGGAGAAACTATTCTCTCAAAGACCTCGGATTATAACACTCCTGGCTCCACACCATCGAATCCTGCTCTACTCGAGGCAAGAACATGCGATTGGCCGGCCCTGCAAGCGGAGACCTCCGCACGGTTGCGAGACGCGAGAACATCGCTTCCCACGTGTCCACGTATTACCGAAACAGGACGGTTCGTGCGCCTGGCCAGCTTGCCATCGCGCGCGCCTCCGTGTCTTCCAGAAGAGTTCGTTTGGCACTTGAGTCGCCTCTTGTCCAGCGAAAAAGAGTGGTCCAGATGTCTGTTAACAACTCCCTGACGAGTGTCATGACTGCCGGGACGCGTCTAGCGTCCATGTATGTGGTTTCCCAACGACCGGACTGCGGTTGTCATTTTGGCAATATTTGAAGAGCTGTGATTATTCATTGCCCAGAAGTCGCATGCTTACTGACTCCCTTGAAGAAAATTTCCTTCAGTGTTTACTTCATTCTGGCTTATAAGTGATATCTGTAGCACCCCATTTTCTAGGATTCGCGTTTTTTCTCCTTTTCTTTCGCTACCGTCGTCTTTCACTTCATCCCTCGCTTTAATAAGTTGATGTATTTATATTATTAAATTGCTGTACTTCGTTCCCCACGATGCCCTTCTAGGGAGGTGTGTTGACTCCCTAACATGCCATTGTTTAATTCCCTAACAGCATTACCGTTAGCTTATTTGCAAATATCTTCTTGCAGATACCTGCTAAGGAATTCACTCAATTACACAAACACAAATATTTGTTTCATACAAAGTCTAATTAGCACCAGATAATAATAGCATATAAAGGATGCAGAGAGTATTTTGTGAACAAGTTGAAAACGAACGTCAACTTCGGTGTTCACTGACCTGAGTGCGGTATGTTAACTTTATCAAAGAAAAATGATAACCTTATAAATGGTAGATGTTATTTCAATTTTTTCGGCCGACTATAATACAAAATAGTGGCCATCTTATCAATATCTGAACGCTCATATTCATGTGAAACACCACTCAAAAGAACGTTTAGCGAGGTGAGAAGGATATTGGGAGAAAAACACTGCGTGAATTTGATTCTTCTATTTCCACCGCTCAGCAAAGGAAGTGACTTCTCCTTCCCTTACGCACCCGTTCACGTCACGTTAGTGACTGTGACTGAGATTCCTCCAATACGTGCTTCATCCGAAGTTGGCCACCAGCAAACAGTTTAAAACTGGGGAATCACAGTATTTTGTGACTCGTAAATTCCATAACGTAACGGAATAATCTAATAATTTTCAGCAGTAGAGGCCAGTTGTCGTTGCCGTGGTTTTATATATTGAATTTTTTTAATTTTTTATATTTATATGATAAATATTTTTATAGCGTATTTGGCGGATCAATTTATTTTTGGAAGTTTTGCGCTGTTTTGTGCTATGTGGGTTCTTTTCAAATATTTATTTTCTTAAGAAAGTTTATAAACTCTTGACGCTCAGGATATTATTATAAGCATTTTTAATAGAACTTAGCAAGTAAATGTTTCAATGAGATTTATATAAAAGATAATTAAAGTCAATGCCCCATCGTCACTCGGGGTGGCAGTGGCCGCAAGTGGTCCATCGTTCATCGACACCGCCTCGTCCCGACCATCAACAGATTCGTTCCAACAAAGCTAAAACGTTAGACAGGATTGTCTTCAAGGAATATGTGTGCGGATATGAAAATGTGTTTGATAATTTAAAGCAGCACATAAAAGGTTCTCAAAAATGTTTCCCTCCGGGAAAAGATAAATGGGAAAAACGCTATTGTGTTTTTACCATAACTCCATTCCGTTCGTGAAACAATTCATCTTGTATTTCCTATACAGTAATGTAAACTCATCGCTGACCATGAGGCTTATTTTCTCCAGCAAACAGCTCTCCATTGAGTCACACCAATGGCTTTAATTACCTCGAGAAGTCATCTAGTCACAATCGTTCGTCACAGGGTTTATAAGCTGTCAAGGCGTTATCGATGGCTCTCGTAGCAATGCCATGAACCCATGCCATGAACAAAGTCAGTGAAATCAGCGTGAGGAGCGTGTCGGAGGCTCCACTTCGCCGGTGCCCAACGGGGAAAATGGTCTCAGCTTTTGACAAGCGACAAATTGCGGGCGCGAAGCATATGACCCCACTCGTCTCCCTGCGTTCAGTTATCTTTTCAGGCTCTGTAAATAGTGATGGAGCGATTCCAAGTGCCCACAGTGAGGCATTGGGAAAAAATAGAGTGATATGTAGGCTTAGGCAGGAGTCATTCATTGCATGCCATGTGTTTCAAATAGCAGGACCAGCTCTTCATTCTAAATTAATTTATACATAATTCGCACCAACGTATTTCTCAAAATGGAGATATTATCGTGATCGTCATTAGACTGCAAGATCGCATGTACCCATGGTTGGCCTATCAGCATCCGGGTCTCAATGTCGTTCACTGCTGGGAATGGCCTGCATTGTCACTTTGTGGAAGCGATGCATAATGGAGAGGTGAATACTTGGTTTCTTCGCATGAGATTTGGTGTGCGTGGCCTTTGTTGCGACTTGCAGGGCCTTGATCATGACTTTGTAAGTTGGAACCTGGGTCTCATATATATATATATATATATATATGTGTGTATATATATGTATGTATAATTATATATATATATATATATATATACATATATAAATATATATTATATAAATAAATATATAAAGCATTCTCTCTTGAAGGCCTCTGAGAGGGCCGAAAGCTCGAACAATTTACCGTTTGAGTGTTCTTTTAAATGTGTCTATTCTTTTATATTTGTGTTTTATTGTGTCAGCCCATTATATAAATATATATACATATATATATATATATACATATATATATATATATATATATATATATACATATATATATATATATATATATATATATATATATATATATATATATATATATATATATATATATATATATATATTTATATATATATATATACATTCAAACACGAAATCCCGCCAAACGGCGAATAAATACTCATATATACAGAAACATATATAAGGAAAAGGGATAGGAACACGTATAAAGGACGAACACAATAGAGGTGGGGAAGGCGGAATCGAACGGATCACAAGAGTAAAAATATTTCCTCAACCGGGACTCGAACACCGGATCTTTCCACTTGCAGGGCGGATGCTCTTAACCACTTGAGCTATCGAGGATATGTAATGTTTCTGTATATATGAGTATATATATATATATATATGATTACTTCTATATCTTCAGAGGAAGACGGATTGTTTCCGTCGAAATATCAAGAAAATACGTGTGAGTGTTCTTTTTTTGTGTTTCTATATTGTGTGTTACTGTGTATTGTACTATTCGGCACTTCCGTGTTACGTCTCCGAAAGCATATATATATATATATATATATATATATATATATATATATATATATATATATATATATATATATATATGTATTTATGTATTTATTTATTTCCTTGATTCGTTCATTGCGATATCCATTAACAGTACTGCGAAATATCTATTAATAATTAATTGTAATTATTTATTTTCTCTACACGTTCGGCTATTTCACTATATGCCATCGATTGATACATTATTCTATCTGGTGCACAGCTCACGGCATCACTGTATTACGTTCTTAAACCACGGATTCCATATGATTTTAATTCATTTCATAACAGTACTTACTATTCTTCGAAGTGCGCTCAAATCTCGGAGAGCAAGGTCATGTATAATTCTGACATGAATTTCCCACCCACCCACATATTGTTTGTTTGTTTGACCTCAGATACCGGTGCATGGAACGCATACGAACGCGATGAAGACCAAGTATGGTTTTGATGCGTGTAAGTGAGCCTATTCGTGAGCAGCCATCAGAGACTTTGATTGCAATTGAGCTCCGTGATTGTCACTGCACCGTGAAGAAGCATCGGCCGAGGGGCGGAAACGGCCGCCATCTCCCGTCGTTGGCAATAATGATCGCATCTCGGTGACGCGTGCGGATTCGTGTTGCTTGGAATGTCGACTCTTCTTCTGCGACGCCAGCCTCGCGAGTGGCGCGCCACGTCCTCCCCCCCAACCCCTTCCTCCCCCTTCTGCGAGGGCGCCCTCGCCGCACACAGAGTCTGCCACTTGCATTCTCGACGTTCGAAGCGAGCACGGGAATGCTCGACTCAAAAGAGAGCTTTAAATTCGCTCCACATTCGGATTCAAATTCGAAGAGCGGGAATTTATTTTATCCGCTACCGCCGTCTGTTTATATGTGGTTTTTGCGGGTGGATGGGATTGGCATATCAAAGGGGCGAGGGCGGGATGGGTGGGAGGGAGCCCCGGGCGGGATGGCTGGGTGAAGGGCACCGAGGCGCATTTGGGGCCCAATGAATGAATGCATTTCCAGCGCTTGTGCCGAGACGCCGAGCGAATCAATTTCTACACCTCCGCCCTCGATAATGCCCTCGTGGTGAATCTCGCTTGAGTCTTTGTTAGTACGACGTGGGTGGGAGCACGCCAATCTCAAATAAACGTCAAGAAGAAAGAAAAACCTCCATCCGTATCCGAAATTTTATTGCAAACAATCACTCTTCATTTACAAGCACAATACTGTGTTTTAAGTTTTTATCCATATTTATATTTAAATAATTTCCTAAATGGAGTGAAGATTTCCCGAATATATGTTTCTCATTTCTAGATGCCAAATGTTTTAGGGTTTTTATTCTTTTCTGTCGTTCTGATTAACGCCTTAGGTTTAGAAATGAAAAACTTATTTTTAATGCATGTATTCTTAGTGATTTGTAATATTCTAAACTAGTTAACATGCGCACCAGAGGCAGAAGGATAGGGGGCTGTGAGTGAAAGTGAATTGAACAAGCGGGTTAATCAAGGAGTAATGTTTCTGTGAATATTTACCCTTGGATTACCCTGGGATTACCCTGGGATTGGGAATCAGAGCGTTCCGGGGCGGTATATGCGGGGAAACCGAGCAAGGTTTGAGAGGCATGAAAGGGTGATAATACGAGGGTCATCCGGAAAGTAGTACCCGTTCGTGAAATAAAGACACAAAAGTAAATATTAACAAACATAAAAAATTTTATTTGAAAGAGGATACTTTAAACTACTTCTCAACATAATCTCCAAGCAAATTAAGGCATTTGTCATAACGTGTGACAAGTTTCTGTATTCCTGCTGCATAGTCCTTCGCCGCCAGCTCATTGAGATACGCGAGGGACCCATCTTGCACAAATTTTTGCATAATGCAGATGGTGTTTAACAATTTCATGAACAATTGTTCGAGAAACATTGGGAAAATGCTCACAGATGTCATCAATTGTGACGCGCCGATCGTTCCTCACGAATTCGTCAACTGAGCTCACCAGTTGGTCTGTAATGACAGACGGTCTCTCCGAACGCTCATCGTCGTGTGTGTTCCCCCTCCCCATGTTGAAGTTGCGACACCACCGCCGAACAGACGACTCGTCCATTACATTGTCTCCATACACCTCCTTTAATTGGCGATGAATATCACATGGGCGAACGTTTCTTGCATTGAGGAATTTAATCACTGCCCTCACTTCACAACTGGCGGCGTTCTCAATTTTTTTAAACATTGTAAACAATCACAGAAACAACACAGGCAATGCTAGCGTCACGCAACTTGGCTCAGAGAAGGCAGACAAGCCACTGAAGCTATCTGACCTCGTCCAGCGGCTACTCGCGTCGTCAGCACTTCATGCGGCACGAACGGGTACTACTTTCCGGATGACCCTCGTACATCCTATGGAGCACGGGTGCTGATTTAATTAGGGATTTTTCATCACACAGTCTACGGGCGGTCATAAATTATGATTCGCGTATAAGCACGATGAAAAATAGTGGGGTATGACGTAATCAGAACAGAAACATAACAGAAAAGGACACGCCTTAAAATGTTCGATTAACTATTCGACATCGGATTGTTTCTATGCAGTCGGGTCGTCACCTATTCGTGGAGGATTTTCCACTTTTGAAAAATGTGTGCAGGGATTGGATCAATGGAGCTAAGCACCTGGAAACGTAAGAAAATGAATTCATTTCCGAATTCCAATCATTAAGAGATTGAATGCAAGAGTTTCAATAAAGTGTGAATTTTTGGTAAAGTTGTTCACAATATCTATGAATTTGCATTTACATTCCTAACGAACGTTTTTCCAAATATCAGCTGTAACAGCGGAAAGGCAGATTTGATATTTTAACACCTCAATAAAATACCTATGCTTTATTTTAAGTTTTAGTTAAATTGTCATGTTTACTCATAATTATTCTTTTTTGAAGTCCTATGCTTATTAACTTATTCATTTTCTCTCTTCACATTTAGAAATCATATAAATCAATAGCAATAAAATATGGAAGAGAATAATTCTCGTTATGAATCCTTTATCCTATAAAATCGACAGCGACATCGTTTTTGCAATGAGATACTTTTTTTCCACAAATGTTCCATGCAAAAGCTTAAACATTATGAATGGTTTTCCGCTCATTCATATTGATTTGAGTTTTAATGCACCATGGTTCATTTTAACTTGTGAATCACTGTATGGAATAATTCGTAGCATCTATGAGGAAGGAATCTGCCTGGAAAATTTTGCGAGCTTAGTGTTAGTTCCTATTCCGAAAAAGGTCATGGCTACATCATGTGAGAATGACAGAAGAATAAGTTTGAATTCGCACGCAGCTGAAGTGGTGCTCAGAATAATCACCTACAAGATTAAGAGGAGGGCAAATGATTACTCAGGGGATGATCAGTTTGGGTTTCGGGATGGAACCGGCACGCGTGATGCCATTGCAGTGATGTGATCATGAGATGTCATCGAGAGGATCATAGAATACAATCAGGGCATATTTGCCTATTTCGTAGTTTCCAAAAACGCGTACGGTAGATTTAATTGGAAAAACATAATGAATATATATTGCAGAAAATAGGAATATATCGGTGGAATAGAAGACTGACCTGTAATCCGTTTGAGTCTTTGACTGTTCCGGTGAAGATGGGGGATGCAGAGTCGGGTTGGGCAGAATGAGAAAAGAGGTGTAGGGCAGGGTTGTCAAATATTACCTGTGCTGTTCAGCGAATTAATTTATGAAAAAATAATCAGTAGGAACTGAATGGGAATTGATGTAAACAAAACAAATTTTATGCATTGAAATTGAAATATAACTAACTTGGTAAGTTAATGATTCCCCACCAAGTCGCGCCAGATACAGTTTTATTTATAAGGCTTATGCAGTTTTTCGGAAACATAAAGGCTAAGTTAAACGTTAACATAAAAGTGTACAAACTAGAGCAGGTAGAAGAGTTCACGTATCTCAGAAGTGTTTTGGACCAAAATGGTCAAAGCGGGAGGGACGTAAGGAGAAGAATTGCACAAGGGAAAGAGGCTTTCACAAGGAGTCCATGGCACGGACGTTGAGTATGGATGTTAGGGAAAAGGATCGTAAAAACTTTGATATGGAGCGTAGCTACTATGTACGGCACAGAAACGTGGTCATTGAAGCAGTATGATGGGTGTAGATTGGAGGCTTTTGAAATGTGGGTGTGGAGAAGGATGGAGAAAGGGGAAATGGACCGAAAGGAAAACCCCCATTTAGGTCTGGGTACGGTGGGAGGGTAGAAAGGATTGTTGGGAGAAACCATAAGGAGATCAGGAAAAATGGATCCAAAGTATATTTGATGGAAATATGATGCTAAAGACGGTGATGGAGGGGAGAATGCCAGAAAAACGATGAAAAGGCAGGAACAGGATAGGGATGTTGCTCGAAATAAAGGAAAGAAGGATGTACTCGCAGATGAGGGGGGACTTCGTTGCTGATTAGAATGATGGGCTGTACTTTGCTAGTAGAGAAGAGAGTGTTTGGAGTTTCTTTTCAACCAATGCCTAGCTTTACCGGTGGATCATCTAGAGTAATAATTATCACTATACTTTTTCTTCCTTTATACAGGTATATGCCTTTAGGAATAGTGAATACCAAAATAAATTGAATACATTACAATAAGGTGAACCGAACACTTAACATATAATTATTATGAAATAGGCATGGTTTGCTTTCAAAGATACTTTCCACTGCCATAGATACTCCTACCCCAAGGGCTATTACGTCAATCTCGTTGGTTATCTGCTATGAATTGGGAAAATTGTGCCACCATTTTTATCATTGAATAGCTAACATACTTTGCTTACAAGTATATCGACGCAATATCTGTGGATTATAAGCATGGGGTCCGTTATTTTCTTATTAGGCTGGTATACGAGTACTTTAAGTCAAGGATATAGAGATTACTTGATTTGCCAAATGGTAGCAATATTAATTTTAACTTTGCCAGCCTTTCTTCCCTGAGTAGAATTAATTTTAACCAACCTTACCCTGACCGACAGTGCACGACTTTGTTGTTCATGATTATTTGATTCTGCAGTGATGAAGAGATGATTTCTTCTCAATGCTGCAATCTCCCACATTTCTTTAATTTCTCCATGAATTCACCTACGCCCTTGCTTGAAATCTTTTCAAAAACGTCTGAACGTGCCCGAGTTTCGCGTCGCATACGGCTCAGGTCTTGCGGAAAGTTGTTAATTATACGTTTGAATGAAATATTTATTTGCAGAATATGCTCAAAAATTTGTTTGGGTGTGAATTTCGAATGTTCCCCTTGGATAAGAAGATCGGACATTGCATGGCAGACGTCATATTTATAAAAGAGAAAAATGTGAAACTTGGGATAATGGAACTGTTAAATATAGTCTATTACATAAACAAATAACACAAAAATGAATACACCACACACTTAAATCAGTTAATTTGGAACGCATAAGCCCGAACACTGGGACAGCCTCATTATCAGTTAACCTGAAGACAAACACGGCATTTCCGACGAATTTTCAATGTCGCCCATCTAACTCCCAAATTAAAAGGTCCTATTCGTTTATTCTAAGTTGCGATTAGAGTTGGTCTCTGTATTTTTATGAGCTGCTGGTCTATTGTAGACGCCAATGGACATTAAGAACGTATTTATTCTATCATTCAAATAATTTTAGAGTTTGAGACTAGCCAGGATCTTCGTCCACATGAATCCTCTTGTCAATGCTAAATCCAACTGTGAAAACATTTTTAAAGATATCTGTTTAATTGGAAAAATAAATATTATACCATTACTAGCCCGATTTGTATTTGAATTAGCGAGAAATTAAATATACGAAAAAATAATGAAAATCTGGTAAAATTAATGTTCAAGATACTTGTATTAAACTAAATTTTCCACAAACATGTGTATGTATGTCCATTCCCGTCCTTTTCAGCGTTAATAAGCAAATGTTTACTCCCAGTCCCTAACCACTTAAACATCCTCCTTATCCCTAATTTTCTAACCCTGTGCACCTTGTCCATGCATCTCCTGCCACGCGTCTTTTTGGCAGAGTTCGGATTATTTTGTAGCTGTATATGAATGTGGAGAAGTTGGTTTTTTAAAAAATGTAATGCCAGCTGTGTGTCCAAATTTCACTAAAGGACGTATTACCGGAGTAGTTAAGCCATGAGAATGCTTTTGTTGTTGCCCGGTAAATACAGCAGCGAAATATAAAAAATACAAGGATATGTACGCGGTAGACGAGGTACAACATGTATGAATACGAGGGTAAGGTGAAAGGTTCTCGCCCTCGGTCCCTGCCGGGGCGCACGCGTCATTAGCAGTAGTAATTTTTAGGGGGAGGCGACCGACAGCTGAGGTCATTTGCGCCATAAGGGATGGACAGGAAAGGATGAAGGGTGGAGAGAAACCCGGCGTCGGCATTAGCCTACTCTTTACGAAAGGCGCCAAGGGGTCCGCAGTTTAACGTCCCATCCGACTGACGGCGTACTCACTCAAAGTGCCCTCCACAAAGCACCTCAAGTAGGGATCGAGATACCTCTGAAAAATATTCAACGCCGCCGGGATTTGAACCCGCGCCCTCAGGGTGGGAAGCCAGTATTCTCGGTCCCTGCCGGGGCGCACGTATCATTAGCTCGTAAGACAAGGTAGACAAGGTGTTTTTCGTCAAATCGGAAAACTTGAATTTCGTACGGTCGTAAAATTCTTCATTATAGATGAATTAATCCCTAAGGAAATTCATCCGAAGTTGACAAAAGTGTACGGGGACTGTGCTCCTTCAATGCCAAATGTTAAAAAGTTGGCTGCTGAATTTAAACGTGGTCGCAAATCCCTCGTAGATTATCCACGCGAAGGATGACCAAAAATCGCAACCACAGCGGATAGCATCGAAATGGTGCACGATATGGTGTTGGACGATAGGCGAGTGAAGGTGACCGAGAAGGGTGCTTAGGCCGTGTGGGGGACATATCGGAAGAAAGAGTGCGAAACATCTTCCCCAAAGAATAAGGGGCGCGGAAGCTCTGCGCAAGATGGTTGCCGCATTTGCTGAATGCCGATCAAAAGCAAACGCGCAAAGGTTTATCGCAGCAATGTTTGGACCGATTGAAGAGGAAACCGACCAATTTTGTGCATCAATTTGTCACCACAGATGAGACATCGGTCCGCCACTACACGCTAGGAACGAAACAGCAGTCAAAGCCAAAGAAAGCGAAGTCTATCCCAACCCCCCGGAAAGGTCACGACCCGTGTGTTTTAGGATGCGAAAGAAATCCTGTTGGTTGATTACTTTGAAAAAGGCAGAACTACCGCAGGCTCTTATATAAAAGGATCTTGCTCCAATCTTCTAAGATGAGATCGATGCCAAATCTCGCGATAAGAGGCCGGCTTTAAGGAGAAGAAAAACATCATCTTTCACCAGGACAACCTGCTGTCACTTGCTTGTTGCGTTGGCGATGGGAAAGCTACGGAATTAGGGGTACGATTTGCTCGACCATGCTCCTTCTCCTCCCGACTGAACACCCTCAGACTTTCATCTGCTCCCAACCTCGAAGAAATTTGTTTCTTGGGAGCGCTTATCGTCCAATGAAGAAGTTGAGAGGGTCGTCAATGGATATTTTCACAGCTTTCCAGTCTCTCCCTTCTGGGAAGGAATACTGATGTTGGATAAACGCTGGGCCAAGTGTGTTGAAGTAAGGCGAGATTATGTAAATTAAAAAAATGATATTTTTACAAATAATCGCAGTCTTTATATGACAGGCCGAGAAATGTTCACCTTTCTCTCGCTTTCAATCCGTGAATGTCTTTCCTTCCTAAGGCAGTGATGGAAGAAAGAGTCACGAGCGCCCTACCACAGCGCCCGGCATCTCTTCACTTGGGCGGGGGCTACTTCTACTGCTCCCGTATGCCTGAGCACTAATTTCACAAAGACATCTCACACATAAACGTATTCAAATGAAAAAAAAGAATTAATTCCACTCAAAAAGCCGTTTTCACAAAATAAATGGGTTTATTCGAGCGCGAAATGAGAAAACTAACATGAAACTCATTAATGAACTCATCAGTGTTTACGAGTGGTTGCATTCAAGGTGCTCCCCGAAGGATTCTCGGACTTTGTTTATACTCTTCTATGTAACAAAGCTCTTATCCCCTTGTATTTCATTTGAAATCTTAAAAGTTTAATACAATTTTGTCATTGAAGGGCCTTTCTCAAGTGCCGTTTTGTGAATGTAATAATAATAATGGTAATACGGATGTGTGAAATAAATTTTCATCACTATCAATTGAACATATCCGAAAGAATCAAAACCAAACTCAAATTAATAAATTAGAACAGTGTATGAAAGTTCTTTAATGAAAATCCGAAAACGTACAGTAACCAATGAATTTCTCTTGATTATTCAAATCTTTAGCAAATCATGAATGGACATCGAGGAACGTTTATGGACTAAAAAAATCAAATGCCAATATGGAGAGGTAATTGTTAGTCGAAGAAAACACAGGCAAGCTTTTCAAAATTCTAAAGATCCAAATTCACCTTCTAAGACCCCGAGGAATGATTTTGAATGATTGGAATTCCGCTCGGCATGCACGCAATAGGGTTTCAATTATCAACCGTTTCCGTCTTCGGGAAATAAATAAAGGAAAAAGATACAGCATAATTTATCTTAAACTGTCTCATATATCTCCGAAAATGTCATCATTTCTTTTCAGCATCATTTTTTTCGTCTCGCGCCGCGCACTGTTTATGCTTGAGTGAGACTTGGGAGGTTTTTCGAGACGTTTTCATTCGTAAACATTACAGATTGAGATTTTCGGCTGTAATTCAATTTTGAGGCTTTGAGCGGCTAAAAAATAAGGAAGAGCAGTACTATGATTAATCGTTTGGGAAATGGAGTTGCTCCTCGGGCCGGATAGATGGCGGAATGCGAATGCGGGAGGCGAGGGAAAGGAGTGCTATACATGGGTTCCTGAAGATGTCGTTGGGAAGGATTCTCGCACCTCTAGTTAATCAATCCTCCGGGGGTCCTTTCAATGGCAAAGCCGTGTTGGCACCCTGATGTCGAAAGCTTCTGATTTTTCGAAACGTAACCGGTAACAAGAAACTCAAAAATCACTTTAATTAATGGTCAATGCCATGCCCTTCACATTTTCCCAAACGATTACGTGAAAGATTTTTCCAATTGTCTCTTATCGCGTGAAAAAATCCAGTCAGCACTTTTTTCATGAGGCAATAGGCTTGCTTTTAAGACCTCTCGAGGAATTGTTGCTGGAAACATTGCGGCAGGGAATCCGTCAACGTTCCTGAAGGAACTTAAATTTCTGGGCTCATTTGGGGAAAGACTCCCGGGGGATCTCCGGCGACCGGACAGGAGGGCAGGCAGAGGGCAATGGGAAGGAGTGAGAAGTAGAAACTGGTGTAGTTTGCTGATGGGTCATCGGTGGCAAGTGGCGGCAGCCAAGGGCAAGTTAGAGGCAGGGAAGGTATGACTCCCCCGGGGGAGGGCGAGAGATATGCGCCCCCTGAGGGAGTGGAGCCAGGCAAATGAAGCAACGCCCTTCCCCGCCCCCTCCAACGGCCGTGAGTCGCAGGGAGGAGGAGGGGCGGGGGGGGGCGGGCGAGGGCTTGCGGCGGGGCGGCCGGCGTCCCAGAGGCTTCCCCCCCGTTTTTCTGAATCGATGGCCTCTCCTCCCGCAGAGTTGTTCGAGGGAGAGAGAGGGTGGGGTGTAAGTGTGGGGTGGTGTCCATGGCAGTCGCAGTCTCTCGCGTTGGCCCTTCGTTGGAGTGCTGTTTCCGCCCGGGCGAGGAGTGATTTACTCGCCGAAAAAGGCAAGGCGGGAGAGTTTCGGAAAAAGGAAACGTTCGACACAATTATCTCCGTTAAAAGAGGCCCTTCGCAAAATTTTATCAGCACTTTATAGAACGAAACTTTGATTTTCACATCATGAAAACAGAGAGACAATCCGCGGAGGTTGGCAATTGAGATATCAATGGGTCCCCCGGTCCATATCCAAGGATGGAGATTATTGCGATGGGAAATTGCAAATGAGAAACAAATGAATCAATTTGTTTTTTGTGTTCCCGAATCGGGATAATTTACAGGACCTTCAGTTCCATCCTATTCGTGAATGCAAAGCAAATGAACTTTTTTATATAATTTGGGTAAATTTTTAAGTGAAAACTACTTACTGTTACAGAAATGTGTATAACAAGTCCTATGGAAACGATATGCCGGCACAAATTTTATTCTCGTGGCTGGACTTAAAACGTTTGGTTTAATTGAGAAATCTGCGCTCTTGTAAATGATCAAAGAACAGCAATGTGAGCGCAGGTAGACGGCAATTTTATTTTCACTGAATTGACATCATCGCCTATGCGTCGAAACTGACAGTCGGAGCCATGAAATTAAAACATGTAGAGTTATTTAGCGGTCATGAATTTTCCCAAAGTAGAGCTTGAAACCATCAAATTTATATTTTTAGTTAATTTTTCTTTTGTTTAACTTTTCCGATTACTTTAAATTACGTATGTTTTTATTTATATATAATTGACTTGGTTCTAACTGATTTCATATTATTTATGGATGGGAAAAATAAAAGATGCATCGAGGAAGCCATTTGATAATGATCCCAACGAGTTCCAAATATTCGGATACACTGTAGCAAAGACTACTAATCGTTATGAGCTACGAGAAAGAGTACTGATACTTTAATGGCAAAAAATAAATTATTGGTAACCTATAAATGTTTTATTTTTAAGCACCCGGCATTACTAACAATCAATATTTACCCAAACGGTTCTATACTCTGGGCATAAGAGGTTCGGTAAAACGGAAACTACAGGTTTCTCGTATTAAAAGGCTGACCGTGAAATAACCTTATCGGCTTGAATTTCTTGAGTAACAAGACCAAGTAGGAACCTAATGAGTTCTACCCTAAGCCAATAAATTTCCCTTTGATGAGTATGTTTGTGTGTAAAATCATACGGAGCCATTTAGCTTTAAGGTGCGCCAGAGAATGGAATGTGAGAACGCCTTTTCTTCGAGAGAGGTGTTAAAGGATGAGTCTGGATCATTTCTGCGTCCTTTTCCCTCCTGAGTAAATGAAATTCCCGGAGAATAAAAGTAGGCATTGAAAAAATATATTTTCATTGAAACTGGCGACCTCTTCCATCATTCGCTCCATTCCCATTGGCTCTTAAAACTAAATTCGCCGATGAAAGTCCCCTGCTTTCGCCACCGGGAGTGTCACGCGTCTATGGCTGTTGCCCACAGAGTGGTAAAAGGTCATAGAGGTGGTCAACGGCCAGGATGGTCACCCGATGGGTCGCCCGGACTCGCTCTCTGGGTACTAAATCGCCAACGCCGGGATAATACACGCCAACCGTCGGACGGAGTCCGAAGATTGGGCAAAGTAATAAAAAAAAGAACAGATCTCATATCGATAATTTTTCAGAGTGTAATAACAAAGCAGAGCTGGTGAACTCACAGTCCCGTTGGGGAGTGCCCAGTGATTGGCTCCCACAGCGAAATGATGAGACATAGTGATGCCGTCCATTTCCAAGGTTACGGTGCTCCTGGAAGCCTCTATGAACAGTAGGGGATCTGAACAGATAAAAATATATAAAAATACTCGAAGAAACTCATATTTTGGAGCCATGCCCTATTCAAATTTTCTCGTACGGCGGGCGTCCCACTCTTGGCGGCGTTGGCAGTCGTCTCGACGTTGAAACCCATTGATGGACGGGAAATAAACAGGTAAAAGTATGGTTACACGCAATGGGCCAGTGACATCGACGCCACTTACTTTTTTAGGTGTTTTGACGATTAATTCTCCATCAATAGATTTGAATTACCATAATTCTCTACTACGGGAGGTCAAATCTCAGAAAAACTTTAAGATTTGCAGAAGTAGGAACAAGCCTTAAGTGCTTGTAAATGTTTAGTAATGCTGCTTTTGGCATATCCGCTGTTTCATCAAACCTGGAAATATAAATTGTGTATTGCAGTGCCTGACCAATCGAAAAAAGCTCTATTCATCTACAGCCATTTTTTGTTTAAATTGCCTGAATAGATATTTTAACCCTTTGATGTTAATGATTTCATCCAGGTTCCTCTGCCCGAACACTACTGTGAAAGAATGTGTCCCCGGCAAGCTGCTGCCGAAACCAGTCAAACTCACTTGCTCTCCACCCACGTTGCAGTATCGCAGTAGTGAATAACTGCTTACTCTGCAGTAACTGTAGCGTTTAGTGCTACAATTTCATTTAGATTTTATTCTTTTATTGTGTTAAGTGTTAAAGTGCCTACGTGATCGCTTATTAGGGATCTGGACTCTTTAAGATAGCGGAAGGGTTACTTTTTGCGTAAGTGCTTTCGTGTTTTAATCGTACACACTATGTGTCGCGGTTCTTATATATGGTTATCTTATGTTTGCAAAATCTTTCTATAAATTTCGTGCCTTCACCAGAGTACTAGCATAACAGGGTCAATATTATGTCTTAAAGTTAATAAAGTAAGAAGCATCAGGTAATATTGACTTTATTTCCGGGAGTTTTCGAGTCGTTGAGGATAGTGGGTTAGCTTAATCTTTTGTAAAAAAAATGAGTTAAGATGGCTCCGTGCAGGTCCCTTGCTGGTAGAATGCGCGGCTCTTAGAGCCCACGTAGCCGCGATGGAGAGAGGATGGTGCACGTGATCCAGTATCGACAGCAGGGCGGCTTCTCTCTAGGGAGATGGGGCTCGGGAGTTGGAATTCTAAAGCCCCTAGGGCTGCACGGGTTCGCCCACATACATGAAGTGGCTTGGCGATTGCAAACCTGACTTGTGTACAATTGCTCCAAACGGGAGTGTCGCCTCAGATCAGACGAATATAGGATCTTCTCTCGGAGTAAAGAGAAGGTTGGTTCTGTGGTGGCGGGCATTGTAGTCAGTGAAGGTAGATCCCATTCCCGCCCCCAAAAGATACCAGGTGCAGTCAGATGAGGCACCACAGTGGCACCACCCCTGCTCCGAGACCACTGCCCAGGTGAAGACGTCAGTGTACGGGAAGAGATGGAGTGATTGTAATGCCATTATCCGCGGTGTGGGCCCCGCGGAAACAATGGGAAGAAGGTGTTGAATCGTCCTCCTCGTGGTATTGGTTCCCTAAGTGGTGGAAGCGGTTAAGGCAGCTGGACGCGCCGTGGGTTGCTCCAAGCTCCAAATTAAAGCGAGCACGTAGACGGAAAAATGAAGCCACGCACCGCGAATCCGAAGACGTCCTGCGTTCTTTCAAGCATATTCATTCGAAGGTGAAGCGGGTTGGAGCGCAGTTTAAAGTGCCTGTTAAATTAAGGAGTTTGACCGTGGTAGCACGATTTGATGCAAAATAGACGGTTTAACTTTTAAATGGAGGAATTCAGTCGGGATAGTCGAGTGGATTTATCGATTTGCTACGTGTCCTTCCATCGTGCCGTCCCTTAATCGTCTCGAAGTATATTATGCAAACGGGGCATCGCAGGAGGAAGGAAGTAGGAAACACGAGCACGTGACGAGAGTTTATCGTAGATGGAAGTGCAAAGGGCTCATGCTCTCCTTGGGAAATAAATAATGAGGAAAATATAATGAAACCTCTCAGTAAACACGTCTAAGCCCAAATCCTCTTAAGATGCATGGGAAAAAGTTAAAGAAAAAATGAGAGAATTGAAGCTCGAGGGAATCAACATAATAACGCCGAAGTGTCGTGCTGTTAAAAACAAAAGAAATTGAAGCCGGACATATATTGCGAAGCTTAGACGCTGGCACGGTTTTGGAAACGGAAAGCTGGCTAGCCGAGGGTATTAAGGTTGGCGAAGTTTTCCCTTTTGCTTGAAGCATTTACGGACGTGACACGCCTACAAGAATGGTAGATTAGTATTCATTGCCGCGAAAAAACACGTAAAAGGCTGAGCGGACAAATTTTATGAGCAGTCTGAGAGCCTTTGGTGCACAAAAGAGGGAGATCACCAGGAAAAACCTGACACTACTGCTCATTTGCCAACGGATTCCACTTATGACGCAGGGAACGCCTTAGCCAACAAAGGCTTCAGATGAGGCCTTTACTAGCATCGCACTTTGATTATGAGGACATGGAAAGCCAAAGTTAGAGGTGGTATCAATATTCCTTCAATAAACCGGTGAAACTACGGCACTGACAGCGTAGCAGGAAACCACAATTCTTGCAAGGCAATATCAAGCACAGCCATAAATCATTCAAGGCACCGAAATACAGGAACATAACAGTTTCAGGTTTAACTTTGTGGAAGTCCTTCATGATGAGGGTAAAAAAGATACTTAACACTTCCACAATAAAGATTTAATATTTGACGACCATGGTTTCGATGCTGTGCATCTTCATCTGGTAACATGCATCAACATTTTTTTCGACTTATATAGTCTGGATCCAAGCGGGGAGTAAGGGAGAGGAGAGGGGGTAAGGTAGGGGGAATAAGAGAGAGGGGGTAAGTTGAGTTTGGGTGCAGCAACGTATTAGTGGTCTAGGGGAGGGGGAGGGTATGTATTCGAAGGTTACTGGCTCATATTTGTCAAAGTTTATGTTGATTAAATGATCATTAAATGAAGAACACAATGTAACACTCCACCGTTCTTAGAATTAGAGGCGGAAAAAAACAAACACATAGTTTTTTGCATTTAATTAGGGTGTGTGTGTGTGTGTCGAATGCCATCGATGACTACTATTAGTTGGCGATTTGACAAGACGTTTATAATTCAATTTATTATTTTATCATTGATACTTAAGCGTTTTAGTATGCTTGGCAATTTATTATGCGGAACTTTATAGAAGGTTTTCTTGAAATCCAGAAATATTGCATCAACAAATAGATGCGAGCATTTGTTTTTCACGCGCAATATTGGCGACGAAAACTCAAGGGAAAACACTAAGATGGAAGTGAGTAGGCATTGGCAAAAATATAAAGGAACATGGAAATTATATTCCCCCTCTACTTCACTTCAAGGTGGGCGTCCTAACGCCCCCCGCCACGCGCCCTTAGGCCAGATGCTGGGCTGTCGTTTAAATATATTTGTAAATCAAACTCATTTTGAATTCTACTTCATGCATGCAGACCTGAAAGTTGCTGTTTTCAGTGGGATCAGTCCAATGGTTAATAACAGTATAAAAGCTCTAAAGTGTGTATTGGACATCACATGAATATTTTACGATCACCTCTCTCCATGTGCCTCTTGGTTTGGTCACGGAGTACCATGTGTTTGGAGAAGTATTAGATTAAATATCATATGGATAGTGACCCAATACTGCCTCTCACAAAACCTTACAACATTCACACACTCGCGGAGCATTGCGTAGACGTGGACAAATGTTGACATCTATGAAATATCGTCATTTCGCTGTATCCCATATTGTTTTGTTGCACATAAAGAGATAACAAACTGATTAAATGGTATTTATCTCTTTTCCCAAAGTATTAGAAACCACATAAAAAAAGATAACTTAATTTACGCCCTACTAGAACCCGCTTCCTTTTTCTTTGTCACGTTTTTATTTCAGGGCAGTTTCTGTGAGGTTAATGCATGATCCTCGTGGCTCTTGGATTCTGTATGCTCCTTTATCCATTCCAACTACCGGAGCTTTCTTAACTGGCAAGTAACTCATCTGGAAATCAAAGAATCCTTGTATGTCGCACGATCTGCGACGTGATTCGTCACTGATTTCTTTCCACTCTCCCATATTTCGGCTCTCAAATCATGGTCAACCTGAAATCATCATTTAGGCGTTTCCCACAGTATCCACGGAAAGAGCACAAACGAGCGAGTCACTCTTCCAGACGTACGCACTCCCTCAACAAAAATCGCTCTTTGGTGTGATTATGCTTAGCTTTGCAATTACTTGGTGAGAGTAAGGGGAGCGAAGAGATTATACATTAAGGCTGTACCATGCACCGGTAGATCACCAGTCTCAGTCAGGCTTTCTCCCTTCGCGTTTACAAAGATGCTCATCCAGTTCCTCTCGCTTTATCACCGTAAGATTTTCGACTCAAAGCTATCAACCTTTTACATCTTTGTTATTTCCCTCAACAGCGCCTTCAAAGTGTTCCAGTTTCTTATCAAGCGCGTCCTCACCAGGGCAAAGTAACCTCTTTCTGTGCACTAGTCTCGTGAAATTCCCTCATATTTACAATCAGTTTGTAGAGTCAGTTAATTGGACCACATTTGATCCACAATACATCTCTTGTCTCTAGAGGATGCTTGGCGGCAACAGGGATGCAATTGAATGGAGCGATTGAGTCATCACCTGCGACAAACAGCGCGGTCATCGTTTCCATGGGGAAGTTCAATTGGGCGAAGGAACTTGCAACTCTGGTTGCTATAGTTACTTTTAATAAGTTCCGAAATTTTATGTAAAGGCAGGAGTGAACGAAGTCATTTAATAAATCATTTCATCTTGAGTTTTCCGCGAAGGCTTTGAGTAAGACGTTGAAACAGAGTGGTACATAGACCTGAATGGACCCAAGCCGACGAGCGTCAAAAGACGGGTTTAAGTAATACCCAGCGACGCTTGCCAAACCATCTTACTTCGGGTTCCGAGATAACGATACTACCAAACGCGCCACCTCTCACCGGTCCAGGGAATTAGTATTCAGGAACACCTAAAATCCTTTCGGGTTATGTGAATTACCACACGAATAATTCACGCTCCACTCGATATCACAATATTAAATTACCGCATCGAAGTAGCCTATTCAAATTTGACCAGAGAATGTCTAAATGCATGCCATTTCCCTGTATTTGGTGAAATATTTTTAAAAGTCCCTCTTGAATAATGTCGTTTTTATTGACAGCGTTGAAGCATGGGGGATGAATGAGCATAAAAATTGCATAAATACTCAAATAAAATATGATAATTGATTATACTGGGACATTTGTTTTAATTAAATTCATATGAGTGGCGCCTATTCTCCCACTCACGATGAAATTACGTAAATATGGGAAGGTACGTCATCGACTCTCATGAAATATTTATATTTACGACAAGCATAAAATAAAATCCATTTATGCCGTTGCTTCCTCTTCGCCACCTGGCGACATGGTCGACTGGTAACGTGAATTGATAAATTATTTCACTAAACGAAGTAAGTTGGACGACGCTTCGTCTCCGCCAGAAGCGGAATCGCAGGCTTTTTTGCCGAATCGGTCTTAGACTTTGAAAAGCAATGATGAAGTCAATTATAGTGATTGGCTTGAGGGAAGAGACTGCAGTAAACTCTGCATGCAGGAGCAAATAATGTAGTTTTCTAACAGCATGGGTGTCAGTAGGTTGTTTCTAATCGCAGAGATAAGAACAGGGAGCAAATACAAGGAGAACGCCGAACTATTTCCCTGTTCATCCGGGTGATCTTGTGTGCCAGCGGGGCGTGAGCTTTTAATTATTTTCTCTCTGGGACAAGAGGTGTGCTCGTGTTTAAAACACATCCTTTGCGGTAATTTATCGTTCTGACGCCGTAATCTCATAGCAGTCGATCGATTGATTGATTGCACGTGGGCAAAGGCAACGGGCCTCTCCTAATCCACAGCCCCGGAGGAGCGTGGGAGCGCAGGGGACGAGGGCCTGGAGGAGGGAATGGGGTGGCGTGCAGCAACCTCTCCCCCCACACCCTTCACCCCCACCCCCTCTGAGTCGCTCCAGAGATCGACTGTTATTACTCCCAAGAAGATTTACGGTTGCGGGTGGCGAAACTTTCATATCTGCACGGTGTTACTCTGCGACGGCAATTTCCGCCTAAGCCTTTGAGAGCACCTTTGCCAGCCATGAATTAGGAGTTGAAAGCGCCGCTTGGCAGTGGATAACACTGAAGAGGGCCGACCGTTGCGGGCGGGCTCCGGGCGTGGATCATCGGGTTGGTCAGAGTAGCTCAGGGGAGGTCCGTAACTCAGGGCGGGGGGGACTCAGAGAGGGGGGGGAGGGAGGGTATCAGCGGAGGGCTCTTCTAGCGGGAGATATCCTCGCAGAAACTTACTTGCGTTTTCCTCGAGTCCCTTCCGTCGATCGAGCTCCCTCCTCCCCGTCTTAATTCACGGCCACTTCCTTCCGGGATCCAAACGAGCTCCTCACCGGAATAGGAGAAGGCTGAAGAGGTGACCCGAATTAAAGCTCAGCGGTAAGGGTGACTCGTATAGGGCGGTCACCCTTACCGCGCTACTTTCGCGCATGCGTCACAAAGTGCTTACAAGGGTCTCGCAGATTCGCAGTGCAGCGTGTGTATTTTCTTAAGTATGCCATTGACTTTACTTCCCGAGGACGTGCGTAGAAAATAGACGCACAGAAATTCCACAATTAATGTGCTATTCCACAATCGATTAATACACACAGTTCCATTGAGTGGAGGATTTTAGTGCGTCTATTTTCTGTAAAATGGAGACATTCCAACGAGTAACGGCGAAAACGGTGTCATATTCAGAGGACTTATTAAAACGAAGAAATATGTTCCAAAAATTAGTTTTTAAAGGGGAGTGAAGGCTTTACTGAGGAGAAGTGGACGCCTGCCTTTTTACTTCCATTCATCCATGCCCTAAAACTATCATTTTAGCCAAGTATTGGTTAAATATTTTGAGTTAAAAATGAATGAGTAAATAAAATACGTTTGGTGGCGCAGTTTACTGCATTTGATATTCAGTTGTAGCTTAAAACCAGAAGCCAAAGTTTCATATTAAGATTCTAGAGGTAATAAAAGCAAGGTCTGTCCCAAAAGTAGTAGGGCTGAGTCGATTAATAAACATATATTGCAAGGAATTGATCCATTCACTCAAAAGTCTTCGAAGAAGCACCCTTTTGCGTCCACGCACCGCTGACAGCGGGTTTTCCACGCCTCGTACGCTTTCTTGCAAGGCGGCGGCGCCCGGAATGCTGCTAAGCACCCTCGTCACGGCCTGTTGTAACGCTTCCACCGAGCCGGAGTGGAGTGCTTTCAACACCGATTCGAAGCGGGGGAAGAGGAAGAAGTCTGGCGGAGCAACTTCAAGGCTGAAGGGTGGCTGAGGCAGGGGAGTCCGTTACGCGTAAACCGGGTTGGCTAGGGGCAGAGAGCATTCGTGACACCAACTTCGCACTCGCCTTACTCATGCCCATGCTATAAGTCCCAAGTCGATGAACATCACTTTTAGAATTGCCAAGTTCATCAGAAACCCATGTGAACGCTTAAACCGGCGATCCCTGTCTAAAAAGGCCTTCTTTCTGGCAATATATATGCCATTTTTGAGGTCGAAGCACATCCTGAACGTTCCGCGTCTTCAGCATCTTCCTTACCCCCTCGAAACAATTGGTACCACCCAAAGACACCCAAATCACCCATGGCGTTATCACCATAAACTTCCTTGAGTATTTTATGAGTCTCTCTCATCCGGTTTTGCCCAGTTTCACGCAAAATTTGATGGCGTAGCACTGTTTCAATAAACAGTTCATGACCGAGCGTAACGAAGTCACGTCATAGAGGTTTCACAAACAAACGATCCGCACTTTACAAAGGCTGGGAGCTAACTACCACTGGCATGCAGCCTTTCTTTGAGACTCCAATACCTCGAACCTCGCCAGAGAAGCCTCCACCGGCTCCTCCGTCTATTCGGGAAAAAAGAGGTCATGGGAATTCCGGGACGGACCTTGAAATAGTGCCGGTCAAATAAATTTTCTTTTACGTGAGAAAATATGGAAAAAATTTGATGGGTAATGGCTCATTTACTGAGCTGAATATGTGCCTATCAAACACTTATTTGATAGAGGTTGTCATCAAGCTTTATAACTGATGAAAATTGAAGTATTAAAACTCCTTGGCTACAATAGTAATCATTCTCTATAAGCCTGGAACTAACGGAAAGCAGATTGCCTATACCTGATTTGAAACAGCCAAAATTGGAGATGAATGTAAAGCGATGGCTTCTCCGTGGAATGCACGCCGCTGAACTGCACTAAATACTAATTTTTAATTCTCTATTTCCCTGCAGCTCATAGTATCATTCCTTTTCAACTAGTTAAAAATAAAGAGAAATTAAAAGTGCCAAGGCAAGCAAAAGGAGTTGCAACAGCAAATATTAAGGCCTGAAGGCGCGGAGATCGGCCACAGGGGTTTGAGAAGTAAAATCAGCTGAAAACCGAGCAAATCCGGAGAAGAATGGATGGACAGGACGCGAGCGAAAGAGAGCGGGGTGACCTCGGACAGGGGAACGTTGAAGCGCTTACAGGACTGTGGCCCGCACGTTCATACAAATGGCGCACGGGCAACGTGTCCGAGGAAGACAAAATGTTGTATCCATATACTTGGACCACGTGCACCAGCTCATATGTAAATCATTCACTTATCTGCAGAAACTGAATTATTATTATTATTATTATAAATACACATGTGCTAATAGACACTGTCAGGTGGCACACAAGTCCCAAACAATTGCAAAATATAATACATAAAACCAGACAAACACAGATCTCTTTAACAAAACAAGTGAATCCCCATCCCATTTACAACCATTAACCAGCAAGAAAAAAAAAGATACATAAAAAAAAATTAAGCTATAACATATAATACCATACACCACACATAAATCAAATTTTTACATATATACCTTACATCTATTCTTAAAAGTATACACTCTGTTAGGAAAGGGCTCGAATATTTTTGCAGGTAAGGTGTTCCACTCAACAATTGAATTTATAGATATTGAATTATTGAATTGAATTTATAGGAAGGAAAAAACTAAACAAAAAGCAGGTACCAACGTGCATTTATTTGATTTGTAGTAATTGATAATTTCAGAAGTACCAAATAAATATTGCTTTAAGAAATATTGTAACCAACGCTGGTCTTCCTGAGGAGATACCCCTTGGATTCCTAAAACGGCGGTATGGGAATCTATATTTAGTAACTAGCAGACTCGCCATTAAATAGATTATTTATTCATCACCGTAATTACAAGCATGGAGAAGTAGCAAATGAGAGTTATAACTCGGATTCTGTTTTAAAAACTGCACCTTAAAAAAACCTTATTTTACCAATTTTATTCTTTAATTATATAATTTCGATTGTGTACTTTTAAATTCTTATATGGTAAACACCGCCAGTTTTATTTCTGTTTAAAATTGTTTGCTCTTTTTAATATGAAATATTTAAAAAAAGAACTTGCCTACCAATCAAAAATTTCAAAATTGATAAAACTGGAGAGACTAATAATTTCAGTACCCGTGAGTGGATTCGATCCAACCACAAAGTTATTTTAAACAAAGGATATATTTGTATTCCAAATCCGTATTAAAGCGTTTTCCCGATAAAATTGATTTTCTGAAGTAATGTGATCCTGTGCAAACATTAAAGGATCAGAAAAATGCATGCCTTAACAATAACTCCAGAAGGATTAATGCAATATGCGGAAACCACGGCCCCATGATGAGGCTACATTCCTCGCATTGTGTAATATAAAAGCCTTTTGGCCCAAGGGAGTTAAATCTTTAGCCAAAAGACTAGAAATTGTGGTCTTCCGAATCTTGAATCGACAATTGGTCGACGCTTTGGATTTGGTGGTTCTGTCCCCAAGTCATAGTTATACATTTTTACTATACTTTCAAAGCCGTTAATTTTGGTCGAAATAAATTTATAAAATGTTTCAAAGAGTAATTGGTAATAAAGCGATGGCAGCTGTCTGGAATTTGTCTAAAAGTGCGGAAAACTGCAATTTTCAAATGAAATTATTATTATTTACAAGGCTACATATTTATATTGCAATAATATGAATAGAAAACGAATGGTAAATATAATTATTTTAATCACTAAATATGTAATGTATTATGAAATTAAAACATTCAAACAAATACCTAAAATAATAACTCGGGGCTTTAAGGGAGTATATCGCACAGGTCAGAATATACCTTTTATATTCCACTATAAACCCGCTCTCACGCCCTGCATTGCTTGCGAAAATTGTGGATTTTGATGTTTGATTCCAGCTCTGAAAAGCCGAACGCATTATTTATTAATCTTCGAATAACAAAGTAAATTCAATGAAAATATAAGTCTGACTACGCTTGTAATGCTACAAATAAAGAAACGACATTATTAATAAAATAAAATTCTTTATTTTTAAGAAGTCAAATATTTTTAAAACAGTCGTATTAAACTAAAAGGGAACTGAATTGACATCGGCAGTTGCAGTGATGGAAGTGACGAAATCAGCGCACAAAGCTCTGGTGTACATCTGGAAAATGTGTGCGCGCCTCGCAATTATCCGAGAAGGACCAGCATTTCACAGTGTTGGGATACACGTCTTAGATTTGGAGCTATTAAGAATGCCACCTGTCACCAACAATGACCAGGGAATTAGTAGTTCTCATTTCCCGCACGCATTTCACACTCACACCCCCTTGTGTGTTTAGCCGGCAAATCCCTTCTCGCATGACCGAGTAGGACGGAAAATTATCTGAAGTATTCCACGATAAAAGGATATAGTACTTATTTGTTCTTTCGCGGGCCTCACGCTGTCCACTGCCAAGAGCAGGGGGACACATTTTCTACCTACGACGTCAAGGGACATCAAGTTCACAGCCATGGATTAACAGAATACTCCCTCCCTTACTTCCCAGCAGTTCGTGATCCCTCTCAGTACGGTGGTGGTCTATATAAGTGGTAATCTATGTAATCTCCCCTTCCCCCACCTCTCCCTCGCACATGTCCTCTCCCCTCTTCCCCGAGAACACCATTCTGGAGACGACGGCCGAGCCGTCGGAACGTCAAATAACATATTGCGAGTGTCCTTTCTTTGAGTCTCTATATTCTACAAATCTACCTCTGTGTTTTCATATATTTGTGCGTCGCCGAAGAACGCTCCATTTCGAAGTTATTTTTATATATGGCTAATATAGCCGATCAACTTTTTCTTCGCCTTCATCGTGTCGTCTGTTCCTGTTTGTCTGCCGTCGCATCGTCGCCGTGAGTGTTCTGTTCTCTTTCCTTCACCACTGTTTCCTTCCTTTTTCCTTAACTCTTTATCATTTCCTGCCTTCCCAATGAATCACCCTAACCACTTTCAACTTTGGCTGCGCCAATTCCGCATAAATGCATATAAAGTAGCCCAATATGCTAGCCATTCCGAGTTCCTCACCTCATGTTTATCCCTAGGCATCATACCCAATGGTCTCGTCATCAAAATACCTCTCTCTGGTATCCCACCTAGCCTTCACCCACACCTACACACCGTCATATTTCAACAATCACGTGATCTCACGCGTGATGTTCTATCGCACTACCTCTCTCTTTTCAGTAAACATCGATCCAACCTTCTGTCTCTAGCCAAAATTATATCCGATTCAGCCCCTCATTTAATTCCATCACTTAATCATATACTTTCCTCGGCACTTCGAAATCTCACTCGAAGACGTGAGGGCCTCCTGAAAAAGCTCTCTACCCTCACCCAGTCTTTCTTCCGCGTGGGACTTTCCCTGCCGCTTAAACAATCGCCGCCCCCACCCGAACCCCTACCCCTATTTTTTTTCAAAACCGGATCTAGCAACCCTTTATAACCTGCCATATCCTCCGTGCAAAATACACGTCCGTTTTCTCCAGGTGTCAACCTAAAGAGTCCCCGACCCAGCACCCCACACCCGAAAACGGAAACGAAGTAGTGAACCTTTCGTCCGTGCCCCTCGACAATAGCGAGCTTTCGCTACTAAGTAAAGGCCTCTCCTTCTCCCCCACCCCTACAACCAACCACGTTAACATCGTCACCGACGCGTTAAACTTCTGCCGGAATTTACGCTGGCATGCCCATTGGAAATCCCAGCCTTTCCCTTCGAACTCTTCCACCATTAACCCAGCACTTACCCGATTCCGTCCAGCCTCAGAAAACGAACCCAAACCACTCCCATCAAACCACCCAATTGAAATCTTTATCAATCTCCTCCTGACAAAGGTTTCCGATAAAAAATTCATAGATTCCGTTAAGCCACCAGATAACATTTCCCCCTCTGAGAGAGAAGCTCTCAGACGTTTAGCGTCAAACAAAGATATTATAATCACGACGGCGGACAAAGGGTCATCCGTTGTCGTGCTAAACAAAGAAGACTACGACGCTGAGGCATTTCGCCAATTCAACGACCTTTCTTGCTATGCCCCCCTGCCCCAAGATCCAAACCCTTCATATAAAAAGGATATTCTCTGTTTTCTTTCCAATTTCGGTCCCAAAGAAGGTCTCTCCCCCACAGACATATCCATTCTTTCACCACCTAATCCCAAGACCCCAAATTTCTATTTTCTACCCAAAATCCACAAAACCAATAACCCCGGACGCCCTATTGTCTTCAACATCAACTCACCCACTGAACAAATCACCGCATTAATAGACCACCACCTTCAACCAATAGCCGCTTCACTCCCTTCTTACATTAAAGACTCGCACCACTTTCTGGAACGTCTACACTCTATCCCCATTCCACACAACACGACCATTCTCATGCCCACGATAGACGTCACATCTCTGTACACCTCCATTCCCCACAAAGAAGGCTTAGAAGCCCTGAAACATTACCTCTCCCTACGATCCACACCACACACCCCATCCACAGATTTCCTCATCAAACTGAGCCAAATCATTCTCACCAAAAATGCCTTTCAATTCAATGACAAAATATATTTACAAATAAAAGGCACTGCAATGGGCACGCGTATGGCTCCTATATACGCCAATATTTTTATGGGTAAACTTGAACACGACTTTCTGCAACAACAAACCCTCAAACCACTCTTCTGGGCCCGCTATATCGATGATATTTTCTTCCTTTGGTCCCACAGACGCGAAACTTATCCTCTTTAATTTCCTCTCTCAACTCCTCCTTCTCAGTATCGTTCACTTCTTTTATATCCGCACAGTAGAACACAAATAAAATAGTAACACTTGAAAAGACACTCACACGGTATATTGTTTAAGCTTTCGGCCCTCTCAGAGGCCTTCCTCAAGTAAGACTGGAAATATGCTGGAGAATGCCAAGGGGTTTGGGCGGGGAGGGGCGGTGTGGTACAGGGAATTTTAGGAAGGAAATTAAAGATGGCGGTTAAGAGTGGGAATTTCGAAAGATCGGAAAGCTAATATGTAGGCGGATTCACGAGTTCTCACCTCTATATTGGTGGCTGAATTGGGTAGGGATTCTAGGATGCTAAGAGCAAACCACTGGTCGAATGAAAGGTTGTGGGAATTGGCGTGTGAAGGGATAGGAAGAGAAGAGAGTGAGGCAAAATTGCAGGAGTACCGGTGATTATTCATTCTAATGGATAAGGGGGTAATTCATTCGCCTTTGTAAAAGGAAGTGCATTGTTTGCATGATAAAAGATAAATAATGTTTTTGAGAGGCAATTAGCGTGGGAACGAGGTGAGAGGGTCATGAGGGGTATGCAGGGGGATGGGAGTTAATCTAATAAGTAGACAAGGTTTACGTCGGGGGCGGTTGCAAGCAGGAGAAATATTACGAAACTTGTCGCGGGGGGCGCCAAAGGGTTGGTGGATCTCAGAAGGTTTTTGAGATTGGCGGGTCGTCTGTATGCGAGAGATGGGCATTGGGGTAGTAAGGATGAGGTCGCGTCATTTTCATGAACAATAGGAAACAGTTCTTTAAGGAGGGTTTTCAGTCTGTGTGATCCGGGGTAATAGGTGGTGCAAAGGTTGAGTCCTGCGTCAGATGTGGGCTTGTTTTTATGTGGTGTGTGTGGTCGGGTGGAGCGGTGGATTTTATTTTGCAGGAGCTTTTCTGGGTAACCGCGTTTGAGGAGTGCAAGATGTAGATTGTCAAGGTATTTGTTGAGAGTGGCTGTGGTGTAGCAAATTCGGTTCCGCGGATAGAGAGAGAGTTAGGAATCGAGCGTTTGGTGTGTTGAGGGTGACAGCTTGTGTGGTGTAGGTATTGCTGATGGTTAGTGGCTTTGATGTGTGCTGAAATGGTGTCTTTGTTGTTTTGAAGTGAGATGTCTGTGTCAAGAAAGGTGATGGTGGGGTCTGAAATGGAAGAGGTGAATTTAACAGTGAAAGATTAAGGCGGATAAGAAATTATTGAGAGACTCAGAGCCATGTGTCCAGAGAGTAAAAACGTCGTCTTTGTAGCGGACCCAGAAAAGAGGTTGGAAGGGTTGCTGTTACACGACAGTCTCTTCGAGATGGCCCATGAAGAGATTGGCATATGATGGTGCCATCCTCGTTTCCATCGCTGTGCCTTTTGTCTGTAGGTAAAACAATTTTGGAAAGATTACATTTTTAGTTAGGACGAAAGTGGCAAGATTGAGGAGAAATTCAGTCGAGGGGCGCTGGGGTAGGGGGCGTAGAGAAAGATAATGCCGGAGGGAGGATAAGCCTTCTGCATGGGGAATAGAAGTATAAAGTGAGGTAACGTCGATGGTGGCCATAAGTAGGTTGGGTGTGGAGGGAATAGAGACAGAATTTTGACGGTTGAGGAAGCGGTATGTGTTTTTCGTGAAGGAGGGCAAGGAGAGTACAAGTGGTTGTAGGTGGTGGTCAAGGAATGCGGAGATTCTTTCGGTGGGAGAATTGTAACTGGAAACTATAGGGTAACTGGGGATATTATGTTTGTGCATATCTGGGAGGAGATAAAATTGGGGTGTTCTGGGGTTTAGGGGTGAGATTAGGAATATGCCTTAGGAGGTGAGGCCTTCTTCTGGTCCAGAGTGGAGGAAAAAAGATCGAATTTCGGTTTGGAAACTATGTCGGGTGGTTGGTGAGAGTGGTATAGGTGGATGTATCGTTCAGGTGAGCGAGGGCTTTGGAAATATAATCATTGGTGTTTAGAACTACACCAGAGGAGCCTTTGTCGGTGGAGGTGGCAACGATGTTGGGATTGGACTGTAGGGTTCTTAGGGCATGACGTTCGTTCGTGGAGAGGTTATTTTTTGGTCTAAGATATTTTATGATGTATATATATATATATATATATATATATATATATATATATATATATATATATATATATATATATATATATATATGTACAAACACATACATATACGCAATCTGTACATTAAATACGCGAGCTGGTGCAATCTGGCGGCCAGGACGTGGGTTATAAACCCGCCCACTAGCGGCGCTAGTTGTCTGAGAAACAATCAGCTGTTTATGCTTGGCGGATCGTCGAGCTGTGAGTACGGTGCCAGTTATGTTAGTTTCTGCTGCTCTTGTTTTAGGAACCCCACTGTTAAAATGTACAACAGCAATATCCGACGCACATCATCTCTTAAGTATTTGGGTATCGTTTTAGACGAAATGTTAACTTATCAGGCCCACATTAATTTCATAGGTAGCAAAACCAAAAAAATGTTCCAAGCTGCCCGCAGACTGCAAAACTAATTTTGGAGCGGACTCCCTTCAATTGATGTACAAAGCTGTAGCAATACCCATTGTTACCTACGGCTGCTCCATTTGGGGGCATGAGGTTAACTACAGCAGAATCGAAAGAAAACTTAGAGAAGCACAAAGACCCTGCCTCTGAGCAATTAGCAAAGGTTACTCGACAATCAGCACGGACGCACTATGTTTAATTACCGGACAACCACCTCTAAAATACGAGGTTATGGAGAGAATTAGCATAATCGAAGTCAAATCGGGCCAAGGCACAAAATACTTCAACTCCGAAATCGAACACAATCACGCCCTAAGCAAAAAACACAATTAAAAGAAATACTCAGGGAACAAACAATTCGTCAGTGGAATAAAGACTGCCTAAATAAGGGTGTTCACACTCCTAGACGTCATTGAAAGGCTAAATATAAAATTCAAGCTAACTAATAAAGCGACGCAACTCCTAAGTTAAGGGCATGGAAATTTTGAACACTGCCTCAATAAAATAGGAAAATCAAGGACTAATCTCTGTAGTACCTGCCTAACAGAAGACACTGCTAAGCATAGAATAGAGGAGCGCCTACAGTATGAAAAACCCAGACATGAGAAATCCAGACATAAGAAAGACAAACCCAGACATAAGAAAACCAAGACGCGTGAGATTGTGCTACGTATTTTGCCTTAAGCATAACAACGACCAATTATTTAAAATGGTGAAATGAAATTTGATAATTGTAGTGACATTTCATGATGGTATTATAAATTTTGATAAAACTAGTAATTGTATTGCTCGTTTACTGTGGTGATAAAATTGTATGTAATTGCTATTTTAAGTTAACGTGTATTCAATGCAACAATTTCAGAGGGTAAAAATCATTCACCTTGTCAAGGCGAATGATTTTTACCCTCTGAAATTGTTGCATTGAAATGCACATTAGCGGATGACTATAAGAAAAGTTACTCTCTTCGATGTTTCGTTTACGGTGATAATACTCTTAAGAAAATATCCGTTTTCATGCGATGAAAGCGTTTTAAAGATGGCCGACAAGACGTTTCGGAAGATACGGGGAGGCTGGGGCGACCTTCAACCACCTCTGGTGCCGACATCATTGATCGTGTGCGGTCCCTTGTCCTTACCAATCGTCGAAAAACTGTCCGAAATGATATCTGATGAACTGAATTAAAATCAACAGTGCATACTATTTAACACGATGGAGGAACATGATGGATGGATCCTTCACATGGCAATGCACCTGCACATTCAGCATTGACTGTTGGACAGTTTCTGGCAAAAACTTCAATCACCATCCTTGATCAACCTCCTTATTCGCCAAATCTCGCCCCTTGCAACTTTTTCCTATTCCGAAAATGCGTGATGAGAAGGCATTATTGGGAAGAAATAGAAAAAAACAAAGCAAGAAACGGCGAGAAAACAGAAGTTCTTAACTGCCGAGCACTTCCAAGGGAGCTTAAAACAGTGGAAAAGAAGATTGAATAAGTTCATAGCAACGAATGGAGAGTACTTTGAACAGGGGACAAAAGCGATGTGGATTTTGCAAAATAAGTTTTTATGGCCTCAGTTCGTGTATTTTTTGGACTAACCTCGTATATGTATATACACATGCATACCACCACTTGATCTTTTCAAGGAATTACATTGAATGTTACCTAATCCTTCCTCTCCTTTATCCCTTACCCTTTCCACCTGGTGCTCGCACCCTCTCCCACATATTTTAGGGTGGATAACTTTGTACTCGTGGAGATGCGGACGAAAGATACTTATGACCCATGGACTGAATTTCAACTCAATTTGGTTTCCGTATTTAAGCCCTCGGCTGGCGGACTAGGTCCGAGTACTAAGCTCTCTCCCTTCTGCGGCCGGAGTGCGCAGGTGAAGAGGAATACGCGATGAGCCAATGCGCGAATACGGCTGCAGAGATGGCAATCTGCACTTTCTGCCAAGTCGTAAATAACACCCGTCCTGACAGCGGAGTGAAAACGAATAAAGATAAGGGGACTGATATATACCAATATGTATACATACTTGTTTATTGACCCCCCCCTCCTTTCCATCCGTCGATATTGTGCGGGGGGGGGGGGTATAACTCTCGTCACTACGGTGGTCACGGAGATGGCTGCATGGAGATTGGGGGGGGAAGGGGTCAGCAACCCATTGACTCCATCCCCGCCGTTGAATTCACGAGAACTCCGCACAGAGATCGACTTTTCGGTGACCAACCCCAGCTTCCTCTGTCATCACTTGCACTCCGCGGACGGCTAACTTGACCTTCCGTTCTGAGGGTGCTCAGTTTCACTAGGAAATCTGTGGATGGGGTGTGTGGTGTGGGTCGTAGGGGGAGGTAATATTTCAGGGCTTCTAAGCCTTCTTCGTGGAATATGGAGGCGTAGAGAGATGTAAAGCTTACTGTGGACAAGCCCACTGAATGCATCCAATAGCTGCCTACATATCCCCTCCCACCCCCTTATACATTTCCTATTGGTCCGTTACATCTCCTTCCCCCACCTCTCCCCCGCACACGTCCTCTCCACTCTTCCCCAAGAACGTCATTCTGAAGACGACGGTCGCGCCGTCGAAACGTCAAAACTACATATGTGAGTGTCCTTTCTTTGTGTTTCAATGTTTTAAAAACCTACATATGTGTTCTTATATATAAATGTGCGTTGCCGAAGAGCGTTCCATTTCGAAGGTTTTTCCCAAGTGTGCTCTGTGTCCGCGCAGTTATTTTACAACCAGAATGTTTCCACCCTGAGTTTTAACTTTTCCTGAAGTCTATAAAACTTCTCCTTATTGATCGGATACAATTTCCGCTTTTTCTTATCCACTTCTCCGTACTTGGTTGATTTATCTCTAATATATTCTGAATTCCTTTGCTTATATGTTTTATTAGTTTATTTTATCACCCTACAAGGCACTGCTAGTGTGTGGCAGGGGGTGAATACACACCAGATTATTTTGACTTGAAAATGACCCTATTGCGGTCGGAAATTATTATTCTGATCCCTTATCTTACATGGAAAAAATGACATCTTAAATCTATCTGCTTAACACTTGATATCTTTAATTTTATCGGCAATATCTCTTCTACCGTAGTACGATGGGGGCAATAATACATTTTCAACATCACTGCTAAAGAGACATCATTCCAATTTATGCAAGGGATTTAATTTTTAATTTAACCTTCACTCCGTGAGTGATTCCCAGCCTAGTTCCTCTAATATTTTGGATACGCTACTAAGTTTATCATAACAACGTTTTACAAATCTAGCGGCACTACGCTGCACGCGATTCAATTCGGCAATCAATCCAACTTCGGGAGGATCCCATATACTTGCAGCATATTTTAAATGAGGCCGAGCAAGCGAAAGATAACATTTATCTTTGACATTTTCATCACATTCACCTAGTACTCTCCCAATAAATCCTAATTTTTTGTTAGCTTGTCCACATATTTATCGTTTGTGTTTCACCCAGGAGAAGTCGTGAGTGAGAGTAACGCCCTCAAGTATTTAATTGAGATTACGCATTCCATTTCGGCGTTCCCGATGAAGTTGGCGTTCGGGAGGGAATTACGCAGTTTATTAAGTTTAATTCTAATTGCCAAGTGTCGCACCGATGTCGTATCGCATTAAGATCAGCTGGCAAAGCTTTTGTGTCCTCAGAATCACGGACATCACGGCAAATCAGTGCATCGTCGGCAAATTAATGACTACCGAGTCAGCGTCATCAGCTTAGAGTAAGAATAAAAGAGGTCCGATAGCGATTCCCTGGGGAACACCAGAAGTAACTTCTACTGCATTTGAGCCAACTCCATCTATGATTACTCTTTGCACCCGATTATTCAAAAAGACATTAATCCATCACTGGTTATTTTTATCTATACGATGTGCTGCTAGTTTTGTGAGTAGTTTATTATGCGGTAGTTTTTCGAAGACTTTCTCAAAATCTAGAAAAGTTGCGTCCACTGGAACTTTTCTCTCTCCCGGAGTAAGAATATCACGAACAAAAAGCTCAAGCTATGTTTCGCAAGGATCCACTTTTCGGAAACCGTACTGTTTCATTGATACCCCTTGATTATCGATGTTTCTTATGATTGGACTACCAACTACAAGTTCCATAACTTTGCTCGAAATGGATTTCAGGGAAATATGTCTGTGATTGCTCGGTTCCTTCTTGTCTCCGTTTTAAAATATCGGTGTTGCGTGAGCCATTTTTCAATATCTGGGAATCTTCTGACCCAATAGCGACTTCTTAAATATTATTTCTAGATGCAACACAATTTCCGCAGCTAGATCCTTAAATATACCAGCGGGTATTTCATCGGGCCCTGAGGATTCATTAGGCTTAATATTTTTTCGGCAAAAGTTCTATTCCATTATGTAAGATTTCAACTTAGGGCATCGGTTAACTGGTACGATTTAGTAGGTTATCGGAGGCATTCGGTAAGATATTGGTGAAGACGTTTTGAAAAAAGGAATTTAATAAGTTAGCTTTTTCCAAGCCGCTTCGTTACTCGTTTGCCTTTATCGTTTTTGAGTGAATTAACGGTCGACTTACTTCCCTGAACCTCTAAGACGTGCGGTCAAAATGTTTTCATATTCTTTTTCAAATTGTCCGCCAGAAGTCATTTGTTTATATTATTATTTCCCCTTATGATATTATTTTTGCTGTTTTAAACAAACCTAATTGAAGACAGAGATCATGACGGTTGTAATGATGCTTTTAATATGAAAATTCACGACGTGGGACTAGAGGTTGTCGAAGCAATGAAAGAGAAACACGGGTACTCTAAGTAGTGCTATTTTAGTGATTACGTCATATCCTTAGTTCTTCCAACGGTGCTACTGTGATGCGACCGATGAAGAGCCCCTTGTTAATTTCATTTAAAAAATAATTTTTTTTTATCCAAATCGCTAGAAAACATACGAAAATATTAGCAAAAGAAATTAAGGTAATCTATCAAACCAGTCCTCTTTTAATTTCAGCCGCTCAATTCTTGCTTAACTGGAGCGGTTTGGGCAGATTCACACGCATGGTCGATGGTTTCCATGGTTCGCCCACGACCCTTAGCAGGAAAGGCGAGGGCTCGCGCGAAAGGGGGGGGGGAGCCACGCCCGAAATCTCCCCTCCCTCCTTCCCGCGCCTCCCCTTGCCCCCACTCCCCACCCACCAGCAATAAAAAGTTCCCAGCGTGTTCTCCGCGCGGGTGTCTCTCCCTCCTTCCCCGACGGATGCTTTCAATTATTGCGTTAAAACGGCTCGCCGCAGTCTCCCCTCCCCCCGACACCCCCAACCGGCGGAGTCAGGCCGAAGAAAAACTAGCGCCATTTATATGTTTTTCGCCGCCAGCGCGATCCTCTCCCCCGCCCCTCCCTCTTCTTGGCGCTGGTGCCCTCCTGTGTTTACCAGCGTGAGTTTGCGATTGTGTGCGTGTGTGTGTGTGTGCGGGCGTGTGAGGACCCCATAAGTTTCCGATTCCCTCTCTTCTTCTTCTTCCTCCGCCCAAGTTTCTCCATTTCCGCCTTTCTCCCATCCCCTCCCATCCCCTTTTTCTCTCGGCACCTCCGAGGGACTTGTTTCAAACCCACTTAGCGAGGGTCGAACTTGGGCGGCGGGGAGGGGATGGGGCTCGGGAGGAAGTGGACCGTCCCCCCCCGTGCTCACTTCCGGGCCTCCCCTTACCCTACTCTCGCCCCCCCTCCCCCCTTCCCCCCCCCACTGGCCGACCCGAGTCCGGGGTTTCCCGCGTCGAACATCGTGTTTCTCTCCGAGTCGCACTAGGATCGCACTTTGTGTCCTCACCAAGCCAGGGTTTCAGGGACGCGATGCGAAAGTCTGATTACACGCGTTTAATATGATTGTGGGTCGAGTTGGTCAGCCGTGGTGCTCGTGGGAGTCTTTCCCAAATTCTCGGCCTTTGGAATTTCCATGGCGATCGTACGCTAGCTGCGAGCCACTTCTAAGGCTACAGAAGATTGCTGCTTGGGGCAGCTGTCCAAGACTGCACTTTTGCTAGCAGGGTACAGCTTGTTAGCGGCAAAGATTGCTTTCAAACGGTGATTTAAACAGCGCCATGGCTCCCGATAATCTATTGAAATGTATTCCGAATCCGTCTAGAATGACCCCCTCCGAATTTTTCACCTAATATTTGACTTCTTCTAGAAGAAGAGTAAGATAGTTAAAAAGAATTTTATAAAAGCGTGTTTTTCCTTGTCCTTTTTCAATATTAAAATTGCCCTTATGATAATCTTCTGGCTGTGAAAACGTTTCGTTGAGTTTCCAATGTCGGCATTTTAAGTAAATGCATCAAACGTTTCATAAAGTTTCATTAGACCTTTGAGAAATATGCGTTTTTTTATATACTGTCACCTTCTAAATTACCATTCAATGAATTAGTATTTAAATATAAAGATATTATCCGATATTGATATAATGCATTTCCACGCGAAATGTTAGGAGGAAGTATGGCTGTTGGCCGCAATGCAATAATGATAACGATCCACGACAGTGTCTCGGAAAAATCTAATAAATTTAATATTAAAATATTTTCAAATTTACTGCACGTATGCTATAGGAAGGGAAATGTTGTGAGTGCCAGCGACCAAACACACGTAGATGGAGTGATTGCGAGGAATAGGGTAAGAAGCAAATTGCAAATGACTTCACTAGGGCAAAAAGAAAGAAGTATCAAGACGGTGGCTCAAGGGAAGATGATTGCCGTCGCAAGGACGGCTGGCAGGGGGTGCTAGTTCACTAGCCATTCTACATTTTCGATTCCCTCGTATTCTCTCTTTTTCCTCATGCACCTGGCACCCCGCCATACACCAAAAACCGCGTGGAAAGGGGGCGAACGAACACCAGTCATGCAACACGCCTACATATATTACGAGTATAACATGGTTAGCAGCTATTCCTGCGCCTAAATAAATAGGACAAGAAAATACGTTAAAAGAGGGGCAGGCACACATGCAATTCAGACAATTTTTGCCGATTAGTATTATGTGTACTTCGAACGGACAATTCAAAAAATACTCTTGCTTTTATCTACAATCATCGACACCCCCCCCCCTGGCTCAAGGGCGCACGGCAGGGGGTGTTGGAACGCCAGACTTGGATAGTGTTTCGTCGTATTTTATCCTTGTGTACCCCAATTTTCGACAGCGTGTGCCTATTATTTTCTCAGCTGTTCCCTCTTTTACTGTTGTCGCTAATATTGCGCGGGAAAAACAATTACTTCAATCACTTCGACAATATAACTCTCTAATTATGTGACAATTGTCAACGCTGCCAATACAATTAGGAGGCCTAATTATATCTCCATTATCGGATGTAAAACCACGCGATTTATGTCTTTGAAATAAGTTTACTCTAGCCTTGAGTCTTCGCATATTGTAAGTATCCCACCCCTGATCCTGTATGAAATTTGAATGACGCTTCGTATCCTTTGGTACGAGTTTTTTCCACGACCCTAGGGGCCTTTCTCTGTACCCTATTCAATTCTGTGATTTATATTTTTTTAAAAGGGTCCCAAAGCTCGCCGCATACTCTATGTGAGGCCTTACTATAGATAAATAGCACGTTTCCTTCTCTTTTTTCGTCGCTACACCTTCCGACTATGCGTTTGACGAATGCCAGCTTTTTTAGCGCCCCCCGACGAACCGTACGTGCGAGATATGTTTTCCCCTAGATAGATCCGATGCAATGGTGCACCCCCTCCCCCCAAGTATTTTACTTTACCCACGAAGCTCATCCGAGCACCTCCGAGGGTGTCAGTTGGTAAAGTTTTGCTATGTTTTCTATTGTTTACGAAATGCATGACGGTACATTTTTTAGTATTTAATTCCAGCCCCAATTCTTCACGTATGTAATTAAGGAATGAGAAAGAGGAGTAGGAGGCTAGAGGGACGGTACAGAGAAGAAGGATATAGAAAAACTGAATTACAGAGGACAAATGTATGATTGAATTAATGGATTGAAGAAGGTGGCGGAAGAATACGGACACAAATTATGAAAAAAGCACTAAAAGCAAAAATAAACCAGAGACAGGAGAGCATTGCAATGGCGGTGTGTTGAAAAGTGGAGTTCATAAATAGAGATGAAATGGGCACACGATATATAGGCAGTCATTACTTTTTTTTAAATAAAAAAACATTATCAATAATAATACCTTTAAATAAATACGTGCTATAAAAATGTGCTCCTATTTTCACATGGTTGTCTTCATGGTCGTCGCTTTTTTGTGGGCGCTGGGGCCATTTTTGCATGCCATAGAAGTTCGCCACCTTGTCGCTGAGGAAGCATCGGACCTCATCTTTCACCTCGTCATCATAGCTGTAACACCTTTGGGCCAAATGTTCTTTCATTTATAACACAGGCAGTAGTAGTCCGGACTGAAGGGTGGGGTGGGTGGGAGGTGATGTCCATCAAAACTATTGCAGGAGAGCGACAGTTTGACGAGGAGCGAGGGTTGTCGCCTACATTCCTCCTCAACTCAAGTTTTGAATTGACCGCCTGAGTTATTCAAGTGCCTCACAATGTCTGTCAGCGTTTATTGTGGTACCAGGAGCCATTAAGTCGTCCAGCGGCGCTCCGTATTGCTCCGAAAACATACTAGTCCAGGCTACATCTACATAATCCCCCGCAAGGGCGTGTCATGGAGGGTGTGAAGTCACCAGACAAGCATGTGTATTTATTACATCTCCACTCAGCCATCAGTCTGATATTGCACTCGAAATACATTATTCACACGAATAAAGCTACTTACAAGGAGGCCACTCAAATCGCGCGGATACTATGCTATAAAAATGGTCCATTTACAATGTATGTAGGATAATGTCAAAGTTTATGAACTAATTATACTAATTATCCTCTTCGCTCCTGTATTCATGTATATTTATGTATCTCTAATCCATCTATCTGTTCTACAATAAATATCCCTTATTTTAATTGCGTGCATGGATTCTGCTTTCAAAGTATGTCGGAGCCTGTTATAGGCCTTTAACTTCCTCGAATAAGCGACCTGCCATAAATTTACGCACTACATTTAACTTGTAAACTTGTAATTCGAACTAAAGCCTTGACTCTCGTTCTTATTCTTCCAATATTCTTCCGTCGTGACACTGCTAAATTGCCCATAACAAACGCTTCACAGACAACCGCTATTCGTTGCATTCGATTTAGTTCCAAAACTAGGTCCATCTCGTGAGAATCCCATGAATTCGCAGCGTCCACCAGGTGGGGCCCAGTTAACGTGAAATAGTAAAGCTCTTCAACCCCCTCGTTTCGTCTAACCCCCCAAATATTATACCGATTCTAAGTTTCCTCTTCTGGGTTCCTAAATGATACGTTTCCGGGTCAAGTACTCTTTTATCGAAATTCATCAAAATATTATTATAAGGTAATCTACCGGCTGAGGTAGGTTTTGGACTGACACAACTACCAAATAAATATCTTGTCTCTCCAAACAAAGCACACCCCAACATACTACTACTCCACAACAAGCCCCCTTCCTCATCTCCGTATATCCACTTCCTTCCTCCCTTCATCCCGACTCCCTCCTATTCCCTACCTTCATTCCAATTCTCCTTGTCAAAGCCTCTCTGCCAAGTGCAATTCTTCTCCTTACGTCCCTCCTACTTTGACCATTTTGGTCCAAACCAAACATATTTCTTTAAATTTAGTTCTAGCTCCTATATTTCGCTCCACTTTTTGATTTCATTCTGGTCATCAAACGATGGCAGGACACACTTATCTAACTTATAGCCTCCCAAAGTTTTGAACAGTTTCCTACGAGGTACTTTGTCGAATGGCTTTTTAAAATCTACGAATGTAGTATCAACTTGGACATTTTTCATCTAAGAAATGATAATAAAATTTTTTCAGCACAGCAGATTTGTAATAAAAGAAAAGATATGCATAACCTTAGATCTAATGTAATTGGGATCGAATTACCACTCCCGATTGAGTCAAATATTTCGATGCTTCACGGGTATCATGAATTTTATGAGTTAGACGCCATTATATATTTGATGTTTAGAAATAAGTTTAATGAAACAAGTTAAAGGAAAAAATAATGTAAAGTTAAGAAAGAGATGTCAGCACACTTCAGTTAGACCGCATATGGGATTATTTGCAAGGACCTGTGCTGCGAGGGGAAAAACTTAGAAAAGATATGATAAATTTCACCAGATTTTATTAATATTGCTAGAGGAAAAGAGGAAAGGTTACGGGCGTTCAGAGGAATTACCTTGGAAGTCCCTAAATCCACGAGGAGAGCAAGCAAGATTCATGTGAAGGCAGAGGGCAACTGTGTTTTATTGTGTCGTAGGGGTAATGCATATGGTGTCAAATTACTTTCGTAGATTTGATCACAAGATAATAACAAATGAACGTCTCAAACGGATTCAAGTTCTTCCCTCGCAAGATACACTCGTATGAGCATATGTTTTGCAAACAAGTAAAATGCCATATTGAAATGCATGCGAAAGCGAGTATTTCTGCATGCATGGCTGTTTCATTAACACCTCCCACCACACACTAAAAGGCTTTCGGTAAATTGTGTCAACAAAGATGTACATTCATTTATTTTAAAACATTATTCATATACAGCAGTGGGGTCAATTTACAGTGAAAAATACAACAAACATGAAAGAGGATAAAGGACAATAATAGAATAACAATAAACAACTAGAACTGGGAGAGGGAACTAGAACTAGCATGGAGAGGGGAAATATTTAATTCGCTGAGAGGTGTGATAAAAACACTTGGGTGTTGAAGTTGTTGCATGATGAATTAAAAGGATGGAGAGTGTGAGGGGGAGTGAATTTAGAAGGGAGGAGAGGCGGAATAGTAAAGGTGAGCGCTTGGTGGGAGTACATTCACACAATTCAGCACAGTGGGACACTCAACTCCGTTTACAATACTGACGTAGTCGTATTACTATACTCAGGGCAAGTACTTTGGTACCAGCCTCACTGAACTTCTCATGAATGATCACTCTAGGAAGACTAGTAGAGCCGCTTTGATTAAACTTGAATAAACTCAACGAAAACTTAATAAGGGAAATAAGGAGAGTTTATTATTTACACAGGTGAAATACCAGTCGAAGAATGAGAATTATTCATTTATTTTTTAAAGAATTTCTCGCTGCAATTAGGCCATTGTCCTGGTTGCAACGGTCGAGTCCGATCAATGGCCATTCTTACAACGCACATTCATACACACACGTGAAGAACAGATATGAGAAAAAATGCTCTTATTATATACAATGACAGTTAAAGATTACCAACCGCCCCTTTACAATGGACTAGGTTCGCTCCATACGAGTACATACTTCGTTCGCACCGTCCATCGCAATACTCCGTCCATAATCACGCACTCTTCAATTTCATATTCCGTTCAAAATCACGCACCGTTAAAACACCATTCACTTTTACAATAAAAATTCTTACGCCACCCATACCACATGCAAACAATATTTTAATTAGTACAAAAGTATAATAATCAATGGTCAATGAAGTTTTTTACCCAGTGGATGCTTTACATTTGTACTTAAAACTTCTAAAATTGGATGGAAAGGACTCAAACAAACCTCCAGGCAGCTGGTTCCAATCAACAATAGTTCTATTTAAAAAAGAGTATTTTTTCTTCTTTGTTTTTGCGTTCTTATTTTTATTTTAAAACTTTGTTCGTTTTTTCCCTTAAAGTTAGGCTTTTCTATCCCTTGCCATAAATCTTCCCACGCTTCGTCCTTTTTAACAATTCTATGCATCGCACCTAACCTACTCCTTTTCCTTCTATTTTTCAAACACTCCCATTTCAGTATATCTAACATTTCTGTGACACTATCTGTTCTTTTGTAACTTCCAGGGACATATCTAGCTGCCTTTCTTTGAACTTTTTCTATCTTTTTAATGAGTCCCACCTCATATGGACCCCATATTATGGATGAGTATTCTAGGATAGGGATAACCAGTACCTTATATGCTTTTTCTTTTGTGGCTACGCTACTTCTTTTTAAATTTCTCATTACCCAATGCAATACTTTAAATGCCTTTCGTGTGAAATTATCTACTTGGACTCCCCACGCAATTTCTTGGCACCCGTAAAAGAATGAGTGAATTAAGAGGATGGAAAAGGCACAAAGAAGGGCCTCCAAAGGTATAGAAGAAGCCTTTGTGCAAGTAAGCAAGGTTAATATGGTTGATAGGAGAACCAAGAGAATGTGAATAACTCAAGTTTGAAGTGAGAAAGTGTCACGAAGGCCATTTGAAATGCTATGCGGCAACTCGATTTAAACATTGGGAAAGAGTGAATTTACAGAAACACTTTCATTCCTCGTGTGAGTTATGATCACAACCAAACGCAAATCGCAAACCAATTAAAACACTCAAGCCGATGTACCTTACTCTGAACCGGCGGAAACCGTGAACACTCAGCCACCTGTGTACTGTCACCTTGTGGCCAGAGCCCCCTGCCACACGCCTCCTGGGTAGCCTGAAGATCACGGCGTAGATGTAGATAGGAGACGTGTTTCTGATGTCGGCACGGCACCAGCCACACATGCTGAACTATTATTTCTTACATGCATTTGAATATATTTTGGTCATATAAATAACCCTCGAACACCTGCACACACACACACATTTCTACATCCATAATGCAATAATCGACTTAGAAATTAAACGTATGCGATTGAGTAAATACGTTCGGGCACTTGGGTTCCATTTTCCATGATTTTGCATTGCTAGAAAAATTAGCGAAAATTTGAATCTCCTTAGGGCTAAAGCAGTTCCATCGGTGTCACGTGAAAAATACTACGTGCCATGCCACGTAAACCACGAGGCCCCGATGGCTTTTCCTCCGCCTATTGCTTAGGTGTATGCTATTTTCTAATTGTTATGTCAATATTCAAAGTCCGATGTAAAGGTTGGAAAGCTGTTTTTGGGACAATGCAAAATTAATAAGTAATAACTTTGCGGTCCCCTAATATGAAATACGAAGGGAACAAGGGAAACAGACTTTTTAAAAGATTTAGAGCAAACGGGTTTAACGATGACACTCAAGGAATCATAATGGCCCCAAACCACCTTTAAGTAGACCAGACCACAGAGATAAAATAAGGGAGATCGATTCCATTACATGTAGATACAAATACTCATTCTTTCCCCGAATAATCAGGAGTCATAATTGAAAGACCCCGAAGTAATTTTAGAAACATTATATACATTTAATTTACCTGTCGGAAGAAAATTAACGATTGCAAACACATCATGTATGTTTCTTGGTGCATGTGTGTGTATGTTAGTTGGTAGTTTGAGTGTTTGCATGCTTGTGGGTTGTGAGGGTTTTTGCAGGAATGCATACAATGTTTTGCTTGTGGATACATTTAGGGCCCTTGCATGCGATTGTTTTCTTAACTACGGGTGGTGCCGTAGCACCCCCCGCTACACACCCCCGCGGTGGCTTACGGGGTATTAATATGTGTATATATATATATATATATATGTATATATATATGTATATATATATATGTGTATATATATATGTGTGTGTATATATATATATATATATATATATATATATATATATATATATATATGTATATGTACATATATATATATATATGTGTATATATATATATATATATATACACACACACAAGTCCTTAGTTCCTTTTTTAAGATGTCCAGTTTATCTCCCATTATTACTCATCTCCCCTTTCGTAAGGACTCTCCCTCTTTAATTTCCGCAGGACGTATTCACCTGACTGACTCATCAACCATCGAGGATTTTCACTTTAAAAGCATACTTCTGATGTTAGTTTTCCTTCGCTGAGTTAGCTTGCTGCAACGCTTCCACCGAGCCGTGGTGACGTTCCTTCAGCACGGATGTGGGCCGGGGGCAGAGAAACAAGTCTGGTGGGGCAACGTTAGGGCTGTAGAGTGGCTGAGGTAGGATCTAGAAGTTCTCGGCAGTTTCCTATTGCTCGTCTGAGAGCACTCGCGGAACCAACTTTGGACACGCACCTTTCTCATGCCTATGCATTCGGTCATAAGTCGAATAGAAATCACATTTGGGGATGCCAAGTTCATCAGAAACCACGCGAATACTAAATCTGCGATCCTTGTCCAACAAAGCGTCCATTTCTACAAGATTTTCATCACTATTTGAGGTAGAGGGCGTCCTGAACGTTCAGCGTTTTCAACATCTTCTCTACCCTGCCGAAACAACTTGTGCCACTCATAAACACCCGATCTGTCCATTGCGTCGTCCTCATAAGCCACCTTGAGCATTTCATGGGACTCTCCACCGGTTGTGCCCAGTTTCAAGCAAAATGTGATGGCGGAGCGCCGTTCTGATAACCGTTTCATGACGGAGGGTGATGAAGTAACGTTATAGAGGTTTTGCAAACGAACATTACGCGCTACGAAGAGGCTGGGAGCCAACTGCCATTGTCCTGCAGCCTTTCTTGGGACTCCCTGTCCGTCCGTCTATCCGGGAAAAAATAAATCATTCCACTTTTGGGACAGACCTTGTAAGATGGCTGAGGGGGCGTGAAAAGAGGGTCTTGACCTTCCCAGCGAGACAAGGAATGGACGTTCCGAGTTGGATTAAGGGCTGATGGTGGGTAACTGCTGAAGGAAAGCTGGGATCAACTAAGGGTAGCTATTGGAAGTAGTTACATTTCGAGTCAGACTCCCGGCCAATCCTTCCCTTGCGAAAGACGTAAGCACGTTTGTCGCCATTACTCCTTCCAAAGGCGAGCGGAATACGACACTGGATGCGTACTCAATATATTTTAGCAACATTTATTAAGCTATAATGAAAAGGGTTTGGCATTATTAAGCAGTCGTCAATGCTGTGTCATATTTATTCATTCATGAACGAAAATACTTTCCTCTCCACGTTCATAGTCATATCTTCAATATATATGTAAACATTTCCATATCAATAAGAATGTAATTTTTTTTTAAAGACAAGCAACTTGAGCAATATTCCTTATTGTTTTTATATTAGCTCAAGCCATTATGTGAATATTTTGATATGGAGTGAATATATGTGACCGCAGGTATTGCGACTAAAAAACCATTTACAGGGTTCGTCCGGAAAATAAGTGTCCTGAGCTCAGGAAAAAAAATTTATTACACTTTTACATATCTTAAGCTAATATTCCTCAAAATAGGACCCTTGTGAGTCGATACACTTGTTCCAGCGGCGTTCCCATTCCTGGAACGCTACCGCGAAGGCATCATCGGGAACCTCTCGAAGACTCGTCGTCGACCTCTTCTCTGCCCTCCACGAACATCTTGTGCCACCGAAAGATCATGTTTCTGGACATGGCTGACTCCCTGTAAGCCTGGTTAATCATACCGACAGTTTCGGTAGACAATTTCCCAAGCTTTACCGCAAATTTGATGGAATAACGCTGCTCCAAAAACTTCGGCATCGCGTGCAGTGACGTGGGTCGAAGCGTGGAGGTTCGCGTTAACAGAGGTCCTCACTACACCGCAGCTCAGAGCCGACTGCCTTTTTCAGCGTCGCTTGCAAACATACCCCCTTCCAATCGCAGCCCATCAGAGCGGTGCTGGGCGCGCCTGGAGCGGCGCGCCCAGCCCAGGAGTCAGTACACTTATTTTCCGGACGAACCCTGTATATGCTCATAATTATTGAACATATGTATCCCTTGTATACAAACTGACTTACCTTTTGCCACATGTCTTCCTTGCTTCCCTCTTTTTTTTACTCCATTCCATCCATCGAGATATATTTATTTTTAATCGCCACTTTCCTCACAAAATGAATCAGGTTTAAAGATTGGCCCAACGCATTATCTTCACTCTAATTTTCGCTTCTCTTTCAATTCTTCAGTTAATAATTTCTACCTGCCTGGAGTTTCATTCATTCATTCGATGACCTCTACCTGCCTGGAGCTTATTAAAGATTATTTATTCCGCTTTCTAGGATTTTAGTCATCTTGGCGTTATAAATCGGAACTAGAGTCCAAAAATGTGACGCAGATAGAAATTCGGCAGCAGATAAGACGGGCGAGTGTTTCTCAAAGAGTCAGTTATCCGCCTGCACCGCATGGGCCAATGTGTTTCCGGGAATGACCCTCTTGAGAAGGGAGTGATGCTTTGACCGCCGGGAGTTGGGGGGTGTGCTCGGACGCTCGGAGAATTATAGCTGCCCTCACGTTGAGTGGGTGTGCGTGGTCCCCAGGGGCCCATTGGCGTCGCACCCTTCTCCACCGCCCCTCTTCACGGTCACCCGGCGGCCTCGGCCTGCACCTCGCCGCTGCGGGGACACCGTCTCTTCCCTCACTCCTTCGGCTCTCGTTGCGATGGCCCCTGGTGCACGGCATTTATACCCTTTGCTTCACTCCAACGTCCATCTCTTTAGAAACAAAAGAGATAATTTCAAGGAAGGAATATCAGTTCAGGTACTGTGGCCTCCGAACTTATTTTCCAACTTGCCAATTTCCTGAACTTGGTACAGTTAGATGCACACGTAGAGCACGAACGAGAAACGACCGAATGCTAAAAAACGGGCGAAGTGAATTTTACATTGCGTTAGTCTTTGCGCTTTCAGGCCGATTAATTTCTTAGGGATTATGCACGGAGAATGCTCAAGATAAACTGGTGAGGAAAACTGAAGAAAGAGGAGGTATTTATAAGTGAGTTGAGGAAGTGACAATGTGAAGAACTCAGTTGTAAAGAAGAACTAGAGTGATTTGACACATTTTGAGGAAAAATGGCACAGTAAGAAATATAACTGAAGGCGAAAGCTACGCACCCTAGCGATGGTTTGCAGGGTGTGAAATATGTAAACTGTAAATGTGTAAATTTGTATATTTATGTAAATTAATCAATAATTAATAAAATAATTATAGGGATATTTCCGCAAGGAGTGCCAAGAGACAAGTAAATCAGGCAAACGAAGAATTATGTAAAACAGAATATCCAAGAGTGGGTGAGAGAGTCAACATTGAATTGAGAAAAAATGGAGGGCTGCAGTAAACTAATCTTAAGATCTTAATTCTTGTAGTGGCGATGATGGATTTTCTATTTTGGGAATTTTGGACGTATCATCGCTGCCGCTTTATCAGAATAATATCCTTTCCAGAATTCCTGACCTGCCAGTGGTACTGTCCAAAATCCAACTTCCCGCTTCTCTCAGGAAACGTTGTCAAAAGGCGGAAATATACCCTTATTGGGGAAAACATTCCCTGCAATTCATTCATGGTAAACAAATTTGAAACGAATGATATGAATTGAATATGATATTTTATTTACTTCATCGTTTTTCTTTCCAATAACTTGTTTCTTCATAAGACTTCATGTTATCTTTTATTTAAAATTCATGACAGAAATCAAATATGACCACAAAATTACTTTCTTCCTATAGTTCCTCTATGAATTATCGTGTACAAAGAATCAGTTGAAAAATTGACGGCTAATTAATGCAACGTTCACATCCATTCAAATTTTATCTTTGTATCAAATGCATGCCGACATTTTTATTAAATGGCAGCATTTAGGAAAAAAATATATGTAAAATTTTCTTCAAAATTCGTGGACGTCAAGGGGAAGAATTCGGAGGAGTTCTAAATACTAGAGCATCTTCTCATCCCTTCCTTTAGTTATTATTGATCACGTAAGGGATCCTTTCCTGTCACCTGTCCACTTGGAAAATAGATGAAAGCCTAAAAAAAAAGCCTAAAATCTCCTTTGATATTTATTTATTTAAAAAAGCAGCCAAAATCGGCAAAAAGGATTTGACATTAACTGAGAGGCAATACATATAATATATAGTACATCAAGAAACATAAAATAATAAACATAATGAAAAATGTAGAAAACAAATATCAGGAACAGCTACAAGATAGCAGGAGAGCCCAAAGTATGCAAGTAGAAAGGGTTAAATAGCTTCTCTGGCGTACAAGGAAGGGGGTGACAGCGGTGGGTGAGGAAGAGAGGTCCGGGGAAGGATACTGAATGGGATTTAGAGAATTAAATGTTGCGCAGGGTCGATGGAATAGGGAACTTTCAGAGAAGGAAAGACGTATATTTGGAATCTGTGTCATGCTCAAGTTACATGTCGGTCGAGGGGGAACACGGATTGATATTTATTTCAATTATCTGGTGAATTAGAAATTTATTCCTTTTGGGGTTGATTTGATTTGTCGTTGGCCAGATGCAGAAAGCCATAGTTATTTGGAATGGGCGGTGGAGCGTCTAGATGAACCCCTTTCTGCAAGGCGAAAACTAAAATAGATTAGATTTTTAATTAATTCTTTTACTTGTTTGCATTGCTAATCCGAGAAACGGGGAAGAGAATAGAAATACTTCATTTAATCTTAGCCGTGTTATGATGCGATATAAAGCTCAAGCTAATGACTCATATATTTCATGATTTCATGGAAATATTGAAAAAAATACATTGGTTTCCATAGCCTTGAGTTAAGAAAAAAAAGCAGGGCTAAAAGTCTGAGAATGGTTGAAAACGTCCTATTTTAGTTTAACGTGGCAGTTATTGTTCTGGTATCATATTCCATTCCAAATAAGGTAAAGGGTTAAAATAAAAGAGGCACCTCACACCGGTAAACTCAAGCATTCCTTTTTCCCTGTTTCGAGAAAAAATATTATCAATATCAAATCAAAAATCCTCATCTTTTTATTGTTTGAGTGTAATAAATAACCTCACTGAAACACCCATAAATGTGAATGGGTACATAAGGAAAATGTATCTGACCTCGTTTTCTGAAAATGAACGAAAAAAGGATTTCCCCCATGATTAGGACATGGATCTATTCCCTCACGCGGATTATATTGAAATGTTTTGCTTAATCCATCTTCATCGGTGGTCGTCCAATCCTGAGAATGGCTGACTGCACCCCTCCATCCTACCCAATCCCATGCTCATTGGCGTACTTCCTGGTACTATTTGCAATATACTTATAATGTATACTTACAAGGTTGCAATTTATATTTATCTTTCTTCTAGATGATAGCGTTTTCGAAGGTTTTTCAAATCCCCCTTCTCTTCGTGGATGCTTTCCTACGTGGGTTCTATCTTCTTTGAACACAGCAGTTGTCGTTTCGTGTTAAATGTTCTCTTAACTTGAGCTATTCTTCGCTTGGGGCCTGAAACACTACTTCGGAGACAGGTAAAGGAATCCACTTGCTCTAACTGCTTGATTATGTACGGGCAGATCTGATATTTTGAGAGTATTTTAACTGTGTAGAAGTAATGAAGGCAAATTATGTCGCACATTTTACCTATCGACATAGCCTATTGCAGTTGACATTTCTTACCATTGGTATGATAAGATTTAAGGTTGGGTTGGATGGTCACCAAGTGATTATCACTGCATTCATTTCCTCGTCGACCGAAACACAGCACAACACCCGACGCTATATTTGGCTGTCCAGCACCTCCGCATATTCCATACCTCCCCACATCACGCTCCTAATATGTCTCGTTTTCCTCCCCATACCAGGACGTTCTCCCTTCTATTGCTCTTCAGCATTTTTCCCTGAAATATAATGTTCTACATTCACCAGTATTGCCTCCTTTGGATTGACCCAAGAGTCCCGACACCCCTAATAATTCTTCACCTATTTTCATTTTCCGTCTAATTTCCCTCCTAATCCACACCCTCATCTCAAAATCCTTCAACTTACACTTAAATACTTATATACGAGTAAATGACCACGCTCGCGTGAGATTCAAAATCACGTCCCAGATTGTAATGAGGACTCTTTTCTTATCAAAGTCGCTCAACACTTTCATCGTTCTTACCCTCCTCCCTGTGAAAGCTGCGTTGCCTGACGCAATTCCCCTTCTTTTGTCTTTGCTCATTTGAATCACTTGGACCACAGCACTCTCTAGATGGGTAAACGGTTTGATCTCCTCTTGTTATTGCCTTACAATTTTAACTTTTATTTATCCCAACTCTAAATGGAAACCTCTACAAATATTTTTCGTGAATTGTTTCATTTTTCATATCATACCTATCACACTGATTCGCTAATACCCAACATTAGCACCGTACAAATATACACAATATCCATCACTTTGTGTCTTCATCCCTTGTACTACTGCCATCGACTTCGCTGAATCCACAGAATCCTTGCCTGGTAAGAAATCCTGCTTATTGAGCCTGCCCGGGCTGCTACCTGCTGCTGGAGATCAGCGCCTTTTTCTTCAAATCCTGGTTTCAGACTGGCTACTGACTATCTGCTGCCCGGCGACGAATATGAAAATACCTCAAAGACGGCCGTCGGGTGAATTAACTTAAGCACGCCCGTCGACCAGGTTCAACTCGGACCTTACGAATCGCCAGGTCATCTCCTGTGACTGCACATTGGTCAGCTGTGACAAATGAATTTCTTGTATCATACGGTTCCTGTTTGCCCGTGGCCTTTTATGAATGAGTATAACCATATTTCTACGAACATGATTATTTTGTTATCAAGTAATATGAATTAAGTACATAGAAAAGACAATTTAATTAGCTTGTGCAATGGGATTAGATCACACCAACTCAGAATAGCCAAAAAGGTTATAATAAGTAAGAGGAGGCGACAGTTTTATTGCCTAATTCGTATAATTTTGAGAGAGGACTTTAGCTGTCAGACCTTTTAGGGTAGTACTAAAATTATCATTAAAAAGATTAATGCAGTCAGGAGCGTTTACCTGTAGACAATAGGACTATTAAGTTTCATTTCACGTACTTCAATTACAGTAGCACAAGAGAATAAAGAAGAGAGCAAAGAGCACTCACGGGAAGCTCAGTCCTGATTGACAGAGGGCATGGATAAGTGCTCTACCGCTGAAAATGACATAAATCGTGAAAAGGAACAATTATCACAACAAGCCTATATTTGAAGAATGATCTGGTATTTTCCCGGCGAATAATGTTTTCCAAGATTATTCGGGTCTCCCACCGGGTCCACGTTCGCAGGTTTGCCGACGTTTCGATGGCCGAGTCGTCCATCGTCTTCAGGGCATGTCGTTACTCAGGTATTTGGCCGCCTTATATAGTTTGGTCCGGAGGTCGGCAAACCTACGAACGTGGACCCGGTGGGAGACCCGAATAATCTTGGAAAGCCTATATTTGTATGGTTCACGGATTTGAGGGAAAGTGTGCACGGAAATCCAACCGAGCCCTGAATGTAATATTTTTATTTCGAGTAAGCAGTACTATCAAATGAATATATCTTGATTTATTTCACTGTGGCCACGGTTTAAGGGGTATGTAAGGGACAATCGGGAACCGTTATCTTGATCGTATAGCTTCTCAACCGCCAGCAGCACTGTGAATCCATTTGCTTCTATGATATTACCCATACATTCGATCCGGTTATTTTTTTAAATACATTTAAAGGCACGTATGTCTTTGTCACAGGTTTTGAAGGATATTAAAATCGTTCGGAAAACATTCTTCGGAGTTGAGCATCTGCATTTCGTGTCGCCGTACAACCTTTCGCTCCACTGCACGACTCTATTTAAGTGCACCTGTGCTCGTTGATTGACGCCTTCGCGTGGATCCCCGCTCCCCTCAAACCGCCGTGGTGGGCAGATGGCTCGTTCATCCCGCCTCACGCTCACCCCCCGGGGGACGTGGCTCTGAGGGGAAGAGTCCCTTGGCATCCGGGCCCCGAAACGAGAAGTTTCCATCGGTGAGGTCAATGTAGAGTGGGGCAGTAACTCATGCCGGAGGCGGAAGTGCCCCCTCCTGGCCGCTCCACGCCTCGTCTTCCAATTTAAAATTTCGGCATCGCTGAACTCTGCCCTCTTCGATGGGTTTGGGAAAGTTTAGCGGGTGCGAAGAGATAGGTTTGGCGGACGGTTTGTCATCTTTGAGACGCGGTGGCGACCTGGCGGGTACTGGGAGATGATGCATTTTCCGTTTATCTGGAACTGTGCTTGGCGCTCCAACAGAGAGAAAGGGTTGAGACTTGAGGTTTGAGATTGAGTTTTAGATGTGAGTCGACATTCGAGCCGAATCGATGACACGCGAGGGAGTTTGGTGGATTTTGTTCCCCACTTAGTGTTGAAATAGTTATAACGCTGAATCAACTTCGGATACAGAAGCTAGTTTCCGTACTTCTATGAGTCCCGAAATATGGACAGAACTATGTGAGAGGGAGTTGCTGCAGTTTGATACATGAGAGGCTTGATTGAAACTTCTTGGGGTTAGTTTTAAATGAAACTCAATAAACTCAGTTGTCCATTTAGTAAGTTTCGAGGGCAAAACCTGATCACACCAAGTATTTAATATTCTCTCAAATTTCAGTACAGATGTATTCCGGGTATAGGATTTCTCATGATTACTTGTACAGAATATAGATTTCACAAGTACCGTTACGCAGTAGAATCCTGGCTTGACTCGATTATTTTAGTACCACTTGCGTAAAGCTAAGTTAGGTACAGCTTATAATGGTATTATCGCATGCTCCTAATCCACAAGCTGGTGATATTTAGGTCTATATTTTGAGCCTAAAACATACTGACTGAACTTTTGCACAAGACCAAGATTTGTAGGATACAGTGCTTAGTTTTAGGTTTTTGCGTCATTTTTGCCGTAGTTAAGTTGCCAGTGGCGTTTAAGATTCTAACGAGAACTGGAAAAATGAGCGCATGATAAAAAGCGTGTTTTAATTTCGGGGCTATCGTAGTAACCCTTATGCCAGAAATCCCAGAGTTTTGCAACACAAACGCATTTTTGGTGGCCGCTGCGGAGTTGAAAACTGACGATTAAAGCACAAAACTGGAGAGAAAGAAAGGAATACCTCAATAGGAATAGCTCAGGTGGTTAACAGTACCGGACCGGCAAGTACAAGAACTCGCGCTTCAAGTTCCGGTCAGAGAAGATTTTTTGCGCTTGTGATTTGCTCTCTTCCGCCTTCCTCAACATTGCTGTGTTCATCTTTTACATGTATTCCTATCCCTTTTCCTTATATTTATATTCATATGTACAAGTAAAGGGATATAAACACACATAAAGGATAAACACAGGATAGGCAGGGAGGGCGGAATGGTGCGGGAACAATTCCCTTGACTGGGACAAGAACCACGAACCTTCCACTTGCCCGGCCGATATTCCTACAAATTCAGCGGTAATGACGTTTACATGATAGCTATTGAAAACAAATTCGTTTGATTTACTTCCGTTATCTAACACAAAAAATATCCAGCCAGCGATATCTTCGCTGTAAACGCTATTCACATAAAAAACCGTAAATGAAAAGTTACTATGCCTGGCTGCGTTAAGTATCAGCCCAATCCGACGTCAGTCATTGATAACCATTCTTCGGTGATTTTGTCGTTGACAACTTCCTTCTTCCTAGCTAGGCAAAGCATGGAATTTATTATTTTCTTTCAGATGATTGATAATTCATCGGCATGTTACACTACAAGCCATCAGTAAAGTATATGACAGGGGGTGACGAAATTTGTTAATTTTAAAATGACATCCTGAAATTGGGAGAAGGAAATACATAAGATGGCACTAAAGTTATAGGTTTCAAGAAAGCCTTCGACGAAGTCCTTCACTGAAATGTTATTCACAAAGATATATTAAATTAATGAAGTAGAGGTAGTCAGCTGGATTAGGGACTTCTCATCCGGCAAAAATAAATCGGCGATGAGTGGTGCCCAAAAGAAGCAGATGTTACGTACCAGAAAATATGTAGAACGATATTTTTGGAAAATATGAGCAGAACGTAAGTCATGGGACAAAAGAGAACGAGTCAAGCATTTCAGACTGGCCAAACAGTTAGCTTGAACATCCAACACAATTTCCTCTCCCACCACTTCCTCACACCCTTCCTTTGGCTTGCAATTTCGTTTCGCGGCACGGAATGGACTCCCTTCAAGCTTTTATTTCTTCCCTCAATGCAGCGGTCTCCGCTTCACTCACTTCCACCAATTTCTCTACTTAAATCAAATTTCTAGGAATCTCCCTCCTCATTAATAAATACCATGCCTCAGTCCATATCAAACCTACCAAACAAGCAATTTTATCTTAATTTCAATAGCCGTCATCCTCTCGACACTGACTGACGGTCGAATCCGTTCTCTCTATTTGAGGGCACGGCATCTGCGACAACTCTTGCTCTCCGTGTCGAGTCCTGTCTACGCTTAATGCCTTGTTCATCCGACATGTTTATCCAGAATCTCTGCTGCACAAAAAAATCCTTAAATATTCATACGCGAATAAATTTCACCATAAAAAGAAAAGTTACACTGTCCATTTTCGCACTTAACTTCCCTGTCTCGTAGTCCCTCAAAATGATTCTAAGAAATCTTTTTCCCATCCTCTCCAAACAACAAAAGCCTGTTTCATCATAAATAATCTGTTTTTGTCACAAAATCTCTCCCGCAAGAGCACATTTTTAAATATCTCCCGTCCCTTCCGAATTCTTCCTGCATTTCTAAACATGTCATGTAAAACCTATAATGTACACTTCGCCCGACTTGATCTGCTGGCAAATGCACCACGCCACTAAATATTAGAAGACTGAGCCCACCACAGCGCATCTTGTCACTCATCCCCCACCCCCCCACCGCCTCCCTCCCAGTTCCCAGACACGCAGCCATCCACAGCGAAAGCTTCGACGACTGCTCCAAAGTATCCGTTATTTCCTTCTCCCGCCAAAGCCACACAGATTCAATTAAGGACCCAAGAAATAACTTGCACCCGGCTTTTTAAATCCTGCCACCCCCTGGATTAAACTGTTCCCAATAGCTTACACCTTTCTCTCCTGTCCTATCCACAATCTACCACCGATTATGTATTCCCCCCCCCCAACACGTTATGATATACCGGTAGTATTCGGAATCTATGTTTTCATGTTTTGATCATCCGTTATTGATACTCACTTTCGCCTGAATAATATATATTTTTCGATTAATCCAAATTGTGAAATCGTATCTATCGATTTCTTAGAAATCTTAGCTGTAATCTTTTTAATTAAAACAAGCATGTATTTTTTCCCCAAAGAGTGAAGTTTTAGCCTTGGAAAAATCTCTCACATTGACATGTGATGATTGTAGTAGTTGTTACTTCGTGGTGGACAAATATTTGAATTAATAAATGAATGTATTCAAACTTTTATGGATCGGATTCTTTGTTGTATGTTCGTCGGAAGGGCACGAAAAAAATCCATGAGGGCCTTTATCGTGAATTATGACGCTTCCAGGCTAAAAGGGTGCAAATCAGAAAGGTAAACGATCCTCGTGTTTCCTTATGAGATGAACAGTGCCTGCCTCTTTATATTTCGCCGCATGCACACACTGAATGCAAATATTGGACTGAGACCCATACATTTTCCCTCGCGTTCCTCCCACCGCCAATGCGCGATCAGAAAAAATTAAAGACGGAAAATCCTTCCGGTTATCTGCAACGTCTGTGATGTCCACGTCTTACGGGTCTGTAAAAGTGCAAAAATTCAAGCACCCTCGGCAGAGCGAGGCTCGAGGCAAGGGGATGCAATGCACTTTCCAAATGTGTGAACGCCAAGGTGTGTGCCGGGCAGGCGCCTGGGCTGAGGCCTCGGCGCTCGCGGCGCGGAAATCGTGTCGAGTGTTTGGACACACAGGACCGGCGGGCATGCCGGGGGGGGGGGGGGGGGGGTTGGGGGGATCGGGAGCGGGGGAACAGTCGTAGCTCGTGCCTTTCAACCCCAGGGGCGGGTGGGGACGTTGGGGGAGGCGTGCTTTATGGCTTTAATTTGAGAATTGGCTCCGGAATCGTTTGCTGTTTGTTTGCTTCCGGATTGGCGTTGCTCCGGGAGAGGAGGGATGGGGTTAGGTGCTTGGAGTGTATGGGGGATGGGTCGGAGAATGTTGAGTTTGGTTTCTCCGCTCGACGCTTTTTTTCCCGAAATCCGGAATCGAGTCGTACACTGCCAATACCAAGATAAGGGTGATTTAGTGAAAGTGAAAAGCGGCAGGAGAATGTGAGGAAGTTACCCTGGGTGATCAGATGGGCGAGTTAGAAATTGTATGACATTTTGACTAAGGAACGTTGAAATGATACCTACTCTGCCGCATTGGTCTTTAATGTCGCATCAGCTGTGGGAATGCTTTGGCCAGAGAAGATGACTCACGGAGAAGCTCACGGTGGGAAACAAACATTGCAGAGCTCGTCGGTGAAACCAGAGGTCGGCGAAAACGTACGCGGAGGAAGTGCATCTACATATGTCTGCATGGTGACCGGAAAACCGTATGCTGCAGCGGGTGCAGCATGTGACGTCAAAAGTTAGGTTTTTATTATTTGAAGGTTGGCAACAATTATTTAAAATAATTGAAACAACTGAGATGACATCTAATAGAGGTGAAGTCAGTATTTTATGTTAGTGTGCAAAACGTCCGTGCGCATGCAAGATGAGTCGCTAATTGACAGTGTCAATAGAGCAAGAATTAGATGGAATGATGGACCACTTAGAATGAAAGATGAGGAATACTTTTTTCAGAAGCGTAGTTGTTCATCCTTATTTCGATCACTGACCGTTCGTGGGAAAAGAAACACCTTGACTCGTTTGATTTACATTTAATCTCTCTCATCTACCTTCATCTACCATCTACTTTGTATTCCCTCTCCTATTGTATCACTCCACTTTGCTACTATTAATAATGGCCTTTTAGTACTGCTGCCAAAAACCTGCTCCGAACGAGTTATATTCTTAGTGTTAACATTCTTTTTGGGAATAGTACTTATCTTTTTCCTCGAGTAGCCAGAATAAATGCGATCTTTCATCATCACGTTCAACAAATGTAACACCTCTTTGCTTCACGCGATCTAGTTCGCCAATCGAAACAACATCATCGGGATCCGATATACAAGTAGCGCAGTCTAAATGAGTCTCACTAGATAAAAGGGATTTTCACCTTTACATCACACTTCCCTTGAGATTTCCCATTTGACTCTTAGTGGTTGCTACCTTCTCCACATATTTCCCGCACATGTTTCAGCCCAGAGAGTTCGTGGGTAAGAGCTCGACTCTTTAAATTTGAGCATTGCTGACGAAGAAGGCGCTACGAAGAATTCTAGCTCTATTCCCTAAGTTCATTCCCGCATATTTTTTAAAGTTTCATTCTCAAATCAAAAACACCTGATTCATTAAGGTCATCTGCAAGTATGACCTTTTCCTCAGGACTACAGATATTTCTGAATAAGTTTAAATTCGGGACGATAAGAGAATACCTGAGTTTTTTGCAGCGCTGAAGGGAATATCATGACCCTAAATCATACTTGAAATATACACTGAGGTTAAATAAGAGATACTACGTCACAGAGAGATTAAAGTACTCGTTCTTCCCTCGCAAGATACGCAACCATAACCGACTATAACTCAAGTACTTGAGATAAGATTACCTAGATGAATAAATCGCGACCGGAAATCATATACGCATCATTAAGGAAAGGGGAGTCACGCTACTCGTATTAATTGATACGGGTCGCGTACGGTACAAAGACAAACTTTCGTCGACGGATTGCCCATGATATGTCATATCTCTCACTTCTATCTGTTGCAAAATCTTAGAGCACATAATTGTCAGTTCAATAATGAGACACCTTGACGATATTAACTTTTTAAGGGACAATCAACACGGATTCAGGAAAACCCGCTCCTGCGAAACCCAATTAGGATTATTTACACATGATTTACTTTTATCGGGTGAGAGAGGTAGGCAAGTGGATGCCATCTTCTTAGATTTTCAAAAGGCATTTGATAAGGTCCCACATGGTAAACTCATTCATAAATTAAAGGTCGCGGGTTTAAATAAGGGCGCCATAAGTTGGGTTAAAGATTTTCTTTCGGAGCGGGAACAGAGGGTAGTCCTTGATGGCGCTAGTTCCGACAGCGTTCGAGTCACGTCGGGGGTACCTCAGGGAAGTGTGATCGGGCCGTTGCTTTTCTTGATTTTTGTTAACGATTTGAACCGCGAAGTGAAAAGTAAAATTAGGATGTTCGCGGATGACACAGTGATCTATCGGGAGATATCTGGGGATGAGGATCGTTTTATTCTAGAGCAGGATTTAGGTTGCATTACTAAATGGTGTTCTAACTGGGGATTGACTCTAAATTATAATAAATGTTCAGTGGTAAATTTCTTTGAAAGATCAACGGGATTTGCTTACAAATTAGCTGGAGGTGACCTGGCAGTAGTTGATACGGTAAAATACCTAGGTGTCACATTCACAAAAGACTTAACTTGGGGGACTCACATACGTAAAGTCTGCGGTCAAGCATATAAAAAATTGGGATTCATTAGACGCATTGTCGGCAAAAGTGACTAGAAGGTCAAGGAACGTTGTTACCACGCTCTTGTAAGGCCTCATTTAGAATACGCATGCAGCGTGTGGGATCCGAGTGAAAAAGGTCTCATTCGGGAAATTGAGAAGGTTCAACGCCGGGCAGCCCGTTTTGTAAAAAATTCCTACGATAAAACGCAAAGCGTCACCGAAATGCTCATGGATTTGGGGTGGGAATCATTGGCTGAGAGACGATTCAATGCAAGATTGAAATTATTAAATAAATTTAGATCCGCATGTTTCAGCACCGAGGTCTCGCAAATTATTCGTACTCCTACATACATTGGTCGCTTGGATCATGCATATAAAATTCGGGAAATAGATGCCAGAACTAGCCGACTCAAGGACTCCTTCTTCCCACGGACAATACGGGATAGCAACTGCAGGGTTATAGATAGCAAAAATTCCACTTGCCACCCTCAGCGTCTAAAAAATAATTAGTTGTATTTAAATGCATGCTCTTCCACTAACCTTATGTGTTTTGCTATAATAACCCATTCTTTCCGAATGACTTCATTCATGTTCTGTTCATCTGTTTTTAAGTTTCCCTTTCAATCCCTCGTCCCTCTCCGCGGGGGTAAATTCCTGCTACCTGCAACGTTGGGTCGCATTCCCTGCCTTTTAAAGACTCTTTGGGGGGTAGAGTGTTTCGTGGTGCATTTTCATGTGGTGTTTCAATTTCTTGCTTGTTGTGTCCTGGCTTCCGTGTTGTAGGATGGCTTTCGTGCTGCATCATGGGGTGCAGTTTTTTAGTTGTTTTGCGGTATATAGTATGTGTTTGCATGAGTGTTGGATGAAGGGATTTTTGCATGAGTGTGTGCGCTGCTGTGGGTGTAATTTTCCGTGTTGTTTTTTTGCATATGATATTTTTCTTTTTTACGGTTGGTGACCTAACACCCCCCGCCACACGCCCTTGCGGCGGCTTGCGGGGTATTATGTAGATGTAGATGTAGATCTGCATGACACCTATTACATTCATGTTCTATTTTTAAAGGATCGACTTAAAAGATAATCTTTACTCATCCTCTTTGTTTTTTCACAGTATATCTATCTATATTGATGTGAATTTTTAAGTAAACGTAAAATTCTAAAATTTGTAAGCATTTGCCTGAGAAACTCACTCATTTCAAAATAAGTAGGTTCGAATTGGGCAAGAACTTTATCGTCCAGTCACGGGAGGCGTGGTGTGGGTTGGGGGTCATTCAGTGGCTGCCCTTCCTAGTGGAGCAGTTGGTTCGCGAGGAGATTCATAATCACGATGGCTTCGTTTGTATTCTTAACAAAGAAAGCTCCTTTCTAGGTTTGGCCTTGGAATCAAAAAGCGAAGAACAAAAACCTGGCCGAGAACAAACATTCCAAGCTCGCCGCCTTGTGAATCCGCCGTATTATCATCTTCAATTACCTTGTTTTTGCTTAGTTGCGTGACTAACAGCTGTCACGGAGTCAAAATAAATTCACTGTCACTGGCTCATTTATTTTTCATCGAGCGCGTCGCTTAAAAAGCCGATGACACGCGTGGGCCAGCTAGCTTCCCGCCTCAGTGCATCGGAAGGCCCATGGCCATTGAGCATGACCTCTTTGATTCCTTCATCTGCTTACTTAGCATGTCAGAGAAAATGCATTTTCGCATAAAATCACGCTTGGAAGTTCGATGGGAGGGCAACATTCGCATATTTTCAAAGTTCGACAGATGTACTGATTTATTTGACGGAGACTTAATTCTTCGTTGACACCCGTAAGATATAACAATGGAGGGTAGCAAATCTTCGGAAAATAATTTTAGATATAATTGAAATATCCTTAATGAGACTCACAGACAATGGACCGTAATTATATTGCAATGACAACAAAAAAACTAAATTGCACACACTGAAAAATCTATGAACGAGTGCGGTCTATCCTGAAATGAAATCATATATTCATAACCCAACTCATAGTTCGCGTGACATCAATGATTAAGTATTGGTAAACGAGTACAGATAATCATTTGCTATTTTTTCCTGCTCTTTATTCGCGATCCCAAATTCCCCAATCCGCATTACATCCCTCTACGCTTAACATTTTCATTCCTCTCTATCAGAGCTCTTTGAATTGATATATCGAAAATAAATACAGTACTGCCAATTTCTGGTTTATGGGCTATGTTGGCAATTGAAGGAAAGCGCTGAAAATTCCCGTTTATATAGAAAACCGATCAATTGCAGTGAAAAGTATAAATGCAGAGAAATTTGAGAGTTCTATTGTGTAACTCTTTAATAACATTTAGGAGTCGGATATTTTTTTCCAAATTTTCGAAATCGGTCACTAAAGTCATTCGGTCACAAGCAAGCAAAAAAGCAATTGGTCACCATTCCTCGTTTATAGACAATCCAGCATATCAATCGACTGCTAATTCTTTTTCCATTTCAAATTCAGTGTCTCAGCTGACACTTTTGAGAAATGCACCCCCCCCCACCTCCCCACACACCCCTCGGAAATGTGTTTGAGGACGCACATTTCCGAGATTCTGAAGTACTCAATTTTTCACGCCACTGGCCATTACGGCCTGCCCCGCCCGCCTTCCGCCCACCCCGATTCGCACATTGGAATTCCAGCACAGCGGAGGAGGGAGGCGAGAGGTTGGGTTGGCCTTGTTCGAGGAGGGGATAACGAGGCCGAAGGAGCAAACGAGCCACATAAAACGATCCTCCTCGGGGGGGAGACTTTTCGGGCGTATTCTCAGGAATCCGTCGAGGGTCGGGATGGGGGTCTCGCCCGGGCGTGGATCATTCGAGGGGCGATGAGTAGCGTTTGAATGGGACCGGGAGGGTGTGTGTTGGCTCGGACGCGAGGGATCCCCTCGGCCTATCGCCCACTCCGCCAAATTTGGAGAATCGAGCACATCGCGACCTTTCGGAGCATGAACATTTCTTTTTCGATTTGCGACAACATTTGTGCACATGTTTATCCTCTGGGACAAGCATGTCTGTTATCTTCTGCCCGTTCAAGGATTTTTTCATTCTAAGAAAATGGCATTATTCCGTCGTATGACATTGGTTTCATCGACAATTTACTCACAGCTCTGTGGTTGCCTTTGGACCCACCGAAAAAATATGACGTTTTATTATTTGAAAATCTTTTTGGTGCTGGCATTGAGCAGCCAATATATCTTCGCCACTCTTATCTTAATCTTTTGAGGATACGCGCAGAGTCCCGCCGCATAATGTAAACTGTGAGATGCTGACGGAAACTTTTTTTCATTGTAAGTTTACTGGTACCCACCGGATGAAATCCTATCATTCAATTGGTTCATTGCGAGCAGTTGACCTCCCGACCGTGCCGCGTCTAGCACACGGAGGAATACTCAGGAGGCCTTTCCCTCACGACTGCCACAAATGCCTTTATTACTTTGAAAAAGTGCAATTCAAGCGAGAAAATAAAACTTCGGATTCAGAAAAAGGGAGATTGGAGCCTTTAATCCCTGCTAGTGGGTTCTTAAATTTTTGGAAAGGGAGGGAGAGGCGCAAAATGGCAGATATTTGCCGAAGGGGTGACCTTGAGGTGCGACACACACCGATGGGGTCGGTGAAAATTTTGCATCGTGGTTTCAACTGAATGTGTATTTTTGGTTTACTTAATATATTTCCAAATTGAAAAAAATGATTCACTAATCCGCGATCCTTCGACCATGACGTCACGTTGGCCCAAATCCAACCTTCGCTGCTATCACGGCCATTCTGATTCAATAAAAATAGGCCCTCAGAACTGCAACGAGTCGATTTCTGAAAATGCAGCCGCTCGAAGAACGATCGTAGTGAACGCCGGAGACTTCGTCTCGACTACGTCTCCTCCGCCATAATCCGCGTTTTCCAATTGGTCATCCGGAGTAAGCACGTCATCGAATTATATCGAATACAGGAGCTAAAGGACAAATCATTCTAAAAAGACATTTATGGGACCATTCGACCTATACATCATGTCACAACTCGGCTCGTAGATCCAAGACACGTCATCAGAGTACACAGAAGTCGTGCTTCATTGTGCTCAATACCCAGGACACGCCAGGAGAGTTCAACGACGCCATGCTTATTACCCTATCATCACACTTCACTTTCCGTGGATAGCGATTATATCATTCACGTTAGTCGTAGCCGTCCAATCTCTTGGCCACGGTCGCAGCTTCTCCTTGACTACCTCTATAATGCTGTACCAGAGAGCGCCAATATGCCAGAAGCCGTAAGAGCCCCCACGTGTGACCTCCCGGTTTTCGTAAGTTTAGAGGAATTCGAAGCTCACCTTGCCGGCATAGAGCTTGCTCAAGCAGCAGGACGCTCCCACCGCTCTGCTGCAATGTGAAACGCCCTCTCGAGCCCTGCCCTGGAAGAGAGAGGGCTTCAACGCATAAAAGGGGCGGAGAGAGAGGGCTTCGATGCCCATCTGCACCCAAAACGGACTGACCCCTGTCATTTGCCCAAGGTAGTGTTCCGACTGGTTTCTTCACTAAACACACTCAGTGATCAGATCGGGGTTTGATTACCACTAGGAAGGGTTCGGCTGTCAAACAGCTGATTGCGTCATTTTGAGCCACTTCAAGTTCAGCCGTCCAGACAAAACTCTTGATCTTTTCAGTACTATCGTTAATATCCGCCAATTAGGGAAGGAATTCCTTGAAATATTCATCCAATTCTATTAATTGTCGAACATGCTTCAAGTCAGTAAGGCAAGGCAAATTGGCCAACACATTGACCTTACTCTTTCTGGGACGGATGCCCTCCCAAGAGAGATTTCACATCCGAGGTATTCTCTTCAGGCTGAATGAAAGTGAAGAAGTATTTGCATTGAATGAAATTGCATTAAGCAAAAACCCAGTAGCTCTCAATTATTGCAAAACTTTTTCTGGGCCTATAAATCCGATTTAGACAGCTTCAGACTGAATTTGAAAATTGTCCACGTAAACTAAAGAAATCGTGTGTTCTAGATCCTTCTAAGCAGCGGTAATCGACCAAAAGGAAGTCCGTCCAGAATGTTCGCGAACCTTATTTATTACAAAAAATACTTCACTAACTAATTATTGGTAAGGGTCCCCTCTAAAGTAATCTCCTCCCAAACTCATGCATACACTCATCCCAACTGTATTCCCACTTCCGGAAACAGTCCAGCAACGCTTCTTCCGAAATGCTCTCCGTTGCATTTCTCTCTGTATCTAGAATGGTGGCAAATATTTTCCCTTTGAGCGCGGTTTTTCGTTTGGGGAAAAAGTTACAAATGGGTTGGTTGTGGTGATAAGGGTTGGTGGGGAAGTACTGTGGCCATCTTGTTTTCTGGCTGAAAACTCACGAGTTTTGAGAGACGAATGAGCCGGTGCGTTGTCGTGATGAAAAAATCATTCACCGTTCCTCCATAGTCCAGGCCGTTTACGCCTGATTCTCTCTCTCTCTCTTAAGCATTTCATAACCCCCAGAAAGTACTCCGTGCTGACTCTATGGTCTTTAGGTAGATATTTGTGATGCATCAAAAAAACAGTCAATATTTTCTTTACAAAACACATTATAAATGATATCTCTCTGACTCCCCGGGTTTTCTTCTCGTTCATCCTTACCTCTGGTGTTGTTTGATCTAGGAGTTCGCTGAGTAAACCTTGTCTCTTGCTGAACTATTTCACTGAAACACAAATTATTTTCTAAGGTCCATTGTTTGCCCTATTTCTTCCTCTCTATACTTTCTTGTTTTCGTGTGAACTTGAGTTATCCAATGTTACTACAACCACCTCCTGGTTCTCTTCCCTCTCACCCTATCTTTCTCTATAATTGTCGCTCCATTTTTCCTCCTTTCCTTCCAACTCACATCTCACAGCACTTAAATATCTATATTTCATTTCTATATCTCCCGCTTTATATTTTATAATTTAACTTTAATTAACAACGTTAAAGTATTTCCAATTACATTTTAAATATTTTGTTTCTTTTCAGTGTGCTCCTCGTAGCTACTGCTGTCGATTCTACTTTTTAAGTATTTCATGTAATGAAGACTGCGAACACCTTACCTCTCCCGCTAATAGGTATTCATCCCGCGCGCCCGCGTCTTATAGTTTCTACGACTAGTTACCGTTCATATGAATTCAATGCTTTAAGCCTTTAATGATGAATGAGCTAGAACGAAGCCATTTGACTTCCACAAATAACTGTTAAAAACATGACCGAGAAGAACTTCTCCCGCAGTAACTGCTCGGGGGGATTTCCACAGAGAGTATGTGGCGGCCTGGCGCAAACGTGCGGCCAATCTGCTCTCTTCACTGCCGCCGTCTTTTAATGCGACCCCGACGACAACCGAGGAGATAAAATTCAAGTGCTCAAAGGACGGGAGGGTGCGGGATGTCAAGTGAGCTGAGTATAGTCCACTTAGTCTTCAAGCCTGTATAGTCCAGGGCTCGTCTTTCCACTTACTTTGGAGTCATTTTTATAGAGGTATAATACTGTGCAATGCGGTTAAAACGTCCCGTAAATTGGAATAAATACTCAAAGGCAGCTAAAATAGAATATAAACTGCTGCGGAAATACTTTCATCAACTTTGTCAATAGATTTTTTCCGTCTGCACCACTGATGATCCAGAAATCGACTTATACTAACTGTTAAATATAAGTTAACGAATATGCAGTGCAAGACGTATTTGATCATAAAACATATGAATTACAATTTCCATATTTATATTATTCACAATTCTTTTAGCATCACTTGTCCAGGCAGGAACTTTTGCAGTTTCCTGGGTTAGGGTTCACATCAAATATGATGTAATTGAAATATTATGAGGTAACTAGCAGAAAAATGAGTTTCAATTATATAGTTTTTAAAATTAAAAAGACAAAGTTGACCGAGACACTCTCGAGGTAGTTTCTATATTGTTGAGGACATAATTTGATGGTTCCCGCAAATTTTCTGTTCACATTTGCAGTTTCGTTTATTGCCCTAATTTAAGCGTTATGCGTGTGAAGTAGAGGCATAGTGTTTCAGGTGAGTCTTTTAAAAATTCTACACTTGAATTTCGTCCTGCTATTTTTTCGGTTTTGGGCCAGTGCGCTCTGCCTCGTCCGTCGGAGAGAGCGTTCGGCTACTCGGTGGCTTTTCCAAGCATCCGCTTAATACGCTTCTTCGCCTCCTCTCTTCCCCTCCGCCCTCAATCCCTCCCTCGAAATCAGACCGCCCTCACGATCGCAAGTCAACCTTGGTCCCGCCCGATGATCGCCCTCACCTCTGACCCCACCAGGGGGGACCCCTCCGCCGCGTTCTACGCCGAGATAAGCGCAGGAGAGGACGGAGGTGGAGGCTGCAAGTATCGGATGGGAGCTATGGAGACGCCGTAGTAATTAGTTTTGTGACCGTAGCTTGATGGGCGGAACGGCACTCTAAGCCCCGAAGTTTCGCACGTGCGGTTTTGTGCCCACAGTTCCCTTAACCTCTCACCCCTCTCCCCCCCCTCCCCGCTCCCCTCTCCCGGAACGTACGCCTTCTCCTCAGAAATCTTGCCGCGGGCCAATGGCGTCTCTCCTCCGCGCCCCCACTCCACTCTGTCGAAATGCGAGGGCGGCCTGTGCGTCGCCCCGGTATTATTTAAAGGGTTTTGGCTTTTCACCGCCGCCCTTTTGTGCGAGAGAAGGAATTGGCCTCGAGGGGGGCGCGGGGGGAGGAGGGGGCAGGGGCGGGGGCGCGCGGAGGAGCCACACTTACTTGGATTTCCGACGTAGGCTTTGGAAAGCAGCGAGCGCGCCTCCTCGACGCGGAGGCCGTGGAATCCCCAGGGGGGCGCGAGGGACCGGGAGAGGACGGGGGGAGGGGATGGGGATGACGCTCCAATTCCGGGATCCACCCCCAACTTCTTCAAACCCTCCCCCCGTTCTCTTTCTCGCGCGCTCCCCGAGATGGCAGCATTTGAACGAGTGGAGCAAGCGCGGGGTGCGGGGGTGGAGAGGGGGTGCTCTGGAGAGGGCTTCTTCTCCTTCTACTCCGCGAGGTTCGCCAGCGAGCGGATTAGTCGAAAGTAACGCGGAAACGCTTTCTGGAAAGAGAGGTGGCCCTTGCCAAGGGCGTCTACATCCAAGTCCAACCATCAAATAACGTGAAAAAATATTTATAAATGCTGGAGGAAGGTCCATTTCAAAATGAGGATTAATTCACCTACCAAATTAGTTACTTGTTATGCGAAAAAAGAAATGAAAATGAACCACAACCATTTATACGGCAGGACTCCTATCACAAACAAGACAGGTTGTGTATTAACGGAAAGTAGGAAGGGGAAATTCTTCTTCAGTCCGGAAATTCCATTCCAGATATAGTTTAAAAGTTCGTCGACTGAGTTGGAGGAAGGACCCCCAATCCCTCCGCCCTTTCTCGCCCCCCAGGGATCATCCTGTTCGCCCCCTGCTCTCCAGAATGAGCCTCAATCGTTGTCCGAGGGCTGCACTAGATTCAACCGCGTCGTAGGATTCAAAGTGACGTCGGGCAGTTCATTCTGAAAGTACTGTGCGATAATCATGACTTTAATGGGAAAAAATAGGGAGGAGGTGGTGCAATGACGCAGTAACAGTTAATCATTAATATTACCTCAAAACAACAAAGTTCGTTTGAACGGATATTTAAATCTTTCTCAGGAATCCATTATGCAAAACAAAGTAGTGTGCGGGGCGGATGTGAAAGGGGCGGTTCACTGCTCCTGCACCGCAAAGGCATTCTCTCCCTCCGTGCTGCTATCGATATCATTGTCACGCGCAGATCGCAGGGGCCATCCTGTAAATAACTGCCGTGCCGATGTCTTTCCATTTACATCGGATACGAATAGTCACCAATGACCTCAAGCATGTAAGTAAGAAAAAGATGACCATATGGAATCTGAATTTGCGAACCAAAATGACTTTAGACGAAGGAAAAAAACCCTTCTGCAACCTAATATTTAATTAGGTTTAATACTCGCTGTAATTGACGTGTCCCTCGAAAACCACGCCGAGATTCAAAAATTAAACAAATGCATCCAGTGTCGCGAAAATATGAGACTAAACCACCCGCACATATCTCACGCACTCTGCTTTCTGCGTTATCTCCGTGGAATATTCCATGATATGCGAGCTTGTGGGAATATATATAGATTAAAAACTGTTCAACAGCGAAACCATCGCAATAATAACTCCATTTACATTTATTTACCTATAATAAACTATTTTGCTCAAAGGAAGCTTTCGGTTTGTTGACACCCTGGTTGAGGTAATCGCCCAAAGCGGAGACCATTGGCGCGACTGCGGACGCGTGTGTGTGACGTGGCGATGCGTAGCGTTGTACGCAGGTGGAGATAAAGTGAGAGGCATTTGCCTTCGACTGTACGTCCGAGCGTCCGGTCTGCAGTTTGATCCGCCAAGGGAAGAGCGAGGGCGCAGCTGAGACGCGGGAGGAACGGGAAAGCCCAGGCATCTCAGTTGGAGATGCGTACGCCACTGTGCCGCTCTTCCGAAACGAGGAAAGCAAACCCTCGAATTCATGTTTGCTATTCGTCTGATGCATAAAATGGACGAATCTCTTCCTTTGCGGTGGCTCATTAAGAGAGTTACGCGAGGGCAATTTGGTATATTACACTGGGGAAATCCCTTCGCACAGCTTCAGGGAATATCATTCCCAATCTCTCCTCTGCAGTCACCATTCACTCCGTTTTAGAAGGTGGAAAATACCTTCCAAACTGATTAACATCCTAAAATACCCGATAGTACTTCAACTCTTAATTTTTAAATTCGTTCCAGGAATTTCCGCGACCATTCATTATTAATTCCTCAGTAGGTTTCCAATGTTAGAGGCGTGGTATCGTGAAATCGGAAATGAGTAATGATCACTAATTAAAATTTTTAACTCAGTGGAATTAATTCATTGCAGCCCTAATTTACATGATCCTGATTCAGCTTAATGGCAGGACGATGTTAAAACCAGCGATACCTAACAAGGAGTTCATTTGTTAAAAAAAGGAGAAATGCCAAAATGTTTGGTCATTCATTCACGCCTGATGTGAAACAAGTTTTTAAAATTACTATTCCTCTTCATAATCACGGAAAGAAATGCCATGGCCGTCGTTTTATGGACGTTTTTAATAACGGAACGAGAAAGAGAGCTTAGAAATGAGTTCCGAAATTCCAAATGATATCTCTGAACATACTTTTAGGCATTTTAGTTATTATTATTATTAAAATACACACATGCAGACAAATTGCATCAGTATTGCTCACACAAATCCCCAGCGCCTCAACCAATCTTGAAACAATCAATACAAATTGTGTCAAAAATACAATCTCTTTCACAAAATATATGCAAATCAGGCAAAAAATACTGATAAACTAAGAATAAATCTCTATCACCCAAAAAAATTGCCATCCCATTGGCATCAGATTGTCAGTCAGTAGCAAAATCAGAACTATGCTGCTACACACTAAGATCCACGCCGTCAAAGCAAATACGATACCAAAGTGCGCCAAGCGTGGCATGCAATCGACGAGATGTCGAAAATCACGCTGCCCAGCATCACGCTCCGATAAGCACCACCGTACACTCACAGTCCCACATTCTCACGCCGTCAGCAACACTTGCACTAACCATTATAAGCACCAGGTGTACCATTAAAACCATTTCACGCATGTCCGGAAGGATTGTAAGAAACATATTATTTTATTCTGAGTGTATCATTTAAAAAATATTTGTTTAACCTTAAATTCACGATTAAAGTCAACTCTTTATGACGTGAAGAGAGAATATTAAATGTTCTCTTAAAATAAGAACTTCTCAATTTCATCGAAGGTTAAAGTATTTTTCAAAAATTAACTCACTAGTGGCTGTCTCAATATATTAACTGTTTGAGATCAAGTCCACTTGACCTAAATAACACGTACCTAAGTAGATGTCTCTTATTTTCAGTTTTAGAATAGATTCTTTGCCTCGAGAACTTCCAACTACTTTATAGAAGAATTTTGAAGTCAAATGACTCCGGAGCGATTCCTTCTAGAGGAATTGATTTCGAGACTCTGGCGGTTGCCGTCTCGAATGAATGGCTTTCCGCGGCGTGTCTTTTGCATAAGATTACCATTACCCTCTCCATTTGCAATATTTTATCTTCATTTTCAAGCTCTTTCTTATTCATGAGACTTCTCAGAGCGCCAGGTAACTTTTAAAGTGACTTCGCCACCATATATCAGTTAGACTTTAGTTTAGACAGTCAAGTTAACTTCTAGCTTATACTGTATGAAAAAATCCTCGCGTCGGCTGGCTCTACTGGGTGCGAGGTTTAGATCGCCTAAAGCACACCTCATTCCTTTGAATTCCACTTCTTCGACAGGACGCTGTTTGGTTTGGATCCGTGTGTCAGCAACGGGCTGTATCGTTATTGACTGGTCCCACGGCTGCCAGCTCCCGGGAGATGACGCCGTCCCCCTGCTCCGGGCGCCTCCGGGTTCATTCAAGGGAGCGGTAAACCGACGGCGACCAATTTGTCCATGATATGAAAGCGACTCGGAATTATTTTCCCTGCCTTCATTTCCATTTTTACCTCTCTGGGTTTTATTCAATACCTGATGCGGCAAAGATTCTTTGGTTTAGGAAAGGAAACATGATGAAACAATACTAATTTCCATGAATACTTTACTTTCGTAGCAAGGTCATTGATTCTCACTTAGGTTCCAAAAAACCAAGCATAGATTGGCGTAGATTCGTAAATCACAGGGAGGGTGAGAGTGGTGCACGGGTGATGCACGAGGGCAGGTGGTGGAAGGCCCCGGGGATGTAGGACAGTGTGCTTGCGGTGCGGACGAGGGGGACATTGGCGTCCACCGACTGCCTTGGGATTATCCAGCGGTCCTCGTAATTTGGGGCACGGATGTTGGTGCGCCCGTTTTGGAGGGTGGCTAGGGGATGCGCACCCTCGGGAGGTGCTGACGGTGGATGGGAAAGAGAGAAGAGACGAGGGAGGGAAGCACTTGCTCATTAACCGGATATGCATTGTCCATTGCATGCGGGTATTTTTCCAGGGTCTCTGGTGCATCAAATGTCATTCCTCCTACGGTATTCAAGTTATTTCGAGAGAAGCTACTTTTATGGTGAATCTCAAAGGGATGCTTCGCAAACTTAAAGACGATTTTTTGTCTCAGAAGCATCATTTTTATGTTCGTAGATTCTGGTGATGAGATATTGTCCTGCTTTGCCAAAACACTGAATTAGGAAGCTGTCACCTTGGTGTTAAATTTTGGGTACTCTTGAAATGTTGCTCGGTTGCCATGATTTTTTCCCAGAATTGATTGGATAGAATTGAATTTATGGCTTTTTGTACTAAGAGTTAGGAATATTTACTGACCTACCCTTTATTATCTGTATTTAAAAATATCTTCTGAGGTAACCTTGTGGTTTTAGGAATGAAAGAGCTACTTTTGCAGTTAACAATAAAATGACTGAGATTCATAGAAATAGAAGTCATCTCTCGCCATCTCTATCTCTTGCAAATAGCATTGGGTGTGAAATATAGTAGTACCTCACCGAAATGGATTCTCTCCAGTAGTGTGCCCGCCAAGTGACAGGGCACGCAGGAAGTTCACGGGATTCCAGAGAAAACTGGTAGTAGTCTCAAGGAACATTTGAACCAACCAATCAATAAAACACCGGAATACGATTTCCACATTAGCTTCGTGAGCGTAAGTACAAAATTTCAGCTGAGAAATGGGGCGTTCTTAACAAAGGCATGGGATTTACCCCTCCCTTTTGCCTCGCCCTTTTCACTGTAACAGAAAAATGAAAAAAGTCTCATCCTGGATTTTGATGTTAATTCGAGAAAATAAAGGAATAGAGTAATAGTGGCTGGCTCGATGAAAAATACAATATATTGGGATCACATTCATACAAGCTGATGGGAGTGTTTCATCCCTTGGAGCTCCACGAGCCATTAAAATTAAAAACCTCAAAGGCAGACAAATAAAATTCAACTGCGAATCACCAAAACGTGAATATGTTAGATAGATAATTATAAGAAAACGCTGTTCTGAATGGCAAGGAAAAAGAATTCGCGGTGAGAATAGTCAAAATTCTGTGGAATACTCCAGTGAAATTCACTTTGATTGATAAAAGCGGGCAGAGGCTGAAGAAGGAACATTCTGAGCATTACTTTCCTAATGGCGTTTGCAATTTGATCTCACAACTTGACAATAAATGTCATCAATATTTTTATCTTCCACTCTAATCTTGAGTGACAATCAACAAACCTATTCTATTATTCCCGAATTCATTTGTATGAAACTCAAGATCCCATTAGGTGAATAACGGGAGGTAATGACACAATGGGGAAACTATATACTAAGAGTATGTTTTTAATTTCGCTGAAAGATAGGAAACTTTTTCACTAGTCGTTTATTAATTATAGTAATCATCGTTGCAGTGACTAATGTCTTGCATTGAGGGCTTCTGCCATATTTCACCAATCAAAGTATTATTTTTTTTTAAATTTCTAACATTAAAATAAAAGTGAATGGTATGTTTTTTTTTAAATGTTAACATCGTCAAACGGAATATATTATTCAATAGAATAAATGAAAGTAGATATGAAATCTTGATGAACAGTAGGGTTATATAGCCTCAGCTAGTTCTGCATGCACCAACAGCGGTCAACGACCTCCGATGCACGGAGCAATGCTTTCAAATGATAGCGTAGTCTCCGTTTCGGCTGCCTTCGAAATAAAATATTATGAATTCCAATGGGTTATCAAATAATTAACATTTCAAGCAGGTGATGCCCTCTTTAGTTTATCCATTCTG
>NW_027286819.1:7432369-7648876 GCF_022747635.1 Hetaerina americana
AGAAAAATCACCACCACGCATTTAGTAATGCACCGAAGGCGCATTTTTAACCGGTTTCCAGCTGTGCTGATGAACGGTTGAAGGATATAAGTGATTAAAGGGCGAAGTTTCTTTATAGAGAATTATTGTAGTTTATTGCGGTGTTATATTTAGATGCTATGGCTGCTCATTTACGCTGGCTTTAGCTCGTTTATAATTGAAATGGGGGTTGTCTGAGTAATTTCATAGAGTTTCTAGTAAAGGGTTACCAGTATTCCCTAAACGCGGCCTCGAATGCCTTTGCTATGTTGCTTAGATGTATTGATAATTCCGGTATGTTTAGGTCCTTGTGGATGTCAACGTTTCTTATGAACCACGGGGCGTTTGTCAGGGTTCTTAGGGTACTGTTTTGGAATTGAGACATTTTCTTCAGTTTGGTTTGTTTTATTGAGCCCCAGGCTGGGTAACCGTATGTTAAGATGGGTCGTATCATTGATTTAAAAAGGAGGACTTTGGTGTGGAGACGGAGAGGACTGGTCCGTTTAATTAGGGGATAGATGGAAAAAACAGCCGCATTTGCCTTGTTGAGCGCGTATTGGGTGTGTTGCCAGTTAAGTTTCATGTCCAGGTGTACACCAAGAAATTTAGCCGATGATGCCTGGGGGATTTTTTCCCTGCCGTAGTAGATAGGGGTGATGTTAGGTTTCTTCAATTTTCTAGCGTAGTTAACGTTAATGCATTTGCTGGGGTTGATTGTTAGTTTCCAATCGGTCATCCACTCGGCTATGGTATTAAGGTGTTCTTGGACGTTTTTCGCGGCATGGTTTGGGTCGAAGGAAGTGTACACAATAGCTGAGTCGTCCGCGTAGAGGTAGCTTTCAGTGTTTGGGTGTGAGGGTAGGTCGTTGATATACAGGTTGAACAGGACGGGTGACAGGACTGATCCTTGAGGAACGTCTGCAGATATGGACCGGGTGGTTGATTTGGCGTTGTTGAGGGCTACAAAGAACGTGCGGTTTGAGAGAAAGGAGTGGATGATTTTGGTCAGGTAGATGGATATGTCAGTTTGGAGCAGTTTCTGTATCAGCCCAGTATGCCAGACCTTGTCAAGAGCTCTTTGTAGATCGAGGAAGACTACTTGGGTGTTCTTGTGGATATTGAAGCCGAAAGAGATTTGTTCAACCAGTCTTGTTATTTGTTGAGTAGTGGAGTGGCGATGGCGGAAGCCAGTTTGTTCAGGTCTGATTAGATCTAGTGCCGAAATTTGCTTTTGTAGTCTGTTGAGGATGCATTTTTCTAGGACCTTGCCCATGCAGGGGAGCAGGCTAATTGGTCTGTAGTTTAATATGTCAGAGGGATTTTTATCGGGTTTTGGAATGAGTATTATTTTAGCCGATTTCCACTCCTTTGGGAAATATGATTGGGAAAGGCAGGAGTTGAGGATGAAGAGTAGGTGCTTGAGGAAAGGTTTAGGAAGGTTTTTAAGGTGAAGGTAGGAGATTTGATCGGGGCCCGGTGATGACTTGGTTTTGGAGTGGGAGATAATGGAGTGGAGTTCTTGAGGGGTAATTTCCGGGAATGGAGGAGATCTAGAGACGCTGTCCAACGCTTCTGGGTCCAACGAAGAAGTATTGTCGTTTATAAAGATGCTAATGAGGGAGTCGGCCAAGGCATTTGCCTTGTCACTGTCATCGAATAGTGCTTTCCCATTATAAAGTATTGGTGGGGTGGGTAGCTTTTTCCTTTGCAGACAGCGGGCTAGGTTCCAAACTGAATTGTCCTTGTGGGAGAGTGAGCTTATTTTGTCGTGCCAGGTTTTTTCATGGATGGATTCCCTGACAAAGTGGTTATCTTAGCTCCTTTTATTGTTGATAACATGGATTGAATGCGCGGGTCGTTAAGTTGATGTTCATCCAGTTCTACTATAGCTTTCTTGGTGCTAGGAAGTGGTTTTGGGATGAGGTTCATAAGGAATTTTAGATTGGTTGTCCCAGCACTCTTTTCAGAGGAGTCTTCCGTGGGAGCAAAGGGTGTGTTTTGCGATTCAACAGGGAGGGAGTCTGTAGTGGAGGCTTGGGGATCCATGGTTCGGATACCCCTGCCTGAGGGGGCTCTAGTGGCGGTATCTTGATGAGAAATAGTAGTAGAGCGCAGTTGTTACAGCAGGAGACTTCAACAGGCGTAACCACCTGTTGAGAGCTTTGGAGACTTCAACAGGCGTGCCCACCTGTTAATAGCGCTGAAGATTTCAACTGGCGGCGCAAGTGAGTTATAGGCGTCGCCACCGTCAGCGTCTTGAGATCGTAAGTAGCTGTATCTCCTAAGCGGTTGGAGATACCGTGAAATAGACAAGAAATTCGAAGCCAAATTGGGGGAAGGGGGGATCAACAGTTCTTGCTATAAGATGGGACTAAGATATCCCGGGAATATTGGATTTGAAAAAAATTAAGGATATGGGAAAAATAGTGACGTTGGCTGACACTAGTGTCGCCACCGTCAGCGTCTTATCGAAGGAACGGCCGTATCTGAGTAACGGTTTGAGATAGCTTAAATCTGACAAAAGATTTGAAGCCAAGATGGGGGCAGGGGGGGATCGATCAGCCTAGGAAGAGTTTGGTACCCTAAGTTAGGTGGTAGGGGTCGTTATAAAAGTTGTAAAAGAAAACGAATGATATAGTTTGTGGTGAATATGAATAGATGGCACCACCGACAACGTCTTAGAGGAGGTAGGGCAATTATCTCTTAAACGGTAGGACTTAGAGAAAAACTGGAAAAAGATTCGAGTTCAAAATGGGGTTAGGGGGGATCAACAACCCTCGCTACCCGTTAAGACCCTCAGGGGTAAGATAGGAGGGGTTTGAGAGATTAAGATAAAAATAATAGTGTGTAATGGGTAATACCCGTGTGTCAATGTGTTAGTGAATGGAGTGTGTGTAGGCAACTTGAGTTAACCTACTGGAGGGGAGGAAGATGGGGGACACCACGGGCACCCCTGCCGATCCGCAGAGCGGGCACAGCAGGTCCGTACCCAGGAGTCTTCCCGCCCTAAGGCCCTAAGAAGTGGACCGGCCCGGGTGCAATGGGAGACAAGCTCCCTTCCTAAGGTAGCCGGACAAGACGACCTCGGGGGGACACAGCACGAACGCCTCCGAGGGGTGAGGAGGGACTGAGTTAGCCTCCCCGCCAACGGAGCCACAGTTGAGGACTCAAGTTGCCGGAGTGTAGGTGTGTGTAAAATGTGTAATTTGAGATGTGCAGACTGGATGGCGTATAAAAAGGGCAATTCCAGAAGGATTGCAGATAGGATGGCAGCGGCCTCGTGGACTGGCTGTCGCGTTCCGGCACTGGGTACGTCCGTTCGCACGGAGAGTTGGCAGCGAAATGAATGAAAATTCAAAATTCAATCGAGAAAAATCTCGCAAAGCTTGCCGGTAGACCACTTGGCTGTCGTACCGGTTTGGAGCATCCTGTTGACGAGAGCTCCGGTGGACCAGACCAGAACCCCATTTTGTCTGGGCGTTTGCCTTATCTTGTAAAAACTGCTTCGGTGCGACATCGTCCACCCCTTCAGCTGTAGTGGTTGTACAATTGCACATAGGATATAATAACGAACTGCTGCTGGCCCTGGGCTACCCCGACCGAAATGGCTTCGCGACTGCCCACCCGCCCGTGCCCGCCCGCTAATATACGTGACCGACCAATATGGCCGGCGTGTACATTAACGAGTGAGCACGGCCCGAGAGGGCTCGTCGGCCGGATTTTCGGTCGTAGGCACCCAGGACCAGGTCACTAATTGTGACTGAATTTCCTTTATTACATTAAAGAACATACAAAACAATTCCGGTTTAGTCCGGAAGGCCATGCCTGCAGCCTTGCGCAGGGTGTAGAAGGCTACAGAGCTGTCCAAATTTACATTAATACATATATTTGTCAAATTTAGGTCATTTAGCAATAAAATTGTCTCTTGTAATCCATATAGTGCCGAGAATGTTCCCGCTTCGTTAATCGTATATCCCTCTGGAATTGGGAAGGATCTGGACAGGTCCCACCGCGGTATGACCACACCGCCCTGGGTTGGTGTGGCGTCAGTATATAGTAGATCTGTATTACCTCACTGGGCTGAGGAAGGGTCACTTCTTTTTCTAGGATGTCTGTGGAGAGCAGCTTCTTCCAGTAACTATCTTCTCGGGAGAAAACTTGCGAGATCATGAAGTTGGGGAGTCTGAGGATCCAGGCTATCCAGGCCAGGTAGCCAGCGGCTTTGGAGATGTCGACCTGGCGAAGCCGCGTCAGGATCGGAATTAGGGCCTTTACTCGTCGCACTGCTTTAGTAGTTAAGGATAAGGACTGGGAAACCGTGTCTATATTAACCCCTCAGTATTTTATCTGTTGGGTAGGATGGAGGGTGGATTTCCGAAAGTTCACTGTTATGCCAAGGGCTGTGGTGAGGAAGTCGGCGATTTGTTATCCGCACAATCCTCTAGGTCCGTATATTAGCCAATCATCTAGGTAGGCCACACTTTTAACAGCAAATTTTTCCGACACCATCGTGAGCACGTCTAGCGCCCAGCGCTGTAATATGGCGGGGCTGAGTGGATGGCCCATGGGTAGCCTTGTAAATGCGTATGATTCCCCTTTATATCTAATGCCATAGTAATTCCAGTGGCGGAAGTGAATGGGGATTTGGTAGAATGCGCTGAGCAAATCTAATTTGATCATGTAAGAATCCTTAGGGATCAGGGCGATGGCCCTGGCCGGGCCTAACAGGGAGAATTTAGGCTTCTTAACGTATGGGGTCCACGCGCTAAGGTCCTGGATAAACCGTGCGTTTCCGTCGGGTTTTGGCACCGTGAAACAACGGAAGGAACACTTGGTGGGCCACTTAACAATAATTCCGGACTGGAGAAAGGCCTCGATGAATCGGTCCATGATAGGGCCAATTCTAGTGCGAAGAGATAGGAAGGGCGCGTTCCTTGGCTTGGGGAGACTGGCGCCGACACGTGAAATGATCTCGTTCACTCGCGAGACATACCTGAAGGGCTTGATGGGGTTGACTCCGGGGATTGTGATGACAGCCGCTACTTCTTCCTCCTCGTCCTCCGGGTCGGGGAGCGAGATGGAGTCCGCCTCCTCTTCGTTGATGTCCGGGAGGGGCTGTTCCGCTGGGTGGGGAGTGTGCCACCGCCATGCGTCAGACTCCTCGGGGCTGTCGCTGTCGAGACCCGAGTCGTCTTCGTTGTTGTCGTTGTCCTCCGGGTCGATCGTCGTAGTACTGTCCGCCTCAGAGGACTCCTCCCACTGAGCGGGGTCTTCGGGTTCGCCCGAGGCGGCCCAGCGGAGCAGGATCTCTTGGCCGGTGGAAATGGACCCTTCAGGCAGGTGGAGATCGGGGGCGTCGTTGTCCCCTTCCTCGGCCCCGTTGACGGGAGGGGGGTTGCCGAAAGGGCTGATATTGCTGCGACTGGTACGTTGGGGCTGGTTGCGTGGCTGGAGGCTGCGGGTTGTTCTGGGATAGGACGAATCCCGGGGGCAGGTGCAACAAGTTGACTGGTGCGTCCGAGGAAATGCGCAGGGCGTCCGCCCAGCCGATGGTGGCCACAGCAAGTAGGATCCGTGCCCTGTTATACAAAGTTTTCTGTTGTATAAGCGAAAGATCCTACCAGCCCGACGCCATTGTCAGTATAAGGGTGCACTCGTGCACGTCTCTAGCTTTTAGGCGCTGGCTATGGATGTTTGCAGAAAGGGCCGTAAATAGCTGGAGTACCTCGTCGTCTCCCGGTGGGTCCATGCCGGTGGCCACGTTGGCTGGTAGCAGTGCCGCGAAGCTCGGGACGAGAGCCGCTCCGGGGACTTCTCGTTGGTGCAAAATCTCGGTCAATCGGGCTAATTGCGTAGCCATTTCGTTTATTTTCGCGTTTAAGTCCGGTTCATTAGATGCCATGGTGGCTGTAGATTCTAATGATGATTCTAGAATATGTTGAAACTCCTCAATGGTGACCTGTGTCTCCAATAGGTCCTCTGATCTTGGGTCCGCTTGTGATCGTGTGATGGGCATGGGGCGCTGCCCGTGACGAACGTGTACCTTTCCAGTGTTAGTGAAGGAGAAGTTGAAAGAAAGACCACTAGTGGGTTGGCAATTGGCCGTAAATTAGGAAGAGAAACTAAATTAAATTACCTGAAATTAAGGGCAGGAACATGTTGCCCATTAACACGTCAACATGACGTAACATGTTTACTAATCCTAAACCTTTTAAGATCAAACATCATGCTATAACTCTGGTCTACAAACTACTTTTTTTCCTGTTTTGCATAAACAATTGATATATATGTATATATTTTTTTCCAGTCTTTTATTATTTTTTAGCTGTTTTTTTTCTTTTATAAATTATTATTTTTGTTGTTTTTTTTATTATTATATATATAGTATATAGTACAATACACAGTAACACATAATATAGAAACACAAAAAAAGAGAACACTCACACGTATTTTCTTGATATTTCGACGGAAACAATCCGTCTTCCTCTGAAGATGTAGAAGTAATGACTGCTGGAATTGTTGAGGTGAGGGGTGCGAGAGAAAGGGAAGGGGGCCAGGGGAAGGGGAGAACGGGAGGCGAAGGAGGGGTGAAAGGAATGGTTGGGGAGAGGAAAGGGAGAGGGAAGGGGTGGAAGTAACAGTTTTAGGCCACTCCCATCAGTGAACGACATTGAGGCCCGGATGCTGATAGGCCATACAGATGTAAATGAAAGCCAATTCAAGGGTTTTTAATTCTATAGAGTTATCGGATGTGGGAAGGGACGCTAGGACGGAAACATTGTAACACTGGTTGAAGGGGGTATTATGATGGGAAGCATGTTTAGGGATGGGGAGACCCGCGGACGGGGAGGAGGGATTGCACGAGGCGCGGTGGTTGTTAATCCTAATGTTAAGTGGTGTGGAACATTGGCCTATGTAAAAGGACGGGCAGAGTTTACAGGTAAGAAGATAAACAACATTCTTGGAAGTGCAAGAGGAATAGGGGAAGGGCGGGAGAGAGTTAAATGGTGGGATGGAGTGGGGTGGAGTGGTGAAAATAGGGCAGGTTTTGCATCTTGCTCGATGTCATGGAGTGGGTATGGCTCTGGGTGTGTGAGGGGATTTTGAGAGTGGCCTGGTGGATTTGAGGATATCTGCCGAATTAGCTGAGCACATGTGCCGCTCCAAGATCTTGCCGCGATAGCAGTATCGTCGGCGAACATGAAAGTTTGAGTTTGTGGAGAAGAATGAAGATCATTGACATAGCAGTTGAAGAGAGTAGGAGATAATATGGCGCCCTTCGGGACGCCACAGTTTATCTGTTTCCCGGTTGACAGAGCTCCGTTTTCGGCGACATGTATAGCTCGTGCGACATGTATAGCTCGTGAAGCGAGAAAACTATGGAACATCTTGATGAGATGTATTGGAACCCCGATTTTAATTAATTTAAGTATCAATCCATCATGCCAGACTTGGTCGAATGCCTTGGCCACATCCAAGAACAACACTGCAATGTGTTGGTTGTTCTGCATGCCGTGGCTGATATACTCTGCTAGTCTGAGTATTTGCAGGGAGGTGGAATGTCCTTCCCGGAATCCCATTTGTTCCGGTCGTATTACGTCATTGGTCCGTAGGAAGAGGTCTAGACGGGCTTTCAAAATTGATTCAAACAGTTTAGGGATGGAGGAAATTAAAGATATAAGTCTGCGGTTAAGAGGAATTGTCGGGTCTTTGCCTGGTTTGGTAAGCAGGCAAAGTTTTGCTATTTTCCAGGAATCGGGAAAATAGCAAGAGAAAGACAGTTGTTAAATAAGCCCAGCAAATGACGAACGGCCGGCAGTGGCGCGTTCTCTAAATGCCTGTTTGAAATGTCATCAATACCCGGGGCTTTTTTCGGGTTCAAGTATTTAATGGTCATTCTTAGCTCCGTCTCTGTAACTGGTTGGAAAGGCGGAGTCGGAAGGAAACTTAGGCTACCTACAGCAGCTTCAGCCTCCCCGTCCTCCACAGTTCTTGGCCAGTCGTTTCTGAGAGTCATGGTTCCCTGAAATGCGTTGGCGAGGATTTCTGCCTTGTCATTGGCGTCAAAATACAAGTTGTTTATATGCCTGATGGGCTGGTCAGGACGTCCTTTTTTGGTCAGTTGCTTGGCAACCTTCCAAAGGGAACCGTCGTCAAAGGAGAGGTTGTCGAGTTTGTCTCTCCACTGGTCATTAAACCGATTTTTGATCTCGCGTTTGACGCAGGACGCAAAAATTTATAGCGCCGTTTATAGGCACCATCCCTAGTGCGCGCCCATTGTCTGCGAGCCTTGTTACGCTGTTTTATGAGCATCAGGATGTCGTCGGGTAGGGCGTTCGAAGGAGGAGGTGGATGAGGATACGGGAGCGATGCAAGTGCATGCGCTTCCCGCATTGCCTCTGTGATTGCAAGGACATGCGTGTCAATATCCCGCCGGTCTGAGGAATGTGGGATGGGGATTGCTGAGAAGGCGTTTTCTGCAAGGGTGGCGAAGTTTCCAGTTCGTTCTTACAGGGATGGAAGGATGTTGCTCATAAGGGACAGTCGCAATGTTGGCTTTAATCGGGTAATGATCACTGGAGAGATCGGGTAGTACCGTTGGAGTCGCTATGACTGGTAAGTTTTTGGTAAGGCTGAAATCGAGGATGTCCTCCCCACCACGACTTTCAATGGGCGTCGCCGTTAGTGGCACTTCGACGTCTACCATGATGGAGTTTACAATGTTAAGCAAACGCCGGCCATTACTATTCGCGGACCGGCACCCCCATTCTAAATGTTTTGAATTCCAATCGCCGATGGCTACGACGCGTCTGTCAGCCGGTAATAAGGGACGAATTTCGTCAGAAACAAGAGTCCTACCACAAGGTTGGTAAGCTGAATAGATGTCAAGGTCACCTATGGGAGTTGGGAGTCGTATTCCGAAGCATTCGAGTGTACTAAGGGCGTGTGCTTTCAATGCCTTGTGTTTAATTGAGGATTTAACTACGATGAGCACGCCTCCACCGCGAGCGGTAGGGCGGTCTCGCCGATATGTGATATAATTTGGTATTATGAATTTGTGAATTGGTTTCAGATGCGTCTCCTGAAGGGCGACTACATCAAACCCTCTGTAAGCTACCTCTAAGTGGAGGTGCCCCTTTCGTCTTACCAGTCATTCTGACTATGAAGACGTTTTGTTTTCTTCTTCGTTCTCTCTTGGCGGATCTGTTGTCAGGGAAATCTAATTAGCACAATCTTGGCTTTTACCCTGGCGGAAGTGATGCAGGGGTGTCCAGGCTGGCGATTGGTCGTTTGTGACGATCCCACGGCTGGACCTGTGCTTCGGAGATTCTTCTGATGGCAGCAAAGTCGGACTCTGCTGCTTTTCCGAAGAAATCCTGCGCTGCCTTTGGAAGAAGGACTTCTAGCGGTTCCAAATTCCCGTCGCGGTGCATGCTGGAGGTAGGTTCGTAGCGACCCCGCCCCCGTATACTCCTAAGTGCAGCATTCTGCACTACCTGGACTCGAGCAAGCATCGTCTTCGGCACTCCAGACCATACCGGTGATGCGTACGTAATCGCTCGGAGCACGCACGCCCGGTAGTCTTCTCTTTGTGTCCGCGCATAGGACTCGCGGGCGAAGAATCGGCTGAAGTCGACTCAGCGCCGCAAAGCCCTTGCCGCGGGCACGCTCGCACTGGGATTTCCAGGTGAGCTTTCGATCCATCAACACACCAAGATAGAGGACTTCGGACTCCCACGGAAGGACGACTCCACCCGCCGACATTCGCTCTTCCGGCGGCGCTCTTCGGCTGGTTTGAAAGACGATGGCTTTCGTCTTCCCGGCGTTGACCTCAATACGCCATCGACGATACTATTTAATGAGATCATCGATGGCCTCCTGAAGTCGCTCGGCAGCAAGGTTCACCTGCCAGGAGCGGTAGAGTAGCGCCGCGTCGTCTGCATATAGAGACAGGATTCCATGACGCCCATGGTCCCTAGGGATGTCGTGAGTATAGATGTTAAACAGCATAGGCCCAAGAACAGCCCTGAGGCACGCCGGCATGTATCCGTCGCACCCCAGAGTCCGTCCTGAGCCAGCTGGTGACGAACGTCCTGTCCTGCAGATAAGATCTGATTAAGCGCCAGATCCAGGCCGGGAAGCGGAGTCGCTGCATCTTCAAAAGAAGGGCTGGGTGCCAAACGCGGTCGAATGCCTTCTTTATGTCAAAGAAGGCACCGGCCACCACCATCCTATTGAAGGCGTCCGTGATGAAGTCCGTAGTCCTCGCTAGTTGATGGGTCGTTGAGTGCCGTTCGCGGAAGCCGAACTGTTCCTCCGGGAGAATTTCTTCTGCCCGTATGAAGTCACAGATCGGCCCCTGCAATGTTCTTTCGAATATCTTTCCAAAGCCGTCCAGAAGGGAGGTGGGCCGGACGTCTCCGGGACCCAACTCAGTCTTCCGCGACTTTGGAAGGCAGATGATTCTTGCTCTCCTCCAGGTGGACGGGAAGAATGAAATCCTGACGCAGCCGTTAAAGATATTGGCCAGGTACGCCACCGCCGCCTTCGGGTGCACCTTCTTCCTTGGAATGGAAGACTCCATGGCAGTGTTAATCGTCTCTACAAGATGACGTACCATGTCATCTGCTTCTTCACCCGTCGTAGGTTCCTCGGCGTCCTTCGGTAGCTTCGAGGCGATGTGTCTCCTGTAGGAAGCCCAGTCTGCTCTTTGGTAGTCCCACCTGCTCGCCTGGGGAACTCTTGGAGCTCTACATCCAAATTGCCAGAGCTTATAAAGTTTTTGAATTCCCGTTGGCGGCCGAGTATGCCGTTGCAATTCCAACTGAGGAGGCAAATGTTGCTGAGCTTACTAGTCATTAAGCTCGTGCAACTCGCACAATTGCTGGAGCATAAAGATTTTCTTCTCCGTTTTTGTCTTTAAGAGACTTAACTGGTTGTGCATTGACATGAAGTATCCAAAAAGTGACTGTTCTCCGTGTACGGAATATGAAGTAGGGAGATTTGGTAGGTGACTGTTAGAGGAAGAAGAGGGTTGTGAAATAGCGCCACCGGGCATTAGAGGGTTGATAACATGGGGAGGAGGGATTCTAGGAGGGGGTAAGGAGGGAAATAGGTTGGTGGCAGAAAAAGATGTTTGGCCCTGCAAAGGACCTTGAGCTCTTGGAGCCCAAGCGTTCCTGTCAGGAGCCGGGGCAGGTATAAATGTTTTCCCTTGGGCTTATCCTCGGGAGATTGTGTCGCGCTTTTCACGCGCCAATCGTCGCTGGTTTTCCCATTTATAAACGGGACAACCGCGATAATTGGCTGGGTGGTCCATTGCACAATTCACGCACCTCGCGGGCGTAGTGCGGTCTTTTTTTCGCATTCGGTCGATAGGTGCGCGCCGGCGCACTTAACGCAACGGGGCCGAATGTCGCAATAATTTTTTGTATGCCCGAAGCCCTGGCATTTGTGGCACTGTATCAGGCCCTTAGGTTTTGTGAATTTCGTGATGTTTACTCGCATGGTCAGCAGCAATTCAACTTTTAGATCTCCTGGTTGTGGGTCTTTGTGAGAAATACATGGAAAACTGGTATCAGTCTCTTGGTGCCTGTGGTTTTCCCTAGTTCTCTATCTTTTAGGGTAGGATTAGTTATTGTTAACTGGGTAACGCTTTTGGTTACGAACCCTAACCCCCTGCGGGTAGGGGGGTAGAGAATACTCCCGCAGTATCCCTGCTTGTCGTAAGAGGCGACTAAAAGGGCGGGGAGAAAACCCCGAAAACAAACCCCAAGCCAGCAAGGGATGCGTCCGGACAGTGCTGTGGATCCACTGTCTGTGAGCCGCCATACCATCTGGCCTGCGATCCGCCCAGGTGTTTGCCGTGCCTGGAGACCCGTAAGGGAGAGAAGGGGATCCTGGAGGGTGATCTCTCTGGTTCCCAGCAGGGTGTCGGATGCCCTGTATGGACCGGGGAGTGATACCCCTCTTCGGCCCCGGATTTCGTGTAAACGGGAGGCCGGGAGCTAGCCACTCCCGGTCAATCGGCTTCCGTCGCGTTTTCGCTCCGGTGGCGAGTGCCAAGGTTGTGGGGGTCTGCGTAGGGAGGTCGGAGATGTAAGGGTTTTGGTGGGCCCTTGCACCGAAGATCCACCCCGAAACAGACAACCACTCCAGAAGCGCTATATCCCTCGAGTTAGCCCTGGCGACCACTCCGGTTTGGCGGAGTGGCGTCCCAAATGTGTGGCTCCGTGGCGGGTGGGGAGGCCGAGGGACGAATCACTTATTATTATGGGGGAAAAACCCTTTCCACCACTAAAAAGATCCCGTCCGGACACCGGCGGGGGAGAAAAGTGTATCGGCGCATGTAAGCGCTATTTAATTATGTCTTGTGCAAAGGAAGGTGAGACCTTGAAAAAGGTTTCTCCCTTCTTAATTCGCAGAGTGTTATCACAGATTGTGCCTGGGGACCCAAAGAGCGTGAAGAAGCTCAGGGATGGTACACTACTTATAGAGACCCTGAACGACACACAGAGCGAAAAACTACTTGCTATGGGAACGCTCCATGACATTCCGATTAAGGTGGAGGTGCACCGCACTCTTAACACCTGTCGGGGAGTTATCAGTCACTACGACCTTCTATACGTGGACATCGAAGAAATCAAGAGAGAAATGTTCTCTCAGGGAGTGACTGATTGTCGTCGACTCACCACGAGGCGCAACGGAGAAAACGTAAACAGCACCTCCGTGATCTTGACGTTTGCGCGTGATAGACTACCCGACAAGGTGTTTGTGGGCTATGAATCGGTACCAGTGAGGCCATTCATCCCAAATCCCGTGCGTTGTTTCAAATGCCAACGGTTCGGCCATGTCGCGTCGCGTTGCGAGGGTAAGGCCACCTGCCCGCGCTGTGGCAAAGACGCGCACGAGGATAAAGAGTGCTCTTCGGAACCTCTTTGTGTCAATTGCGAGGGTACACACCCAGTGTACTCTCGTGATTGCCCGAAGATGAAAGAAGAGAGGAAAGTCATGGAGATAAAAACCCTTGAAAAAATCCCATATGCGGAAGCGAGGAGAAAATACAGGGCGCTAATCGCTCCAACTTTCTCCCGGTCCTTTGCTTCCGTTGCAACCACGCAATGTGTAAAGTGTACCATCGCCACGCAGACGGAGATACCGAAAGAATCCCCAGTTGAAAACACGCAAGTGCCTAAACCCAAAAGGGTGAAGGATGGGAAGAGTAAGGTGGACAAGGAGCCACCTACTCCTGTGGGCCCTTCAAAGAAGAGCCCACAGAAAACCACCAAGGGGAACACGCCAAAAGGGCGTGAGAATACACCTTCCCCGCCGCCTCCAGTGAAGCCAAAGAGGCCGGAGGTAATTGAAGAGGACCAGAGTATCTCTGATACTGAGGTCTTCGCAAACGAGTGGAAGAGGAAACATCGCTTCAAGCGATAACCTCAATAGAGTTGGTCATCTCCCTTTTTAGTCATCTTATTTATTTATATATTTATTTATTTATTTTAATTTAACACTTTAAATGTGTTCCATTCTGCAGTGGAACTGCAATGGCTTTTATCGGCAAAAGGAGGAGCTGGCCATTTTAATCCAAGATTTTAAACCCTCTTGTATTTGTCTCCAAGAGACCCATTTTAAGGCTGAAGATAAGGGTATTCTGAAGGGATTCACTGTTTTTAGAATGGATGACCTAAGTGGCCAACGAGCCCAAGGGGGAGTAGCAGTTGCGGCCCGTGAGGCCCTTTACACCTCGCGAGTCCAACTGAACTCTCCATTCCAGGCCGTCGCTGTCACGGTGCACACCCCTGAGAGGATGACGTTATGCAACGTGTATCTGCCAGAGGGTGCACCGGTGACCCGCCTGAACCTTGAAGCCCTTGTCCACCAGCTTCCTCAGCCGTTCATTTTGATGGGAGATTTTAATGCCCATGATCCTCTCTGGGGAGGGCCAGAAACCCAAAGCAATAGGAGAGGTCGAATTTTATCCAACTTTATTGAGGATTTAAACCTGTTTTTATTAAATAGCGGCGAAAAAACCCGGTTTAACAGCTTCAATGGGGAATTCTCAGCAATAGATCTTTGTCTATGCTCGAGAAGTCTAGCCCCAAAGCTGAAAATGTCCACCCACAACGATCTCTGTGGGAGTGACCATTTTCCTCTTCTACTCGTTAAAGAAGACTCTTCGCCCACCATTTCAAAACCTCCGGAAAAGTGGCGTATTAACCGTGCGGACTGGCCACTTTTTAAGCGTACGTTTACATATAAACACGACGCAAGTTTCGACGCGTTGCACAACGTCGATAAACTAAGTTCAACGCTGTTGGCGGCAGCTACCAAAAGTATCCCTCGTACGTCCGGGAACATTAATCGAGCTCCTGTCCCTTGGTGGAACGGGGAATGCGACCGGGCGATTCGGGCGAGGAAAAAAGCATTGAATATTTTTAGAAAATATCCCACGGCAACTAATCTGGCATCGTACCGCCGCCTGAGAGCGCGAGCTCGAAGGGCCGTGAAGGAGGCCAAGAGGGCTTCCTGGATAGAATACGTCTCTACCATCAACCATCGCACGCCGCTTGGTCAGGTATGGGACAAAGTCAAGAAAATCTCCGGGTCCAAGGGCTCATTTGTCATTTCGCCATTGCTTGTTGCTGGCCGGGTGGTTAATTCACCTGCCGAAATAAGCAACATATTTGCCAGTCAGTTCGCGGCCAATAGCAGTGACGAGGGCTATGCCGCGGACTTTGCGAACCTGAAGAGGCGATGCGAGAGAGTCCCTCTTAATTTTGGTGCAGGTCCTACAAGTGAATATTACAATGAGCCTTTCACGTCCTGGGAGCTTAAATCCGCCATCGAAGACTCCCATTACACCTCGCCAGGGGCGGACGAAATCCACAACGCATTTCTCCGGAACATTCCGGAAACTGCGATTGGGGAGGTCCTAAATACCCTCAACCAACTTTGGAACGAGGGCAGTTTTCCAAATGCCTGGCGAGAGTCCATCGTGATACCAATCCCAAAACAGGGCAAGGACAAAAATGACCCGAACAACTACCGTCCCATATCTCTCACCAGCTGCCTGTGCAAGGTGATGGAACGGATGGTAAACCGACGTCTCATGTGGTGCTTGGAGAGTCGACACCTGCTCTCCGACGCTCAGTGCGGCTTTCGGCGTGGCAGGTCCACGACAGACCATCTGGTTCGCACTGAGAACTTCATCCAGGAAGCCTTTCTCCAGCGTCAACACGTCATAGCAGTCTACTTCGACCTGGAGAAGGCCTATGATAGTGTGTGGCGATGGAGAATCCTCAACACGCTCCACAAGTGGGGATTTAGAGGCAACATGGCCCTATTTATCAGAAATTTTTTAACCAACCGCCATTTTAAAGTAAGGACTGGGAAGCACTTTTCCCGATCTTTTACACAGGAAAACGGGGTACCCCAGGGTTCAGTACTGAGCGTGACGTTATTTGCCATCGCCATCAACGACGTGGTGGAATGCATCAATGCCCCGGTGATGGCATCGCTCTATGTGGACGACCTAGCCATATTTTGCCGGTCGACACGACTGCCAAACGCTTCCAGGCAAGCCCAGGTGACTCGAAACAAACTGGGAGAGTGGTCGCGAAAGGACGGATTTCGTTTCTCCATGGAGAAAACGAAATGCGTGCACTTTCACCGTCTTCGCGGTTACCACGTTACCCCGACCCTAACCCTGTTGGGTAGGATTCTTCCATTTGTGGAGTCCGTCCGCTTTCTCGGCATGATCCTGGACCAAAAGCTGAACTGGCGGGAGCATATCCGCGTGTTACGTGAGAGGTGTCGCCAAACCCTCAACGTTTTAAAGTTTTTAACTCACTCCACTTGGGGAGCAGACCGCACCAGCATGCTTTTATTGTACAGAGGCTTGGTGCGATCCAAACTGGACTATGGTTCCATAGTGTATTCCTCAGGACGAGAGTCTTCCTTGAGACCACTTACATGTGTCCACAATGCTGGGATACGGTTGGCCACCGGGGCATTTAGAACAAGCCCAGTCCCAAGCTTACTTGCAGACGCAGGGGAGCCTCCGTTGGAAACCCGCAGGATGATTTTAATGGGCAACTATGCCTGTAAAATTTTATCAGAGACAATCCACCCTTGTTTTAACATAGTTTTTAACCAACGGTTTTTAGACTTATTTAACAGGCGGAGAAGGGCAACTAGGCCCTTTGCCGTTCGTTTTAATGATTTTATTAACGCGGTAAATTTTACATTTCCTCAAGTATGCCCCGTCTCCTATGCTAAGTACCCGCCTTGGTTAACGCCAACGCCGGATATTAAACTCATTGCCAGTGCACGCCGCAAAGCCAAGACGACCGATTCCGAATACCAGCAGCTCTTCAGTGCCGTCCTCGGCTCACTTTCTGACTTTGTCCCAGTCTACACCGACGGGTCAAAGTCAGAATCTGCATGTGCCTATGCGGTCGTGTCCCACTACCATGGAGTCGTGAGGAAAAAACTGCACACTTCTTGCAGCATTTTCACAGCCGAGCTGTCAGCCATAAGGACGGCCCTAGGAGAAATAAAAGAAAGCGATGGCTCTTTCCTCATCTGCACAGACTCGTTGAGCGCCCTAAAATCTATATCGGTCTTTGCACCTGTGCACCCGATAGTCCAGGAGATCCATTATACCCTGTTGTCCCTTCAGAGAGGGGAACAGGGTCTCCTTTATATGGACTCCTGGTCACGTCGGCATAAGAGGCAACGAAAAAGCTGACCAGGCAGCGAAGGATGCCCTTCGAAAACCCGAGACCGACTCCACCTTGGTTCCAATGGAGGACGTAAAGGCTGCCTTGCGGAACTCGGTCCTGCATCAGTGGAAGGAGACTTGGCAGTCTCTGCAAAATAATAAACTCAGGGCAATAAAACCGGTCGTTTCACCATGGTCCTCTTCCATCCGGAAAATTCGGAGGGAAGAGGTCATGATTACGCGCCTGAGAATAGGACACTCTGCCCTCACTCATTCGTACCTCTTTGCGGAGGTAAAACAGCCCCGCTGCAATGAGTGTTTCCAACCCCTGACGATAAAACATATCCTGACGGAATGCACAACATACCAAAGGGCCAGAGACATGTTGAAGATAAGGGGAGACTTAAAAAATATTTTAGGGGATGACTCTGGGTCTATTAACCGAGTCTTAAGTTTTTTAAGGTCAACCGGTTTAATGGGGCAGCTTTAACTTTGGAGCTCATAATTTTAATGCTTTTGATTTTAGCATTTTCTTTTTTTTTTTTTGGTTTATTTTATTGATTTATATATTTATTCGTATTTATTTGTTTACTTATTCCTAGTTTAAAAGGAACATAAGTTTTACGTTATGACAGTGGTGCAAAATGACCATAGCTGTCGACGCACCCTACAAACCCCTAAAACTACCTACCTACCTCGCGTCGCGCTGCGAGGGCAAGGCCACCTGCCCGCGCTGTGGCAAAGACGCGCACGAGGATAAAGAGTGCTCTTCGGAACCTCTTTGTGTCAATTGCGAGGGTACACACCCAGTGTACTCTCTTGATTGCCCGAAGATGAAAGAAGAGAGGAAAGTCATGGAGATAAAAACACTGGAAAAAATCCCATATGCGGAAGCGAGGAGAAAATACAGGGCGCTAATCGCTCCAACTTTCTCCCGGTCCTTTGCTTCCGTTGCAACCACGCCATGTGTAAAGTGTACCATCGCCACGCAGACGGAGATACCGAAAGAATCCCCAATGGAAAACACGCAAGTGCCTAAACCCAAAAGGGTGAAGGATGGAAAGAGTAAGGTGGACAAGGAGCCACCTACTCCTGTGGGCCCTTCAAAGAAGAGCCCACTAAAAACCACCAAGGGGAACACGCCAAAAGGGCGTGAGAATACACCTTCCCCGCCACCTCCAGTGAAGCCAAAGAAGCCGGAGGTAATTGAAGAGGACCAGAGTATCTCTGATACTGAGGTCTTCGCAAACGAGTGGAAGAGGAAACATCGCTTCAAGCGATAACCTCAATAGAGTTGGTCATCTCCCTTTTTAGTCAACTTATTTATATATTTATTTATTTATTTATTTTAATTTAACATTTTAAATGTGTTCCATTCTGCAGTGGAACTGCAAGGGTTTTTATCGGCACAAGGAGGAGCTGGCCATTTTAATCCAAGATTTTAAACCCTCTTGTATTTGTCTCCAAGAGACCCATTTTAAGGCTGAAGATAAGGGTATTCTGAAGGGGTTCACTGTTTTTAGAATGGATGACCTAAGTGGCCAACGAGCCCAAGGGGGAGTAGCAGTTGCGGCCCGTGAGGCCCTTTACACCTCGCGAGTCCAACTGAACTCTCCATTCCAGGCCGTCGCTGTCACGGTGCACACCCCTGAGAGGATGACGTTATGCAACGTGTATCTGCCAGAGGGTGCACCGGTGACCCGCCTGAACCTTGAAGCCCTTGTCCACCAGCTTCCTCAGCCGTTCATTTTGATGGGAGATTTTAATGCCCATGATCCTCTCTGGGGAGGGCCAGAAACCCAGAGTAATAGGAGAGGTCGAATTTTATCCAACTTTATTGAGGATTTTAACCGGTTTTTATTAAATAGCGGCGAAAAAACCCGTTTTAACAGCTTCAATAGGGAATTCTCAGCAATAGATCTTTGTCTATGCTCGAGAAGTCTAGCCCCAAAGCTGAAAATGTCCACCCACAACGATCTCTGTGGGAGTGACCATTTTCCTCTTCTACTCGTTAAAGAAGACTCTTCGCCCACCATTTCAAAACCTCCGGAAAAGTGGCGTATTAACCGTGCGGACTGGCCACTTTTCAAGCGTACGTTTACATATAAACACGACGCAAGTTTCGACGCGTTGCACAACGTCGATAAACTAAGTTCAACGCTGTTGACGGCAGCTACCAAAAGTATCCCTCGTACGTCCGGGAATATAAATCGAGCTCCTGTCCCTTGGTGGAACGGGGAATGCGACCGGGCGATTCGGGCGAGGAAAAAAGCATTGAATATTTTTAGAAAATATCCCACGGCAACTAATCTGGCATCGTACCGCCGCCTAAGAGCGCGAGCTCGAAGGGCCGTGAAGGAGGCCAAGAGGGCTTCCTGGATAGAATACGTCTCTACCATCAACCATCGCACGCCACTTGGTCAGGTATGGGACAAAGTCAAGAAAATCTCCGGGTCCAAGGGCTCATTTGTCATCTCGCCATTGCTTGTTGCTGGCCGGGTGGTTAATTCACCTGCCGAAATAAGCAACATATTTGCCAGTCAGTTCGCGGCCAATAGCAGTGACGAGGGCTATGCCGCGGACTTTGCGAACCGGAAGAGGCGATGCGAGAGAGTCCCTCTCAATTTTGGTGCAGGCCCTACAAGCGAATATTACAATGAGCCTTTCACGCCCTGGGAGCTTAAATCCGCCATCGAAGACTCCCATTACACCTCGCCAGGGGCGGACGAAATCCACAACGCATTTCTCCGGAACATTCCGGAAACCGCGATTCGGGAGGTCCTAAATACCCTCAACCAACTCTGGAACGAGGGCAGTTTTCCAAATGCCTGGCGAGAGTCCATCGTGATACCAATCCCAAAACAGGGCAAGGACAAAAATGACCCGAGCAACTACCGTCCCATATCTCTCACCAGCTGCCTGTGCAAGGTGATGGAACGGATGGTAAACCGACGTCTCATGTGGTGCTTGGAGAGTCGACACCTGCTCTCCGACGCTCAGTGCGGCTTTCGGCGTGGCAGGTGCACGACAGACCATCTGGTTCGCACTAAGAACTTCATCCAGGAAGCCTTTCTCCAACGTCAACACGTCATAGCAGTCTTCTTCGACCTGGAGAAGGGCTATGATAGTGTGTGGCGATGGAGAATCCTCAACACGCTCCACAAGTGGGGATTTAGAGGCAACATGGCCCTATTTATCAGAAATTTTTTAACCAACCGCCTTTTTAAAGTAAGGACTGGGAAGCACTTTTCCCGATCTTTTACACAGGAGAACGGGGTACCCCAGGGTTCAGTACTGAGCGTGACGTTATTTGCCATCGCCATCAACGACGTGGTGGAATGCATCAATGCCCCGGTGATGGCATCGCTCTATGTGGACGACCTAGCCATATTTTGCCGGTCGACACGACTGCCAAACGCTTCCAGGCAAGCCCAGGTGACTCTAAACAAACTGGGAGAGTGGTCGAGAAAGAACGGATTTCGTTTCTCCATGGAGAAAACGAAATGCGTGCACTTTCACCTGTGTTCGCGGTTACCACGTTACCCCGACCCTAACCCTGTTGGGTAGGATTCTTCCATTTGTGGAGTCCGTCCGCTTTCTCGGCATGATCCTGGACCAAAAGCTGAACTGGCGGGAGCATATCCGCGTGTTACGTGAGAGGTGTTGCCAGACCCTCAACGTTTTAAAGTTTATAACTCACTCCACTTGGGGAGCAGACCGCACCAGCATGCTTTTTTTGTACAGAGGCTTGGTGCGATCGAAACTGGACTATGGTTCCATAGTGTATTCCTCAGGACGAGAGTCTTACTTGAGACCACTCACATGTGTCCACAATGCTGGGATACGGTTGGCCACCGGGGCATTTAGAACAAGCCCAGTCCCAATGCTTACTTGCAGACGCAGGGGAGCCTCCGTTGGAAACCCGCAGGATGATTTTAATGGGCAACTATGCCTGTAAAATTTTATCAGAGACAATCCACCCTTGTTTTAACATAATTTTTAACCAACGGTTTTTAGACTTATTTAACAGGCGGAGAAGGGCAACTAGGCCCTTTGCCGTTCGTTTTAATGATTTTATTAATGAGGTAAATTTTACATTTCCTCAAGTATGCCCCGTCTCCTATGCTAAGTATCCGCCTTGGTTAACGCCAATGCCGGATATTAAACTCATTGCCAGTGCACGCCGCAAAGCCAAGACGACCGATTCCGAATACCAGCAGCTCTTCAGTGCCGTCCTCGGCTCACTTTCTGACTTTGTCCCAGTCTACACCGACGGGTCAAAGTCAGAATCTGCATGTGCCTATGCGGTTTTGTCCCACTACCATGGAGTCGTGAGGAAAAAACTGCACACTTCTTGCAGCATTTTCACAGCCAAGCTGTCAGCCATAAGGACGGCCCTAGGAGAAATAAAAGAAAGCAATGGCTCTTTCCTCATCTGCACAGACTCGTTGAGCGCCCTAAAATCTATATCGGTCTTTGCACCTGTGCACCCGATAGTCCAGGAGATCCATTATACCCTGTTGTCCCTTCAGAGAAAGGGGAACAGGGCCTCCTTTATATGGACTCCTGGTCACGTCGGCATAAGAGGTAACGAAAAAGCTGACCAGGCAGCGAAGGATGCCCTTCGACAACCCGAGACCGACTCCACCTTGGTTCCAATGGAGGACGTAAAGGCTGCCTTGCGGAACTCGGTCCTGCATCAGTGGAAGGAGACTTGGCAGTCTCTGCAAAATAATAAACTCAGGGCAATAAAACCGGTCGTTTCACCATGGTCCTCTTCCATCCGGAAAATTCGGAGGGAAGAGGTCATGATTACGCGCCTGAGAATAGGACACTCTGCCCTCACTCATTCGTACCTCTTTGCGGAGGTAAAACAACAGCCCCGCTGCAATGAGTGTTTCCAACCCCTGACGATAAAACATATCCTGACGGAATGCACAACATACCAAAGGGCCAGAGACATGTTGAAGATAAGGGGAGACTTAAAAAATATTTTAGGGGATGACTCTGGGTCTATTAACCGAGTCTTAAGTTTTTTAAGGTCAACCGGTTTAATGGGGCAGCTTTAGCTTTGCCCCCCCGCGGGTAGGGGGATAGAGAATACTCCCGCAGTATCCCTGCTTGTCGTAAGAGGCGACTAAAAGGGCGGGGAGAAAACCCCGAAAACAAACCCCAAGCCAGCAAGGGATGCGTCCGGACAGTGCTGTGGATCCACTGTCTGTGAGCGGCCATACCATCTGGCCTGCGATCCGCCCAGGTGTTTGCCGTGCCTGGAGACCCGTAAGGGAGAGAAGGGGATCCTGGAGGGTGATCTTTCTGGTTCCCAGCAGGGTTTCGGATGCCCTGCATGGACCGGAGAGCGATATCCCTCTTCGGCCCCGGATTTCGCGTAAACGGGAGGCCGGGAGCTAGCCACTCCCGGTCAATCGGCTTCCGTCGCGTTTTTGCTCCGGTGGCGAGTGCCAAGGTTGTGGGGGTCTGCGTAGGGAGGTCGGAGATGTAAGGGTTTTGGTGGGCCCTTGCACCGAAGATCCACCCCGAAACAGACAACCACTCCTGAAGCGCTATATCCCTCGAGTTAGCCCTGGCGACCGCTCCGGTTTGGCGGAGTGGCGTTCCAAATGTGTGGCTCCGTGGTGGGTGGGGAGGCCGAGGGACGAATCACTTATTATTATGGAGGAAAAACCCTTTCCACCACTAAAAAGATCCCGTCCGGACACCGGCGGGGGAGAAAAGTGCATTGGCGCATGTAAGCGTTATTTAATTATGTCGTGCATAAAGGAAGGTGAAACCTTGAAAAAGGTTTCTCCTTTCTTAATTCGCAGAGTTTTGTCACAGATTGTGCCTGGGGACCCATAGAGCGTGAAGAAGCTCCGGGATGGTACACTTCTTATAGAGACCCTGAACGATACACAAAGTGAAAAACTGCTTGCTATGGGAATGCTGCATGACATTCCGATTAAGGTGGAGGTGCACCGCACTCTTAACACCTGTCGGGGAGTCATCAGTCACTACGACCTCCTATACGTGGACATCGAAGAAATCAAGAGAGAAATGTTCTCTCAGGGAGTGACTGATTGTCGTCGACTCACCACAAGGCGCAACGGAGAAAACGTAAACAGCACCTCCGTGATCTTGACGTTTGCGCGTGATAGACTACCCGACAAGGTGTTTGTGGGCTATGAATCGGTACCAGTGAGGCCATTCATCCCAAATCCCGTGCGTTGTTTCAAATGCCAACGGTTCGGCCATGTCGCGTCGCGCTGCGAGGGTAAGGCCACCTGCCCGCGCTGTGGCAAAGACGCGCACGAGGATAAAGAGTGCTCTTCGGAACCTCTTTGTGTCAATTGCGAGGGTACACACCCAGTGTACTCTCGTGATTGCCCGAAGATGAAAGAAGAGAGGAAAGTCATGGAGATAAAAACACTGGAAAAAATCCCATATGCGGAAGCGAGGAGAAAATACAGGGCGCTAATCGCTCCAACTTTCTCCCGGTCCTTTGCTTCCGTTGCAACCACGCAATGTGTAAAGTGTACCATCGCCACGCAGACAGAGATCCCGAAGGAATCCCCAATAGAAACCACGCAAGTGCCTAAACCAAAAAGGGTGAAGGATGGAAAGAGTAAGGTGGACAAGGAGCCACCTACTCCTGTGGGCCCTTCAAAGAAGAGCCCACTAAAAACCACCAAGGGGAACACGCCAAAAGGGCGTGAGAATACACCTTCCCCGCCGCCTCCAGTGAAGCCAAAGAAGCCGGAGGTAATTGAAGAGGACCAGAGTATCTCTGATACTGAGGTCTTCGCAAACGAGTGGAAGAGGAAACATCGCTTCAAGCGATAACCTCAATAGAGTTGGTCATCTCCCTTTTTAGTCATCTCTTTTATTTATATATTTATTTATTTATTCTAATTTAACACTTTAAATGTGTTCCATTCTGCAGTGGAACTGCAATGGCTTTTATCGGCACAAGGAGGAGCTGGCCATTTTAATCCAAGATTTTAAACCCTCTTGTATTTGTCTCCAAGAGACCCATTTTAAGGCTGAAGATAAGGGTATTCTGAAGGGGTTCAGTGTTTTTAGAATGGATGACCTAAGTGGCCAACGAGCCCAAGGGGGAGTAGCAGTTGCGGCCCGTGAGGCCCTTTACACCTCGCGAGTCCAACTGAACTCTCCATTCCAGGCCGTCGCTGTCACGGTGCACACCCCTGAGAGGATGACGTTATGCAACGTGTATCTGCCAGAGGGTGCACCGGTGACCCGCCTGAACCTTGAAGCCCTTGTCCACCAGCTTCCTCAGCCGTTCATTTTGATGGGAGATTTTAATGCCCATGATCCTCTCTGGGGAGGGCCAGAAACGCAAAGCAATAGGAGAGGTCGAATTTTATCCAACTTTATTGAGGATTTTAACCTGTTTTTATTAAATAGCGGCGAAAAAACCCGCTTTAACAGCTTCAATGGGGAATTCTCAGCAATAGATCTTTGTCTATGCTCGAGAAGTCTAGCCCCAAAGCTGAAAATGTCCACCCACAACGATCTCTGTGAGAGTGACCATTTTCCTCTTCTACTCGTTAAAGAAGACTCTTCGCCCACCATTTCAAAACCTCCGGAAAAGTGGCGTATTAACCGTGCGGACTGGCCACTTTTCAAGCGTACGTTTACATATAAACACGACGCAAGTTTCGACGCGTTGCACAACGTCGATAAACTAAGTTCAACGCTGTTGGCGGCAGCTACCAAAAGTATCCCTCGTACGTCCGGGAATATAAATCGAGCTCCTGTCCCTTGGTGGAACGGGGAATGCGACCGGGCGATTCGGGCGAGGAAAAAAGCATTGAAAATTTTTAGAAAATATCCCACGGCAACTAATCTGGCATCGTACCGCCGCCTGAGAGCGCGAGCTCGAAGGGCCCTGAAGGAGGCCAAGAGGGCTTCCTGGATAGAATACGTCTCTACCATCAACCATCGCACGCCGCTTGGTCAGGTATGGGACAAAGTGAAGAAAATCTCCGGGTCCAAGGGCTCATTTGTCATCTCGCCATTGCTTGTTGCTGGCCGGGTGGTTAATTCACCTGCCGAAATAAGCAACATATTTGCCAGTCAGTTCGCGGCCAATAGCAGTGACGAGGGCTATGCCGCGGACTTTGCGAACCTGAAGAGGCGATGCGAGAGTGTCCCTCTCAATTTCGGTGCAGGTCCTACAACCGAATATTACAATGAGCCTTTCACGTCCTGGGAGCTTAAATCCGCCATCGAAGACTCCCATTACACCTCGCCAGGGGCGGACGAAATCCACAACGCATTTCTCCGGAACATTCCGGAAACTGCGATTGGGGAGGTCCTAAATACCCTCAACCAACTTTGGAACGAGGGCAGTTTTCCAAATGCCTGGCGAGAGTCCATCGTGATACCAATCCCAAAACAGGGCAAGGACAAAAATGACCCGAACAACTACCGTCCCATATCTCTCACCAGCTGCCTGTGCAAGGTGATGGAACGGATGGTAAACCGACGTCTCATGTGGTGCTTGGAGAGTCGTCACCTGCTCTCCGACGCTCAGTGCGGCTTTCGGCGTGGCAGGTCCACGACAGACCATCTGGTGCGCACTGAGAACTTCATCCAGGAAGCCTTTCTCCACCGTCAACACGTCATAGCAGTCTTTTTCGACCTGGAGAAGGCCTATGATAGTGTGTGGCGATGGAGAATCCTCAACACGCTCCACAAGTGGGGATTTAGAGGCAACATGGCCCTATTTATCAGAAATTTTTTAACTAACCGCCTTTTTAAAGTAAGGACTGGGAAGCACTTTTCCCGATCTTTTACACAGGAGAACGGGGTACCCCAGGGCTCAGTACTGAGCGTGACGTTATTTGCCATCGCCATCAACGACGTGGTGGAATGCATCAATGCCCCGGTGATGGCATCGCTCTATGTGGACGACTTAGCCATATTTTGCCGGTCGACACGACTGCCAAACGCTTCCAGGCAAGCCCAGGTGACTCTAAACAAACTGGGAGAGTGGTCGAGAAAGAACGGATTTCGTTTCTCCATGGAGAAAACGAAATGCGTGCACTTTCACCGTCTTCGCGGTTACCACGTTACCCCGACCCTAACCCTGTTGGGTAGGATTCTTCCATTTGTGGAGTCCGTCCGCTTTCTCGGCATGATCCTGGACCAAAAGCTGAACTGGCGGGAGCATATCCGCGTGTTACGCGAGAGGTGTCGCCAAACCCTCAACGTTTTAAAGTTTTTAACTCACTCCACTTGGGGAGCAGACCGCACCACCATGCTTTTATTGTACAGAGGCTTGGTGCGATCCAAACTGGACTATGGTTCCATAGTGTATTCCTCAGCACGAGAGTCTTACTTGAGACCACTCACATGTGTCCACAATGCTGGGATACGGTTGGCCACCGGGGCATTTAGAACAAGCCCAGTCCCAAGCTTACTTGCAGACGCAGGGGAGCCTCCGTTGGAAACCCACAGGATGATTTTAATGGGCAACTATGCCTGTAAAATTTTGTCAGAGACAATCCACCCTTGTTTTAACATAGTTTTTAAACCAACGGTTTTTAGACTTATTTAACAGGCGGAGAAGGGCAACTAGGCCCTTTGCCGTTCGTTTTAATGATTTTATTAATGAGGTAAATTTTACATTTCCTCAAATATGCCCCGTCTCCTATGCTAAGTATCCGCCTTGGTTAACACCAATGCCGGATATTAAACTCATTGCCAGTGCACGCCGCAAAGCCAAGACGACCGATTCCGAATACCAGCAGCTCTTTAGTGCCGTCCTCAGCTCACTTTCTGACTTCGTCCCAGTCTACACCGACGGGTCAAAGTCAGAATCTGCATGTGCCTATGCGGTCGTGTCCCACTACCATGGAGTCGTGAGGAAAAAACTGCACACTTCTTGCAGCATTTTCACAGCCGAGCTGTCAGCCATAAGGACGGCCCTAGGAGAAATAAAAGAAAGCAATGGCTCTTTCCTCATCTCCACCGACTCGTTGAGCGCCCTAAAATCTTTATCGGTCTTTGCACCTGTGCACCCGATAGTCCAGGAGATCCATTATACCCTGTTGTCCCTTCAGAGAAAGGGGAACAGGGTCTCCTTTATATGGACTCCTGGTCACGTCGGCATAAGAGGCAATGAAAAAGCTGACCAGGCAGCGAAGGATGCCCTTCGACAACCCGAGACCGACTCCACCTTGGTTCCAATGGAGGACGTGAAGGCCGCCTTGCGGAACTCGGTCCTGCATCAGTGGAAGGAGACTTGGCAGTCTCTGCAAAATAATAAACTCAGGGCAATAAAACCGGTCGTTTCCCCATGGTCCTCTTCCATCCGGAGCATTCGGAGGGAAGAGGTCATGATTACGCGCCTGAGAATAGGACACTCTGCCCTCACTCATTCGTACCTCTTTGCGGAGGTAAAAGAACAGCCCCGCTGCAATGAGTGCCTCCAACCCCTGACGATAAAACATATCCTGACGGAATGTACAACATACCAAAGGGCCAGAGACATGTTGAAGATAAGGGGAGACTTAAAAAATATTTTAGGGGATGACTCTGGGTCTATTAACCGAGTCTTAAGTTTTTTAAGGTCAACCGGTTTAATGGGGCAGCTTTAGCTTTGGAGCTCATAATTTTAATGCTTTTGATTTTAGCATTTTCCTTTTTTTTTTTTTTTTGTTTATTTTATTTATTTATATATTTATTCGTATTTATTTGTTTACTTATTCCTAGTTTAAAAGGAACATAAGTTTTACGTTATTACAGTGGTGCAAAATGACCATAGCTGTCGACGCACCCTACAAACCCCTAAAACTACTACTAGCTTTAGCTTTGGAGCTCATAATTTTAATGCTTTTGATTTTAGCATTTTCCTTTTTTTTTGTTTATTTTATTTATTTATATATTTATTCGTATTTATTTGTTTACTTATTCCTAGTTTAAAAGGAACATAAGTTTTACGTTATGACAGTGGTGCAAAATGACCATAGCTGTCGACGCACCCTACAAACCCCTAAAACTACTACTACCTGGACTCGAGCAAGCATCGTCTTCGGCACTCCAGACCATACCGGTGATGCGTACGTAATCGCTGGGAGCACGCACGCCCGGTACAGTCTTCTCTTTGTGTCCGCGCATAGGACTCGCGGGCGAAGAATCGGCTGAAGTCGACTCAGCGCCGCAAAGCCCTTGCCGCGGGCACGCTCGCACTGGGATTTCCAGGTGAGCTTTCGATCCATCAACACACCAAGATAGAGGACTTCGGACTCCCAAGGAAGGACGACTCCACCCGCCGACATTCGCTCTTCCGGCGGCGCTCTTCGGCTGGTTTGAAAGACGATGGCTTTCGTCTTCCCGGCGTTGACCTCAATACGCCATCGACGATACTATTTAATGAGATCATCGATGGCCTCCTGAAGTCGCTCGGCAGCAAGGTTCACCTGCCAGGAGCGGTAGAGTAGCGCCGCGTCGTCTGCATATAGAGACAGGATTCCATGACGCCCATGGTCCCTAGGGATGTCGTGAGTATAGATGTTAAACAGCATAGGCCCAAGAACAGCCCTGAGGCACGCCGGCATGTATCCGTCGCACCCCAGAGTCCGGCCTGAGCCAGCTGGTGACGAACGTCCTGTCCTGCAGATAAGATCTGATTAAGCGCCAGATCCAGGCCGGGAAGCGGAGTCGCTGCATCTTCAAAAGAAGGGCTGGGTGCCAAACGCGGTCGAATGCCTTCTTTATGTCAAAGAAGGCACCGGCCACCACCATCCTATTGAAGGCGTCCGTGATGAAGTCCGTAGTCCTCGCTAGTTGATGGGTCGTTGAGTGCCGTTCGCGGAAGCCGAACTGTTCCTCCGGGAGAATTTCTTCTGCCCGTATGAAGTCACAGATCGGCCCCTGCAATGTTCTTTCGAATATCTTTCCAAAGCCGTCCAGAAGGGAGGTGGGCCGGACGTCTCCGGGACCCAACTCAGTCTTCCGCGACTTTGGAAGGCAGATGATTCTTGCTCTCCTCCAGGTGGACGGGAAGAATGAAATCCTGACGCAGCCGTTAAAGATATTGGCCAGGTACGCCACCGCCGCCTTCGGGTGCACCTTCTTCCTTGGAATGGAAGACTCCATGGCAGTGTTAATCGTCTCTACAAGATGACGTACCATGTCATCTGCTTCTTCACCCGTCGTAGGTTCCTCGGCGTCCTTCGGTAGCTTCGAGGCGATGTGTCTCCTGTAGGAAGCCCAGTCTGCTCTTTGGTAGTCCCACCTGCTCGCCTGGGGAACTCTTGGAGCTCTACATCCAAATTGCCAGAGCTTATAAAGTTTTTGAATTCCCGTTGGCGGCCGAGTATGCCGTTGCAATTCCAACTGAGGAGGCAAATGTTGCTGAGCTTACTAGTCATTAAGCTCGTGCAACTCGCACAATTGCTGGAGCATAAAGATTTTCTTCTCCGTTTTTGTCTTTAAGAGACTTAACTGGTTGTGCATTGACATGAAGTATCCAAAAAGTGACTGTTCTCCGTGTACGGAATATGAAGTAGGGAGATTTGGTAGGTGACTGTTAGAGGAAGAAGAGGGTTGTGAAATAGCGCCACCGGGCATTAGAGGGTTGATAACATGGGGAGGAGGGATTCTAGGAGGGGGTAAGGAGGGAAATAGGTTGGTGGCAGAAAAAGATGTTTGGCCCTGCAAAGGACCTTGAGCTCTTGGAGCCCAAGCGTTCCTGTCAGGAGCCGGGGCAGGTATAAATGTTTTCCCTTGGGCTTATCCTCGGGAGATTGTGTCGCGCTTTTCACGCGCCAATCGTCGCTGGTTTTCGCATTTATAAACGGGACAACCGCGATAATTGGCTGGGTGGTCCATTGCACAATTCACGCACCTCGCGGGCGTAGTGCGGTCTTTTTTTCGCATTCGGTTGATAGGTGCGCGCCGGCGCACTTAACGCAACGGGGCCGAATGTCGCAATAATTTTTTGTATGCCCGAAGCCCTGGCATTTGTGGCACTGTATCAGGCCCTTAGGTTTTGTGAATTTCGTGATGTTTACTCGCATGGTCAGCAGCAATTCAACTTTTAGGAGATCTCCTGGTTGTGGGTCTTTGTGAGAAATACGTGGAAAACTGGTATCAGTCTCTTGGTGCCTGTGGTTTTCCCTAGTTCTCTATCTTTTAGGGTAGGATTAGTTATTGTTAACTGGGTAACGCTTTTGGTTACGAACCCTAACCCCCTGCGGGTAGGGGGGTAGAGAATACTCCCGCAGTATCCCTGCTTGTCGTAAGAGGCGACTAAAAGGGCGGGGAGAAAACCCCGAAAACAAACCCCAAGCCAGCAAGGGATGCGTCCGGACAGTGCTGTGGATCCACTGTCTGTGAGCGGCCATGCCATCTGGCCTGCGATCCGCCCAGGTGTTTGCCGTACCTGGAGACCCGTAAGGGAGAGAAGGGGATCCTGGAGGGTGATCTTTCTGGTTCCCAGCAGGGTTTCGGATGCCCTGCATGGACCGGAGAGCGATATCCCTCTTCGACCCCGGATTTCGCGTAAACGGGAGGCCGGGAGCTAGCCACTCCCGGTCAATCGGCTTCCGTCGCGTTTTTGTCCGGTGGCGAGTGCCAAGGTTGTGGGGGTCTGCGTAGGGAGGTCGGAGATGTAAGGGTTTTGGTGGGCCCTTGCACCGAAGATCCACCCCGAAACAGACAACCACTCCAGAAGCGCTATATCCCTCGAGTTAGCCCTGGCGACCGCTCCGGTTTGGCGGAGTGGCGTCCCAAATGTGTGGCTCCGTGGCGGGTGGGGAGGCCGAGGGACGAATCATTTCTTATTAAGGAGGAAAAATCCTTTCCACCACTAAAAAGATCCCGTCCGGACACCGGCGGGGGAGAAAAGTGTATCGGCGCATGTAAACGCTATTTAACTATGTCTTGTGCAAAGGAAGGTGAGACCTTGAAAAAGGTTTCTCCCTTCTTAATTCGCAGAGTGTTGTCACAGATTGTGCCTGGGGACCCAAAGAGCGTGAAGAAGCTCAGGGATGGTACACTACTTATAGAGACCCTTAACGACACACAGAGCGAAAAACTGCTTGCTATGGAAATGCTCCATGACATTCCGATTAAGGTGGAGGTGCACCGCACTCTTAACACCTGTCGGGGAGTCATCAGTCACTACGACCTCCTATACGTGGACATCGAAGAAATCAAGAGAGAAATGTTCTCTCAGGGAGTGACTGATTGTCGTCGACTCACCACGAGGCGCAACGGAGAAAACGTAAACAGCACCTCCGTGATCTTGATGTTTGCGCGTGATAGACTACCCGACAAGGTGTTTGTGGGCTATGAATCGGTACCAGTGAGGCCATCATCCCGAATCCCGTGCGTTGTTTCAAATGCCAACGGTTCGGCCATGTCGCGTCGCGCTGCGAGGGCAAGGCCACCTGCCCGCGCTGTGGCAAAGACGCGCACGAGGATAAAGAGTGCTCTTCGGAACCTCTTTGTGTCAATTGCGAGGGTACACACCCAGTGTACTCTCGTGATTGCCCGAAGATGAAAGAAGAAAGGAAAGTCATGGAGATTAAAACACTGGAAAAAATCCCATATGCGGAAGCGAGGAGAAAATACAGGGCGCTAATCGCCCCAACTTTCTCCCGGTCCTTTGCTTCCGTTGCAACCACGCCATGTGTAATGTGTACCATCGCCACGCGGACGGAGATACCGAAAGAATCCCCAATTGAAAACACGCAAGTACCTAAACCCAAAAGGGTGAAGGATGGAAAGAGTAAGGTGGACAAGGAGCCACCTACTCCTGTGGGCCCTTCAAAGAAGAGCCCACAAAAAATCACCAAGGGGAACACGCCTAAAGGGCGTGAGAATACACCTTCCCCGCCGCCTCCGGTGAAGCCAAAGAAGCCGGAGGTAATTGAAGATGACCAGAGTATCTCTGATACAGAGGTCTTCGCAAGCGAGTGGAAGAGGAAACATCGCTTCAAGCGATAACCTCAATAGAGTTGGTCATCTCCCTTTTTAGTCAACTTATTTATTTATATATTTATTTATTTATTTATTTTAATTTAACACTTTAAATGTGTTCCATTCTGCAGTGGAACTGCAATGGCTTTTATCGGCACAAGGAGGAGCTGGCCATTTTAATCCAAGATTTTAAACCCTCTTGTATTTGTCTCCAAGAGACCCATTTTAAGGCTGAAGATAAGGGCATTCTGAAGGGGTTCACTGTTTTTAGAATGGATGACCTAAGTGGCCAACGAGCCCAAGGGGGAGTAGCAGTTGCGGCCCGTGAGATCTGAACTCTCCATTCCAGGCCGTCGCTGTCACGGTGCACACCCCTGAGAGGATGACGTTATGCAACGTGTATCTGCCAGAGGGTGACACGCCTGAACCTTGAAGCCCTTGTCCACCAGCTTCCTCAGCCGTATATTTTGATGGGAGTTTTTAATGCCCATGATCCTCTCTGGGGAGGGCCAGAAACCCAAAGGTGAGGTCGAATTTTATCCAACTTTATTGAGGATTTTAACCTGTTTTTATTAAATAGCGGCGAAAAAACCCGCTTTAACAGCTTCAATGGGGAATTCTCAGCAATAGATCTTTGTCTATGCTCGAGAAGTCTAGCCCCAAAGCTGAAAATGTCCACCCACAACGATCTCTGTGGGAGTGACCATTTTCCTCATCTACTCGTTAAAGAAGACTCTTCGCCCACCATTTCAAATCCTCCGGAAAAGTGGCGTATTAACCGTGCGGACTGGCCACTTTTCAAGCGTACGTTTACATATAAACACGACGCAAGTTTCGACGCGTTGCACAACGTCGATAAACTAAGTTCAACGCTGTTGGCGGCAGCTACCAAAAGTATCCCTCGTACGTCCGGGAATATAAATCGAGCTCCTGTCCCTTGGTGGAGCGGGGAATGCGACCGGGCGATTCGGGCGAGGAAAAAAGCATTGAATATTTTTAGAAAATATCCCACGGCAACTAATCTGGCATCGTACCGCCGCCTGAGAACGCGAGCTCGAAGGGCCGTGAAGGAGGCCAAGAGGGCTTCCTGGATAGAATACGTCTCTACCATCAACCATCGCACGCCACTTGGTCGGGTATGGGACAAAGTCAAGAAAATCTCCGGGTCCAAGGGCTCATTTGTCATCTCGCCATTGCTTGTTGCTGGCCGGGTGGTTAATTCACCTGCCGAAATAAGCAACATATTTGCTAGTCAGTTCGCGGCCAATAGCAGTGACGAGGGCTATACCGCGGACTTTGTGAACAGGAAGAGGCGATGCGAGAGAGTCCATCTCAAATTTGGTGCAGGTCCTACACGGGAATATTACAATGAGCCTTTCACGCCCTGGGAGCTTAAATCCGCCATCGAAGACTCCCATTACACCTCGCCAGGGGCAGACGAAATCCACAACGCATTTCTCCGGAACATTCCGGAAACTGCGATTGGGGAGGTCTTATATACCCTCAACCAGCTTTGGAACGAGGGCAGTTTTCCAAATGCCTGGCGAGAGTCCATCGTGATACCAATCCCAAAACAGGGCAAGGACAAAAATGACCCGAACAACTACCGTCCCATATCTCTCACCAGCTGCCTGTGCAAGGTGATGGAACGGATGGTAAACCGACGTCTCATGTGGTGCTTGGAGAGTCGACACCTGCTCTCCGACGCTCAGTGCGGCTTTCGGCGTGGCAGGTCCACGACAGACCATCTGGTTCGCACTGAGAACTTCATCCAGGAAGCCTTTCTCCAACGTCAACACGTCATAGCAGTCTTCTTCGACCTGGAGAAGGCCTATGATAGTGTGTGGCGATGGAGAATCCTCAACACGCTCCACAAGTGGGGATTTAGAGGCAACATGGCCCTATTTATCAGAAATTTTTTAACAAACCGCTTTTTTAAAGTAAGGACTGGGAAGCACTTTTCCCGATCTCTTACACAGGAGAACGGGGTACCCCAGGGTTCAGTACTGAGCGTGACGTTATTTGCCATCGCCATCAACGACGTGGTGGAATGCCCCTGTGATGGCATCGCTCTATGTGGAAGACCTAGCCATATTTTGCCGGTCGACACGACTGCCAAACGCTTCCAGGCAAGCCCAGGTGACTCTAAACAAACTTGGAGAGTGGTCGCGAAAGAACGGATTCCGGTTCTCCGTGGAGAAAACGAAATGCGTGCACTTTCACCGTGTTCGCGGTTACCACGTTACCCCGACCCTAACCCTGTTGGGTAGGATCCTTCCATTTGTGGAGTCCGTCCGCTTTCTCGGCATGATCCTGGACCAAAAGCTGAACTGGCGGGAGCATATCCGCGTGTTAGGCGAGAGGTGTCGCCAAACCCTCAACGTTTTAAAGTTTTTAACTCACTCCACTTGGGGAGCAGACCGCACCAGCATGCTTTTATTGTACAGAGGCTTGGTGCGATCCAAACTGGACTATGGTTCCATAGTGTATTCCTCAGGACGAGAGTCTTCCTTGAGACCACTTAAATGTGTCCACAATGCTGGGATACGATTGTCCACCGGGGCATTTAGAACAAGCCCAGTCGGAAGCTTACTTGCAGACGCAGGGGAGCCTTCTTTGGAAACCCGCAGGATGATTTTAATGGGCAATGATGCCTGTAAACTTTTATCAGAGACAAACCCCCCCCTTTTTAACATAGTTTTTAACCAACGGTTTTTAGACTTATTTAACAGGCGGAGAAGGGCAACTAGGCCCTTTGCCGTTCGTTTTAATGATTTTATTAATGAGGTAAATTTTACATTTCCTCAAATATGCCCCGTCTCCTATGCTAAGTATCCGCCTTGGTTAAGGCCAATGCCGGATATTAAACTAATTGCCAGTGCACGCCGCAAAGCCAAGACGACCGATTCCGAATACCAGCAGCTCTTCAGTCCGTCCTCAGCTCACTTTCTGACTTTGTCCCCGTCTACACCGACGGGTCAAAGTCAGAGTTGTTAAGTGCCTATGCGGTCGTGTCCCACTACCATGGAGTCGTGAGGAAAAAACTGCACACTTCATGCAGCATTTTCACAGCCGAGCTGTCAGCCATAAGGACGGCCCTAGAAGAAATAAAAGAAAGCAATGGCTCTTTCCTCATCTGCACCGACTCGTTGAGCGCCCTAAAATCTATATTGGTCTTTGCAGCTTTGCACCCGATAGTCCAGGAGATCTATTATACCCTGTTGTCCCTTCAGAGAAAGGGTAACAGGGTCTCCTTTATATGGACTCCTGGTCACGTCGGCATAAGAGGTAACGAAAAAGCTGACCAGGCAGCGAAGGATGCCCTTCGAAAACCCGAGACCGACTCCACCTTGGTTCCAATGGATGACGTAAAGGCCGCCCTGCGGAACTCGGTCTTGCAACAGTGGAAGGAGGCTTGGCAGTCTCTGCAAAATAATAAACTCAGGGCAATAAATCCGGTCGTTTCACCATGGTCCTCTTCCATCCGGAAAATTCGGAGGGAAGAGGTCATGATTACGCGCCTGAGAATAGGACACTCTGCCCTCACTCATTCGTACCTCTTTGCGGAGGTAAAAGAACAGCCCCGCTGCAATGAGTGCTTCCAACCCCTGACAATAAAACATATCCTGACAGAATGTAGAAGATACCAAGGGACCAGAGACATGTTGAAGATAAGGGGAGACTTAAAAAATATTTTAGGGGATGACTCTGAGTCCATAAATCGAGTCTTAAATTTTTTAAGGGCAACTGGTTTAATGAGGCAGATATAGTTTTTGATCTCATAATTTTAATGGCCTTTGATTTTAACAATTATTTATTTATATTTAATCGGATTTATTTATTTATTTATTCCTAAGTAAAAAGGAATTTTAGTTTCAATTTTAATGAGTGGTGCAAATTGACCTTAGCGGTCGACGCACCCTAAAACTCTCAAAACTACTACCGAGAGCGGACTTCCCTGGGGAACGCCCGCTTGTATGCTCCTCTTCTCGGAGAGCGCGTCGCCCCAGCTAACCCGGAACGTCCTGCCGCGATGTCCGTCCACCAGCGAGGAAACCCGAAGCAATCAATCTGCCACAGCAAGCCGTCATGCCTTGCTGATGTCAAAGAAGGCGCCGACGGTGGAGTGCCGTAAAAAGGAAATTTAGTTTTATATTTAATTAGTGGTGCAATATGACCTTAGCTGTCGACGCACCCTAAAACTCTCAAAACTACTACTACGAACCCTAGACGTTTCAGTTCGTCTTCTAAATCGGTCGAGCTGACGTCTCCTACCAGATTTCTAACACAGAATTCACTGAGTCTGTCAGTGGGAATCTGATACGAGGAGAATTCTAATTTCCTTTTGCGTAAGTGTTCCTTCGTCTTAAGGTAATCTTCAACGTTTGCGCAATTGATGGCGACCCTATTCAGTCCTTTCAGGGTGCACTTGGGGGGAGTGAGGAGGTTCGTCGTAAGCTCCTTTGTCAGATCTACCCTCCCAGAGACGTTATGAACTGTAATTGCTGGGATTTTGGTGGTTTTTGGGACAGAGGGCTGAGCCTCCATCACCTCAGGCGTGTCTAAGGGGGCAAAACTGTTGGTTTGCGTTATCTCCGGGGATTCTACAACCCTGCGTCTTTTTAAGGGTGTGCCTTTCTTTCTGGAAACGACAGTGAAGCTGTCGTCGTCCTGACCATGCGAGGTTTGCGCTTGTGGGCCAGTGTGTGTATTCGTAGCGAGCGGGAGGGCTAAAGTGGCTTCCGCTGAAGAGGTGGACGGTTGGCATGGTTGGTCGCTCTCAGGGACAATTGTGTCCTTCGCGCGTGGTTCGTTTGATTTCTGAACTTTTAATTTTAGCAGTTTCTCCCTGTTGATGGCCGCTATAGCTGTTGCTACAGCAGGAGACGGTGAGGCCGGTGTTTGCGATTCTCTCGCATTACTGATGTTTCCAGAATGCATGTTCTCAACGGCCCCTTCTGGTTTCAGTGACGGGTCTAGAGAGCAGTTTTCCGCGTTTTTTGGAGCCTCCTTTGAAGGGGGGCCGTTATTGTTGGGTACCGCAAAGGTGTATACCGGCTTAAACATTCCCTGCAACGGTAGTGCAGGGGGCAGTGTTTTACCCTGTCTCTGAGCCATTTCAATGTCCATTAGAAGGACAGAATTATCCTTCGGAGCGATATGTTTCGGAGCAAGAGTTTGCTCCGAAATGGTGCGATACCCCCGAAGGGGTTTACAATAGGATTGTAGCGCACATTAACAATGCTACAATTACAAGTTACCTTAAGTTAAAATTTGTCCCTTAAATTTAATAATTGCTTATTACAGCGATTTGTACACCATGAGCGGCCCAATATTGCTGTTAATTGTGTATATGTCGAAAATTACGAATTTTCGAAAAATCAGATTGCTCCGAAATGGTACGACAGTACCTATATGGTTAATTTTGGGGACACCCTAGCGTGGGGACCCACCCGGTTCCCCAGTAAGTGCAGTGCACCTTTCGGTGCTTTACTGGATTGCCGAAATGAGGCGACCGCTTTAAATTGATGAGGCGCAGAGCGCCACCCGGAAGTGAGTAAGTGGTGCTGAGTTAGCCACTCCTCCCGGGTGCCTTGCAGCCTGGGCTATAATACCCGTTGTCTTTATGGCAGCAGCTTTCTCCACCGAAGTTTTCTGTCTTGAATATCGATTTTGCTATTTGAAAACTCCCCAATCTGTTCTAATCCCTGTCTGATGGAGAGCTCCGGTGGATCGAAGTAGCGGAAGTCTTAAACAAGCGGAAAAATTTGGAAAATAACCACTCCGAGAAGCGGACCGTGGTGTGGGAGGAAATGAACAAATTGTTATTCATTGTAAGCAAAAAAAGTAATAAAATGGCTGATTGGCCGCGAAGGCCGTGAAGCGGCATTCCCGGAACGGCGAGAAGAAGAAAGAACGCGGCGGAGGGCAGATGTTTTCTTAATCTAAGAATGCACAATAAAGCCGTGAAGCGGATACAACTAGGAAGAAGCATATTATTTAAATTAACAGACAGGAAAGACTCATAGAAGAGTAATATCTTTAGGCAGTGTGTACTTTTTCTTCCGTGGGGGTGTATAATCCCAGATGTTGCGTAGGAGGGGGTTATCAGTTTGCAATAAGCGTGCGCGAAATGACGTCGCTTGCTTGCGGATGAATTCAGCGACGGAAGCTTGTGGGCGAGACGGACATCGGCCATCCGGGTCAGTTTGCTGATGCGTAACAGGGCCCGGATGGATTTGTTCTGGGAAATTTCCTATTTAGTCCAAATTGACTTGCGGACGGCGAAAACCTAGCAGCCGTAAAGGAGCTGTGGGCGGATAATCGCCGTATACAAGCGAATTCGCTCGGCTGGGGAGAGAGAGAAACCACTGGCGGTAAGGCAGCCTAGTTAGTGCCTCGCGACTATTGCTTTGCGATTGCAAAATTTTACGCGAGGCGAGAAAAAGTTTTGAATCCAAGACGATACCCAAAAAGCGGTGCGAAGAGGCTCGCGGAATTATGTGTTTATTGAAGAGTAATGGGATGTGCGAGGGAATTTTACGTGTACGTTCGAAGTGAACGTGTGTGCTCTTGTCTGCGTTGATTTTTATTTTCCATTTTTTTGTCCATGCGTGTAATTTTCGAAGGTGCGTGTTTAGTTTCGTGATGTTTGTATGGCATTGTCTGGATGAAGCAGCGATCGCGGTGTCGTCAGCGTACATGTGAATGGACGTGAGTGGAGAAAAAGGCAAATCATTCACGTAAATATTGAATAGAAGGGGGCGGAGGAGAGTCTTGCGGCACCCCCGCTCCCGCTTGTCGCGTCGAAGAGAGGAAGTCGCCCGATGACACGACGAATTGCCGACTCGAAAGGAAGCTCTGGATAATACGGAGGAGGGGGAGGAAAGCGGGAGAGGTGGAGTTTGTATAGGAGGCCTTCGTGCCATACACGGTCAAAGGCCATGGCGACGTCTAAAAACACAGCGTCCGTGACCATTTTCTGGGTGAATCCGTGAGAGATTTTTTCACAAAGGCGGAGGACCTGGTGGTTGGCCGACACGTGCTCACGAAAGCCCAGCTGTTCGTGGCGGAGGATGCTATTTTCCGAGACGTGTTTTTGGAGACGAGAGAGAAGGATTTTTTCAAAGATTTTCGAAATATTTGAAAGTAGCGTGATCCGACGGCTATTACCGGGAATGGTGGCGTCTTTTCCGGGTTTGGGCAAAAGGAAGATTTTGCCAAGTTTCCAAGGAGATGGATGGTGGGAACTGATAAAACAATGGTTAAAAAGGTCGGAAAGGATGAGCGGAAAGGACGGGATGCTGGAAGCGAATTTTAGTTCCCGGTTTGAAACCTGGTCCAAGCTTTTCTCGCGGAAAGAGAAGAGAGAATAGACGAAATCTCCTTCGCCGAAGTAATCGGCTCGAGAGAAGACGAATTGGGAGGAATGGAATTGAGAAACTGGCGGTTTTGAGGATCGAGGGGAGAAGGGGAAGGATCCGCAGACATGGTGGACTCGAGGTGATCAGCCTGGATAATAAATAAAATCGAAAATAAATGTATCAAGGAATTTTATGGGAGGATTGGTTGCTTTCGGGCGGCGACGATGAGCTTTCGACAACCGCCACAAGGAATTATCTTCGAAGGTAAGGGATTCAATGTGACTAAGCCATTCCTGTGCGGAGTAGGCGGCGATTGCCTTTTTTACTTCCGATTATACGCGGTTTTATTTTCCGGAGTTCTTTCGCGCTGCCAAGTACGTCTGGCAACGTTGCGACGTTTGATTTTGAAAAGAATATCGGCGGGGAGAGGGTGACGCCCTTCCCTCGCACGTGGCTTGAAAATATCCTTCGTGACCGATCGTCTGGCCTCGGAAAAGGTTTCGGCGATAGCCGAGGTTCGGCGGTCGAGATCCTCGGGGGAGGGAGACGAAAGGGGAGATAGTGGCTCCAGCATGGCTGCAAGTGTGTCGGGAAACCGTGCCCAGTCAATGACTTGGCGAGGAGGGGCGAGAGGGGCTTGCGAGCCAAGGGGAAGACGAAAGAGAAGGGAAAAGTGGTCCGAAGCAAAAGCCCAGACGACGGAGGGAGGCTCGTGGAAGGGGAGGTTGACGAAGAGGCCGAAATCATTATGGAACACGTGCGCTGGGACCGGGTGATGTGGGTGGTTTCAAGAGGGGCGAGGATGAAACGGGTTGGCCCTCGACGAAGGCAAGGAGGGTGCGGCCGTTGGTGTTCGTAGTCGAGCAATTCCACGCGACTATTGTCATATTTCAATCTCCGACGAAGAAACCGTTCTTCGTCCGAGACGTCAGCAGAGAAAGATCGTTTTTATTCAATTTACGCGAACGATTAGGTGAATTGTAAATGGAATGAATGTTAATGTGTCCGAGCGTGGTATGGACTTTAATTCCTAGAGTCGATGTTCGCCAATATGGGTACGTCTAGTAGAGAATGAGATAAATTACGTTTAACTAGAACAGCTACTCCTCCGCCTGGAGTGTTTCTGTCCAATCTATGCGTAATGTAATGGTCCGAATAAAAAGAAATATGCGGTTTTAAAAAGGTTTCTTGTAAGAGTATGATGTCAATGTGGTGCGTGGTAGCGTAGTGTAATAGTTCGTGTTTTTTGTGATGTATGCCGTTACAGTTCCATGATGGAGTTTTTAAAGTCGTGCTTAAATTCCCCGTGTGCAATTTATGTCTGCATACTGAGTAGCTGTTCTAGAATATACATTTTTTTCCTGCAAAGTGGGAGCGTATTGAATACCCGCCATAATAGTACCAGCGCAGTAGTTCCCGGCCATCTGGGTTCGCGCTAGAAAGAGGGGAAGGGGGAACCGGGTCGTAAGCCGTGAGAGGAGGGGTAGCGGAGTCGCTTGGGTGAGAGAGACCACACGGTCGGGGAAGGGTCGCTGCCTCCCCCCGCGGGTAGGGGGATAGAGAATACTCCCGCAGTATCCCTGCTTGTCGTAAGAGGCGACTAAAAGGGCGGGGAGAAAACCCCGAAAACAAACCCCAAGCCAGCAAGGGATGCGTCCGGACAGTGCTGTGGATCCACTGTCTGTGAGCGGCCATACCATCTGGCCTGCGATCCGCCCAGGTGTTTGCCGTGCCTGGAGACCCGTAAGGGAGAGAAGGGGATCCTGGAGGGTGATCTTTCTGGTTCCCAGCAGGGTTTCGGATGCCCTGCATGGACCGGAGAGCGATATCCCTCTTCGGCCCCGGATTTCGCGTAAACGGGAGGCCGGGAGCTAGCCACTCCCGGTCAATCGGCTTCCGTCGCGTTTTTGCTCCGGTGGCGAGTGCCAAGGTTGTGGGGGTCTGCGTAGGGAGGTCGGAGATGTAAGGGTTTTGGTGGGCCCTTGCACCGAAGATCCACCCCGAAACAGACAACCACTCCAGAAGCGCTATATCCCTCGAGTTAGCCCTGGCGACCGCTCCGGTTTGGCGGAGTGGCGTCCCAAATGTGTGGCTCCGTGGCGGGTGGGGAGGCCGAGGGACGAATAATTAATTATTATGGAGGAAAAACCCTTTCCACCACTAAAAAGATCCCGTCCGGACACCGGCGGGGGAGAAAAGTGCATAGGCGCATGTAAGCGCTATTTAATTATGTCGTGCATAAAGGAAGGTGAAACCTTGAAAAAGGTTTCTCCTTTCTTAATTCGCAGAGTTTTGTCACAGATTGTGCCTGGGGACCCAAAGAGCGTGAAGAAGCTCCGGGATGGTACACTTCTTATAGAGACCCTGAACGATACACAAAGCGAAAAACTGCTTGCTATGGGAATGCTCCATGACATTCCGATTAAGGTGGAGGTGCACCGCACTCTTAACACCTGTCGGGGAGTCATCAGTCACTACGACCTCCTATACGTGGACATCGAAAAAATCAAGAGAGAAATGTTCTCTCAGGGAGTGACTGATTGTCGTCGACTCACCACAAGGCGCAACGGAGAAAACGTAAACAGCACCTCCGTGATCTTGACGTTTGCGCGTGATAGACTACCCGACAAGGTGTTTGTGGGCTATGAATCGGTACCAGTGAGGCCATTCATCCCAAATCCCGTGCGTTGTTTCAAATGCCAACGGTTCGGCCATGTCGCGTCGCGCTGCGAGGGCAAGGCCACCTGCCCGCGCTGTGGCAAAGACGCGCACGAGGATAAAGAGTGCTCTTCGGAACCTCTTTGTGTCAATTGCGAGGGTACACACCCAGTGTACTCTCGTGATTGCCCGAAGATGAAAGAAGAGAGGAAAGTCATGGAGATAAAAACACTGGAAAAAATCCCATATGCGGAAGCGAGGAGAAAATACAGGGCGCTAATCGCTCCAACTTTCTCCCGGTCCTTTGCTTCCGTTGCAACCACGCCATGTGTAAAGTGTACCATTGCCACGCAGACGGAGATACCGAAAGAATCCCCAATGGAAAACACGCAAGTGCCTAAACCCAAAAGGGTGAAGGATGGAAAGAGTAAGGTGGACAAGGAGCCACCTACTCCTGTGGGCCCTTCAAAGAAAAGCCCACTAAAAACCACCAAGGGGAACACGCCAAAAGGGCGTGAGAATACACCTTCCCCGCCGCCTCCAGTGAAGCCAAAGAAGCCGGAGGTAATTGAAGAGGACCAGAGTATCTCTGATACTGAGGTCTTCGCAAACGAGTGGAAGAGGAAACATCGCTTCAAGCGATAACCTCAATAGAGTTGGTCATCTCCCTTTTTAGTCATCTTATTTATTTATATATTTATTTATTTATTTTAATTTAACACTTTAAATGTGTTCCATTCTGCAGTGGAACTGCAATGGCTTTTATCGGCAAAAGGAGGAGCTGGCCATTTTAATCCAAGATTTTAAACCCTCTTGTATTTGTCTCCAAGAGACCCATTTTAAGGCTGAATATAAGGGTATTCTGAAGGGGTTCACTGTTTTTAGAATGGATGACCTAAGTGGCCAACGAGCCCAAGGGGGAGTAGCAGTTGCGGCCCGTAAGGCCCTTTACACCTCGCGAGTCCAACTGAACTCTCCATTCCAGGCCGTCGCTGTCACGGTGCACACCCCTGAGAGGATGACGTTATGCAACGTGTATCTGCCAGAGGGTGCACCGGTGACCCGCCTGAACCTTGAAGCCCTTGTCCACCAGCTTCCTCAGCCGTTCATTTTGATGGGAGATTTTAATGCCCATGATCCTCTCTGGGGAGGGCCAGAAACCCAGAGTAATAGGAGAGGTCGAATTTTATCCAACTTTATTGAGGATTTTAACCTGTATTTATTAAATAGCGGCGAAAAAACCCGCTTTAACAGCTTCAATGGGGAATTCTCAGCAATATCTCTTTGTCTATGCTCGAGAAGTCTAGCCCCAAAGCTGAAAATGTCCACCCACAACGATCTCTGTGGGAGTGACCATTTTCCTCTTCTACTCGTTAAAGAAGACTCTTCGCCCACCATTTCAAAACCTCCGGAAAAGTGGCGTATTAACCGTGCGGACTGGCCACTTTTCAAGCGTACGTTTACATATAAACACGACGCAAGTTTCGACGCGTTGCACAACGTCGATAAACTAAGTTCAACGCTGTTGGCGGCAGCTACCAAAAGTATCCCTCGTACGTCCGGGAATATTAATCGAGCTCCTGTCCCTTGGTGGAACGGGGAATGCGACCGGGCGATTCGGGCGAGGAAAAAAGCATTGAATATTTTTAGAAAATATCCCACGGCAACTAATCTGGCATCGTACCGCCGCCTGAGAGCGCGAGCTCGAAGGGCCGTGAAGGAGGCCAAGAGGGCTTCCTGGATAGAATACGTCTCTACCATCAACCATCGCACGCCACTTGGTCAGGTATGGGACAAAGTCAAGAAAATCTCCGGGTCCAAGGGCTCATTTGTCATCTCGCCATTGCTTGTTGCTGGCCGGGTGGTTAATTCACCTGCCGAAATAAGCAACATATTTGCCAGTCAGTTCGCGGCCAATAGCAGTGACGAGGGCTATGCCGCGGAATTTGCGAACCTGAAGAGGCGATGCGAGAGAGCCCCTCTCAATTTTGGTGCAGGTCCTACAAGCGAATATTACAATGAGCCTTTCACGTCCTGGGAGCTTAAATCCGCCATCGAAGACTCCCATTACACCTCGCCAGGGGCGGACGAAATCCACAACGCATTTCTCCGGAACATTCCGGAAACTGCGATTGGGGAGGTCCTAAATACCCTCAACCAACTTTGGAACGAGGGCAGTTTTCCAAATGCCTGGTGAGAGTCCATCGTGATACTAATCCCAAAACAGGGAAAGGACAAAAATGACCCGAACAACTACCGTCCCATATCTCTCACCAGCTGCCTGTGCAAGGTGATGGAACGGATGGTAAACCGACGTCTCATGTGGTGCTTGGAGAGTCGACACCTGCTCTCCGACGCTCAGTGCGGCATTCGGCGAGGCAGGTCCACGACAGACCATCTGGTGCGCACTGAGAACTTCATCCAGGAAGCCTTTCTCCACCGTCAACACGTCATAGCAGTCTTCTTCGACCTGGAGAAGGCGTATGATAGTGTGTGGCGATGGAGAATCCTGAACATGTTGCACAAGTGGGGATTTAGAGGCAACATGGCCCTATTTATCAGAAATTTTTTAACTAACCGCCTTTTTAAAGTAAGGACTGGGAAGCACTTTTCCCGATCTTTTACACAGGAGAACGGGGTACCCCAGGGTTCAGTACTGAGCGTGACGTTATTTGCCATCGCCATCAACGACGTGGTGGAATGCATCAATGCCCCGGTGATGGCATCGCTCTATGTGGACGACCTAGCCATATTTTGCCGGTCGACACGACTGCCAAACGCTTCCAGGCAAGCCCAGGTGACTCTAAACAAACTGGGAATGTGGTCGCCCCCCCTGCGGGTAGGGGGTTAGAGAATACTCCCGCAGTATCCCTGCTTGTCGTAAGAGGCGACTAAAAGGGCGGGGAGAAAACCCCGAAAACAAACCCCAAGCCAGCAAGGGATGCGTCCGGACAGTGCTGTGGATCCACTGTCTGTGAGCGGCCATACCATCTGGCCTGCGATCCGCCCAGGTGTTTGCCGTGCCTGGAGACCCGTAAGGGAGAAAAGGGGATCCTGGAGGGTGAGCTTTCTGGTTCCCAGCAGGGTGTCGGATGCCCTGTATGGACCGGGGAGTGATACCCCTCTTCGGCCCCGGATTTCGTGTAAACGGGAGGCCGGGAGCTAGCCACTCCCGGTCAATCGGCTTCCGTCGCGTTTTCGCTCCGGTGGCGAGTGCCAAGGTTGTGGGGGTCTGCGTAGGGAGGTCGGAGATGTAAGGGTTTTGGTGGGCCCTTGCACCGAAGATCCACCCCGAAACAGACAACCACTCCTGAAGCGCTATATCCCTCGAGTTAGCCCTGGCGACCGCTCCGGTTTGGCGGAGTGGCGTCCCAAATGTGTGGCTCCGTGGCGGGTGGGGAGGCCGAGGGACGAATAATTAATTATTATGGAGGAAAAACCCTTTCCACCACTAAAAAGATCCCGTCCGGACACCGGCGGGGGAGAAAAGTGCATAGGCGCATGTAAGCGCTATTTAATTATGTCGTGCATAAAGGAAGGTGGAACCTTGAAAAAGGTTTCTCCTTTCTTAATTCGCAGAGTTTTGTCACAGATTGTGCCTGGGGACCCAAAGAGCGTGAAGAAGCTCCGGGATGGTACACTTCTTATAGAGACCCTGAACGATACACAAAGCGATAAACTGCTTGCTATGGGAATGCTCCATGACATTCCGATTAAGGTGGAGTAGCACCGCACTCTTAACACCTGTCGGGGAGTCATCAGTCACTACGACCTCCTATACGTGGACATCGAAGAAATCAAGAGAGAAATGTTCTCTCAGGGAGTGACTGATTGTCGTCGACTCACCACGAGGCGCAACGGAGAAAACGTAAACAGCACCTCCGTGATCTTGACGTTGGCGCGTGATAGACTACCCGACAAGGTGTTTGTGGGCTATGAATCGGTACCAGTGAGGCCATTCATCCCAAATCCCGTGCGTTGTTTCAAATGCCAACGGTTCGGCCCCCCCCCCCGCGGGTAGGGGGTTAGAGAATACTCCCGCAGTATCCCTGCTTGTCGTAAGAGGCGACTAAAAGGGCGGGGAGAAAACCCCGAAAACAAACCCCAAGCCAGCAAGGGATGCGTCCGGACAGTGCTGTGGATCCACTGTCTGTGAGCGGCCATACCATCTGGCCTGCGATCCGCCCAGGTGTTTGCCGTGCCTGGAGACCCGTAAGGGAGAGAAGGGGATCCTGGAGGGTGAGCTTTCTGGTTCCCAGCAGGGTGTCGGATGCCCTGTATGGACGGGGGAGTGATACCCCTCTTCGGCCCCGGATTTCGTGTAAACGGGAGGCCGGGAGCTAGCCACTCCCGGTCAATCGGCTTCCGTCGCGTTTTCGCTCCGGTGGCGAGTGCCAAGGTTGTGGGGGTCTGCGTAGGGAGGTCCGAGATGTAAGGGTTTTGGTGGGCCCTTGCACCGAAGATCCACCCCGAAACAGACAACCACTCCTGAAGCGCTATATCCCTCGAGTTAGCCCTGGCGACCGCTCCGGTTTGGCGGAGTGGCGTCCCAAATGTGTGGCTCCGTGGCGGGTGGGGAGGCCGAGGGACGAATAATTAATTATTATGGAGGAAAAACCCTTTCCACCACTAAAAAGATCCCGTCCGGACACCGGCGGGGGAGAAAAGTGCATAGGCGCATGTAAGCGCTATTTAATTATGTCGTGCATAAAGGAAGGTGAAACCTTGAAAAAGGTTTCTCCTTTCTTAATTCGCAGAGTTTTGTCACAGATTGTGCCTGGGGACCCAAAGAGCGTGAAGAAGCTCCGGGATGGTACACTTCTTATAGAGACCCTGAACGATACACAAAGCGATAAACTGCTTGCTATGGGAATGCTCCATGACATTCCGATTAAGGTGGAGGTGCACCGCACTCTTAACACCTGTCGGGGAGTCATCAGTCACTACGACCTCCTATACGTGGACATCGAAGAAATCAAGAGAGAAATGTTCTCTCAGGGAGTGACTGATTGCCGTCGACTCACCACGAGGCGCAACGGAGAAAACGTAAACAGCACCTCCGTGATCTTGACGTTTGCGCGTGATAGACTACCCGACAAGGTGTTTGTGGGCTATGAATCGGTACCAGTGAGGCCATTCATCCCAAATCCCGTGCGTTGTTTCAAATGCCAACGGTTCGGCCATGTCGCGTCGCGTTGCGAGGGTAAGGCCACCTGCCCGCGCTGTGGCAAAGACGCGCACTAGGATAAAGAGTGCTCTTCGGAACCTCTTTGTGTCAATTGCGAGGGTACACACCCAGTGTACTCTCGTGATTGCCCGAAGATGAAAGAAGAGAGGAAAGTCATGGAGATAAAAACCCTTGAAAAAATCCCATATGCGGAAGCGAGGAGAAAATACAGGGCGCTAATCGCTCCAACTTTCTCCCGGTCCTTTGCTTCCGTTGCAACCACGCAATGTGTAAAGTGTACCATCGCCACGCAGACGGAGATACCGAAAGAATCCCCAGTTGAAAACACGCAAGTGCCTAAACCCAAAAGGGTGAAGGATGGGAAGAGTAAGGTGGACAAGGAGCCACCTACTCCTGTGGGCCCTTCAAAGAAGAGCCCACAGAAAACCACCAAGGGGAACACGCCAAAAGGGCGTGAGAATACACCTTCCCCGCCGCCTCCAGTGAAGCCAAAGAAGCCGGAGGTAATTGAAGAGGACCAGAGTATCTCTGATACTGAGGTCTTCGCAAACGAGTGGAAGAGGAAACATCGCTTCAAGCGATAACCTCAATAGAGTTGGTCATCTCCCTTTTTAGTCATCTTATTTATTTATATATTTATTTATTTATTTTAATTTAACACTTTAAATGTGTTCCATTCTGCAGTGGAACTGCAATGGCTTTTATCGGCAAAAGGAGGAGCTGGCCATTTTAATCCAAGATTTTAAACCCTCTTGTATTTGTCTCCAAGAGACCCATTTTAAGGCTGAAGATAAGGGTATTCTGAAGGGATTCACTGTTTTTAGAACGGATGACCTAAGTGGCCAACGAGCCCAAGGGGGAGTAGCAGTTGCGGCCCGTGAGGCCCTTTACACCTCGCGAGTCCAACTGAACTCTCCATTCCAGGCCGTCGCTGTCACGGTGCACACCCCTGAGAGGATGACGTTATGCAACGTGTATCTGCCAGAGGGTGCACCGGTGACCCGCCTGAACCTTGAAGCCCTTGTCCACCAGCTTCCTCAGCCGTTCATTTTGATGGGAGATTTTAATGCCCATGATCCTCTCTGGGGAGGGCCAGAAACCCAAAGCAATAGGAGAGGTCGAATTTTATCCAACTTTATTGAGGATTTTAACCTGTTTTTATTAAATAGCGGCGAAAAAACCCGCTTTAACAGCTTCAATGGGGAATTCTCAGCAATAGATCTTTGTCTATGCTCGAGAAGTCTAGCCCCAAAGCTGAAAATGTCCACCCACAACGATCTCTGTGGGAGTGACCATTTTCCTCTTCTACTCGTTAAGGAAGACTCTTCGCCCACCATTTCAAAACCTCCGGAAAAGTGGCGTATTAACCGTGCGGACTGGCCACTTTTTAAGCGTACGTTTACATATAAACACGACGCAAGTTTCGACGCGTTGCACAACGTCGATAAACTAGGTTCAACGCTGTTGGCGGCAGCTACCAAAAGTATCCCTCGTACGTCCGGGAACATTAATCGAGCTCCTGTCCCTTGGTGGAACGGGGAATGCGACCGGGCGATTCGGGCGAGGAAAAAAGCATTAAATATTTTTAGAAAATATCCCACGGCAACTAATCAGGCATCGTACCGCCGCCTGAGAGCGCGAGCTCGAAGGGCCGTGAAGGAGGCCAAGAGGGCTTCCTGGATAGAATACGTCTCTACCATCAACCATCGCACGCCGCTTGGTCAGGTATGGGACAAAGTGAAGAAAATCTCCGGGTCCAAGGGCTCATTTGTCATCTCGCCATTGCTTGTTGCTGGCCGGGTGGTTAATTCACCTGCCGAAATAAGCAACATATTTGCCAGTCAGTTCGCGGCCAATAGCAGTGACGAGGGCTATGCCGCGGACTTTGCGAACCTGAAGAGGCGATGCGAGAGAGTCCCTCTCAATTTTGGTGCAGGTCCTACAAGTGAATATTACAATGAGCCTTTCACGTCCTGGGAGCTTAAATCCGCCATCGAAGACTCCCATTACACCTCGCCAGGGGCGGACGAAATCCACAACGCATTTCTCCGGAACATTCCGGAAACTGCGATTGGGGAGGTCCTAAATACCCTCAACCAACTTTGGAACGAGGGCAGTTTTCCAAATGCCTGGCGAGAGTCCATCGTGATACCAATCCCAAAACAGGGCAAGGACAAAAATGACCCGAACAACTACCGTCCCATATCTCTCACCAGCTGCCTGTGCAAGGTGATGGAACGGATGGTAAACCGACGTCTCATGTGGTGCTTGGAGAGTCGACACCTGCTCTCCGACGCTCAGTGCGGCTTTCGGCGTGGCAGGTCCACGACAGACCATCTGGTGCTCACTGAGAACTTCATCCAGGAAGCCTTTCTCCACCGTCAACACGTCATAGCAGTCTTTTTCGACCTGGAGAAAGCCTATGATAGTGTGTGGCGATGGAGAATCCTCAACACGCTCCACAAGTGGGGATTTAGAGGCAACATGGCCCTATTTATCAGAAATTTTTTAACTAACCGCCTTTTTAAAGTAAGGACTGGGAAGCACTTATCCCGATCTTTTACACAGGAGAACGGGGTACCCCAGGGCTCAGTACTGAGCGTGACGTTATTTGCCATCGCCATCAACGACGTGGTGGAATGCATCAATGCCCCGGTGATGGCATCGCTCTATGTGGACGACTTAGCCATATTTTGCCGGTCGACACGACTGCCAAACGCTTCCAGGCAAGCCCAGGTGACTCTAAACAAACTGGGAGAGTGGTCGCGAAAGAACGGATTTCGTTTCTCCATGGAGAAAACGAAATGCGTGCACTTTCACCGTCTTCGCGGTTACCACGTTACCCCGACCCTAACCCTGTTGGGTAGGATTCTTCCATTTGTGGAGTCCGTCCGCTTTCTCGGCATGATCCTGGACCAAAAGCTGAACTGGCGGGAGCATATCCGCGTGTTACGCGAGAGGTGTCGCCAAACCCTCAACGTTTTAAAGTTTTTAACTCACTCCACTTGGGGAGCAGACCGCACCAGCATGCTTTTATTGTACAGAGGCTTGGTGCGATCCAAACTGGACTATGGTTCCATAGTGTATTCCTCAGGACGAGAGTCTTACTTGAGACCACTCACATGTGTCCACAATGCTGGGATACGGTTGGCCACCGGGGCATTTAGAACAAGCCCAGTCCCAAGCTTACTTGCAGACGCAGGGGAGCCTCCTTTGGAAACCCGCAGGATGATTTTAATGGGCAACTATGCCTGTAAAATTTTATCAGAGACAATCCACCCTTGTTTTAACATAGTTTTTAACCAACGGTTTTTAGACTTATTTAACAGGCGGAGAAGGGCAACTAGGCCCTTTGCCGTTCGTTTTAATGATTTTATTAATGAGGTAAATTTTACATTTCCTCAAATATGCCCCGACTCCTATGCTAAGTATCCGCCTTGGTTAACACCAATGCCGGAATTAAACTCATTGCCATTGCACGCCGCAAAGCCAAAACGACCGATTCCGAATACCAGCAGCTCTTCAGTGCCGTCCTCAGCTCACTTTCTGACGTTGTCCCAGTCTACACCGACGGGTCAAAGTCAGAATCTGCATGTGCCTATGCGGTCGTGTCCCACTACCATGGAGTCGTGAGGAAAAAACTGCACACTTCTTGCAGCATTTTCACAGCCGAGCTGTCAGCCATAAGGACGGCCCTAGGAGAAATAAAAGAAAGCAATGGCTCTTTCCTCATCTGCACCGACTCGTTGAGCGCCCTAAAATCTTTATCGGCCTTTGCACCTGTGCACCCGATAGTCCAGGAGATCCATTATACCCTGTTGTCCCTTCAGAGAAAGGGGAACAGGGTCTCCTTTATATGGACTCCTGGTCACGTCGGCATAAGAGGCAACGAAAAAGCTGACCAGGCAGCGAAGGATGCCCTTCGACAACCCGAGACCGACTCCACCTTGGTTCCAATGGAGGACGTGAAGGCCGCCTTGCGGAACTCGGTCCTGCATCAGTGGAAGGAGACTTGGCAGTCTCTTCAAAATAATAAACTCAGGGCAATAAAACCGGTCGTTTCACCATGGTCCTCTTCCATCCGGAACATTCGGAGGGAAGAGGTCATGATTACGCGCCTGAGAATAGGACACTCTGCCCTCACTCATTCGTACCTCTTTGCGGAGGTAAAGGAACAGCCCCGCTGCAATGAGTGTTTCCAACCCCTGACGATAAAACATATCCTGCCGGAATGTACAAAATACCAAAGGGCCAGAGACATGTTGAAGATAAGGGGAGACTTAAAAAATATTTTAGGGGATGACTCTGGGTCTATAAATCGAGTATTAACTTTTTTAAGGGCAACTGGTTTAATGGGGCAGCTTTAACTTCGGAGCTCATAATTTTAATGCTTTTGATTTTAGCATTTTCCTTTTTTTTGTTTATTTTATTTATTTATATATTTATTCGTATTTATCTGTTTACTTATTCCTAGTTTAAAAGGAACATAAGTTTTACGCAATGACAGTGGTGCAAAATGACCATAGCTGTCGACGCACCCTACAAACCCCTAAAACTACTACTACTAATGTGGTCGCGAAAGAACGGTTTTCGTTTCTCCATGGAGAAAACGAAATGCGTGCACTTTCACCATCTTCGCGGTTACCACGTTACCCCGACCCTAACCCTGTTGGGTAGGATACTTCCATTTGTGGAGTCCGTCCGCTTTCCCGGCATGATCCTGGACCAAAAGCTGAACTGGCGGGAGCATATCCGCGTGTTACGTGAGAGGTGTCGCCAAACCCTCAACGTTTTAAAGTTTTTAACTCACTCCACTTGGGGAGCAGACCGCACCAGCATGCTTTTATTGTACAGAGGCTTGGTGCGATCGAAACTGGACTATGGTTCCATAGTGTATTCCTCAGGACGAGAGTCTTACTTGAGACCACTCACATGTGTCCACAATGCTGGAAACGGTTGGCCACCGGGGCATTTAGAACAAGCCCAGTCCCAAGCTTACTTGCAGACGCAGGGGAGCCTCCGTTGGAAACCCGCAGGATGATTTTAATGGGTAACTATGCCTGTAAACTTTTATCAGAGACAAACCACCCTTGTTTTAACATAGTTTTTAACCAACGGTTTTTAGACTTATTTAACAGGCGGAGAAGGGCAACTAGGCGCTTTGCCGTTCGTTTTAATGATTTTATTAACGCGGTAAATTTTACATTTCCTCAAGTATGCCCCGTCTCCTATGCTAAGTATCCGCCTTGGTTAACGCCAATGCCGGATATTAAACTCATTGCCAGTGCACGCCGCAAAGCCAAGACGACCGATTCCGAATACCAGTAGCTCTTCAGTGCCGTCCTCGGCTCACTTTCTGACTTTGTCCTAGTCTACACCGACGGGTCAAAGTCAGAATCTGCATGTGCCTATGCGGTCGTGTCCCACTACCATGGAGTCGTGAGGAAAAAACTGCACACTTCTTGCAGCATTTTCACAGCCGAGCTGTCAGCCATAAGGACGGCCCTAGGAGAAATAAAAGAAAGCAATGGCTCTTTCCTCATCTGCACAGACTCGTTGAGCGCCCTAAAATCTTTATCGGTCTTTGCACCTGTGCACCCGATAGTCCAGGAGATCCATTATACCCTGTTGTCCCTTCAGAGAAAGGGGAACAGGGTCTCCTTTATATGGACTCCTGGTCACGTCGGCATAAGAGGTAACGAAAAAGCTGACCAGGCAGCGAAGGATGCCCTTCGAAAACCCGAGACCGACTCCATCTTGGTTCCAATGGAGGACGTAATGGCTGCCTTGCGGAACTCGGTCCTGCATTAGTGGAAGGAGACTTGGCAGTCTCTGCAAAATAATAAACTCAGGGCAATAAAACCGGTCGTTTCACCATGGTCCTCTTCCATCCGGAAAATTCGGAGGGAAGAGGTCATGATTACGCGCCTGAGAATAGGACACTCTGCCCTCACTCATTCGTACCTCTTTGCGGAGGTAAAAGAACAGCCCCGCTGCAATGAGTGCTTCCAACCCCTGACGATAAAACATATCCTGACGGAATGTACAACATACCAAAGGGCCAGAGACATGTTGAAGATAAGGGGAGACTTAAAAAATATTTTAGGGGATGACTCTGGGTCTATTAACCGAGTCTTAAGTTTTTTAAGGTCAACCGGTTTAATGGGGCAGCTTTAGCTTTGGAGCTCATAATTTTAATGCTTTTGATTTTAGCATTTTCCTTTTTTTTTGTTTATTTCATTTATTTATATATTTATTCGTATTTATTTGTTTACTTATTCCTAGTTTAAAAGGAACATAAGTTTACGTTATGACAGTGGTGCAAAATGACCATAGCTGTCGACGCACCCTACAAACCCCTAAAACTACTAAGGGTCGCTGCCCAGCATCTTCTGCTCTTCAGCGAGGGGCATTCGGCCAAGATGTACGACCGGCGAACTCCATGCCGGCTCCTTCCGCTGCCCAGCATTTCTGCTCCTCAGCGGTGTTCTACTCGGCGAAACGCCCGGAATCTTAATGGACTCCGTCCCTGTCAGGCCCTTGCATAGGAAAAATTTCCCGAAAAGACTGGCCGGACCAAGTGCCCGAAGGACCTCGTCACTGCCGTACCATTTCGGAGCATGTGGCCCCGAAATGGCCGGTGAGCTTGATGCGTTTCGCCGGGGAACTGGTCTTCGACGTCGCCGGTGCCCGCGCGTTGTCGTGGGTGCTTATACCACGGGAGAACCACAGCACCGGTGATGCTGCGGATTTTTCCGTGAGATGATGATGCTGTACGCTCCCGGAAGATGGCGGTCCGCTCGCGAAGGACAGCATCCAGTGGAGGTAAGTCCGCAATCTCCCAAAGTGCCTCGTTCCCTGGGGTCCATCCAAGGCGTAGCGTCGCTCGCAGACTCTCTCTGTCCGCGGTACACAGGATGCTTTCCGCTTTCTTGCCCATAACGCCGCACCATGCAGGCGCCGCGTTAGAAAGGTTAGGGCGAAGCACCGCCGCGAACAGATGAAGTCGCCGCCGGAGCGGAAGCCATGGATTTCCGAGGATGGGCGTGAGGAGATTCCGCCGTGATGCTGCCATGCCGGATGCTCTCCTGGCGTGGTTCACCATGTTGAGGCGCTTGTCGAGAAGGACGCCCAGGGAGAGAACGGATCTCTTCCAAGGAACTTCCGTGAATCCGACGAGTATTTCGCCGGGCTCCTTCGGTCCCTTGGAAAAGACGATCGCCTGGGTTTTCTTCTCGTTGACGCCAAAGCGCCAAAGGGAAAACCATGCCATGAGGGAGTCGACCGCCCGCTGCAGGTATCACCCCGCGAGATGCAGCCGCGAAGAGCGTGCCAGGATCGCAGAATCGTCGGCGTGCGTCGCGAAGAGGACGTTGGTTCCGAAGTCATCGGGGATGTCCGAGGAGTAGACGTTGAAGAGGAGCGGCGAGAACAAACCCCTGCGGAACGGCCGCTCGTATGCTCCTCTTCTCGGAGAGCGCGTCGCCCCAGCTGACCCGGAACGTCCTGCCACGAAGCCATGATGCCGCGAAGTCCGTCCACCAGCGAGGAAACCCGAAGCAATCAAGCTTCCACAGCAAGCCGACATGCCACACCCGATCGACCGCCTTGCTAATGTCAAAGAAGGTGCCGACGGTGGAGTGCCGTCGGTTGAAAACTGCCGTGACATAGTTCAGCAGGCGCGCGATCTGATGCGTCGTAGAATGTTCGCTGCGGAAGCCAAACTGGTGCACTGGTAGGATGTTCAGCTCCTCGGTGGTGGCGGTCAGATGACGAAGAAGGACCCGCTCGAACAGTTTTCCCAGGCCGTCGAGCAACGAGATTGGGCGGTAATTTGCCGGCGAAGGTGATTTCCCTTCCTTAGGAATGCAAACAACACGCGCCTCTTTCCACCGGGATGGGAAATACCAGATGGCGAGACACGCGTTGAAGATGCATAACAGAAATGAGGCAAGGGAAATCGGTATCTGGGCGATTACGGCATTTGAAATGCCGTCCGGCCCAGGTGCCTTCCGCGGCTTAATGTTTTTATGGCCCCTCTAAGGTCCTCCTCCACGATGGTCGGCGGCAGCTCTTCTTGGTCGTGAGAGTGGGTCGGTGTCCTCGGCGGGAAGACAGCGGATCTGGCTGGTCCATATCGCCTTCCGAGGGAGAAAAGACTTCCTCTAAATGGACCGCCATTCCCGTAGCTTTTCCTTCCGGTAAGCGCAGCAATCCGGCGGCAGCAATCAGCGGGGCCTCCTCTCGTGACTCTCCGCGGAAGGACCTCGCTAGCTTCCACAAGGAGCCGTCTTCCGGCGAGAGAGAGGAAACCTTTCTCTCCCAGAAGGTGGTCCTCAGGGCCAAGATGTCCGTGCGGATACGGCGCTGGGCGGCATTCAGCACGGCCTTGTCGAGCGGGCAACGCGTTCGTTGAAAGCGCCGGCGGAGGCGATTTTTCTCCCGGATGTCTTCGTTGATGGATCGCGGAAGCGCCAGGTGATTCCAGGTACGGACGAAGGTTTCGGGAATCGAAGCCGCGACCGCCGACTGCAGTTTCCGTAATGAAATCAACCTGACGGTCGATTTCAGTGGGAGAACCGACAGCCGGAGGCGGCGAGGTGGCCGCAATTCCGTCCGCGATCCTACGCCGAAATGCTTCCCAGTCCACTGCAGCGTAATTCCGGAAGGTCCGCTTCCATTGGACGCCTCGCGAGCTGGAACAGGACCGGCAGGTGATCACTGTCGAGTGCGAAATGCGCTCTCGCGGAGAGCGCAGTAGGCAACCCGGCGTGAACAGCGATGTCCAAGACGTCGCTCGTTCCGCAAGGAGCGAAATGAGACGGCGTGCAAGGGCCGATGACGGAGAGCCGCTCAGCCGAAGTCCACAGCCGCAACCGCAGTCCCCGGGCGTTTCCTATCCGGGAATGCCAGTCAGGATGCTTCGCGTTGAAGTCCGCCGCGACGATCGCAGAAGTAGATTCCGCGAAGATCGACGCGAGTTCGTCCGTGCGAAGCATCGCCTGAGGTGAGATGTAGACCGAAGCAAGGCGAAGAGGTCCCTCGCAGCACTCCAGGTCTATGGCAGTGGCTTCCATTGAAAGAAACGGCTGTAGCGGGAAACGCTGTGCCCGCAGGTGCTCCGCAACCAGGATCGCCGTTCATCCTCCTCGGCGCCAACTGTCGTCGCGAAAAACGAGAAAGCCGGGAACAGTCCACCGATTTCCTGGGCCCATGAACGTCTCCTGCAGCAGAGCAACCTCACATCTCTGCCGAGACAGAAATGCAAGGAGCTCCGGCGTCTTCCTTGCCATCGCGCCGCCCACGTTCCACGACGCGATGACGATGTGGCTGCGTTTCGGCAAGGAATTATCCATGACGGGCCGCAAGAAGGCAACTGCTGCAGCGTCGCCGAGAGCACCTGGAGCTGAGATTGCAGAGCAGCCGAGATGGTGGCAAGCGTTCCCAGAACGCTGAGGAGTGCGTCTCCGTCGGCGGCAACGACAGTCGGACATGGCCCCCGAAAGGGCCGATGACTGCTGGGACGCCGACGCTTTGAGACGTCGGCGCTCGCGAAGTGGAACTGAAGCGATTTGGCCGTCTCTGAGGTGGTCTTGGCTGGTGTCGGCAGCTCTGGGAAGTTCACGCCGAGGCGCGGACGTGGTGCAGGACGCTGTGGTGCCGGGCCACGAGATGTGTCTCCTCCTCGCCAGGCGTTTGTTGTGCCCAAAGACGGAGTCTTCTTCGCCGCAACGTTGGGGGATGCGACAGATGAAGCAGATGGAGCAGCCTTAACGCCAGGTTGATTGGCTGCACCTTTTCCACGGCGTCAGCGGAGTTTTCGCGAGGACTTATCCTCGCGGTGCTCCTTCTCCATCTTCCACTTTTCACAAAGAGAAGAGAGAATGCAGAGTGCTCACCTCCGCAGCTCGGGCATTTTTCGGCGCCCGTCCGGGGACATTCCTGCAGGCAATGGGCCTCGGAATAGCGCGGGCAGCGAGGAGAGGCCGAGCAGAAGAAGCTGCCGTGGCCGAATCGGGAGCAGCGGTGGCAGATATGCGGGTCTCGGTATACGTAGAAGCGCACGGAGACAGCGCAGTTTCCCACGCTACGGATCGCCTTTAGCGAGTAAATTTGCCAGGCCTCCGACGCAGCGATGGCGACCACGAAGACGCCGATCGGCTTCCCAACCAACGACAGCTGGCGTTCGCGCCGTGCATCGATCCCCATGGACCGCAGATCTTCAAGGAGATCCTCGGTCCGGTGGAGTGAAGACAAACCCCGGAACGTGAAGGAGGTTGTTTTCTCCTCGCCTACGCCCCAGGTGGACAGCTGTGCATCGGCGGCCGAGAGCGCAGCACGAAGGGACCGCAATCGTCCATGGTCCTGGTTTGGACCCGGGCTGATGAGTCGCCGTACGCCACGGTGAACCACTGATCCGTAACCGAGGTCCGGATCATGTCGCGGAACATGAGTACGTCCTCGACATCGTGCATGACGAGTGGAGGACAGGCACCGTGGCTGGGGCGCGGGGGCAGAACGGCTTCAGACGGACCCTGTGCTGGTGCTGAGTCTCGTTCCCCGTAGTCCACCCGATCTGGAGTGCCGCTCGGAGGTTTCTCCTGTCCGTAGCGTGTAGCTTATTCCTTGCGCCATCGCACATGATGCCGCACCATGCGGGTACGGCGTACGCAAGGGTTGGGCGTAGCACCGCCGCGAACAGGTGGAGTCTCCTCCGCAGCGGAAGGCAAGGATGGCACAGGATCAGGCCGAGTTCTTGCCGCCGGGATGCCGCGACGCCGGATGCCCTCATCACATGGTGCCGCATGTTGAGGCGCTTGTCGAGGACGACGCCCAGGTACAGCACCGTCTCCGCCCAGTGGACCTCCGTCGCACCGATGAGGATTTCGCCGGGCTCCTTCGGTCCCTTGGAGAAGACGATCGCCTGGGTTTTGCCCTCATTGACTCCGAATCTCCAGCGGGAATACCATGCGATGAGTTCGTCGACCGCCCTCTGCAGGTATCGCGCCGCCATCTGTGTCCTCGTTGATCTCGCCAGGATCGCCATGTCGTCCGCATACCATGCTACGACAGGCGGATGTGCGAGCGCGCTTAAGCTCGGCGTCGCTTAATGGCGTGAATGGGCGGGAACGCCCGCCCTCTGCTGCTTCTCGGACTCGTCCCTGAAGACAGGCGCGATGACTTTGGCGTAACGCCTCAGTCGAACGAACCCGTCTTCATCGACGGGCGATCCACGGCGGGAGACGCCAGGCGACGGGACGGCCTCCACGGCGAGAAGTGGAGTTGACGGTGCTTTCCACTGCAGGGCAGTAAAAAGGTCAACTCGATGGTGAAGGTGTTGCAGCGGTACTTCGACGTATCTGGATGTCTCGATGATCAGGTTACAAGAAGCTGGATGATCGCACAGCGCAAAATTCCTCCGCAGCGAACAGTTTGGATTCAAATTACAGTGATTTTTTGTATGTCCGATCCGTTGACAGCGATGACACTGCACGGAATCACCTGATTTGCGTAAGGGAGTGACCTGGACGCGGAGTCCCGCGAATGCATGAATGTTTAAAAATGCCACCGAGTCAATATCTCTCTCGCAGGACACGTGACAAGTATTTGTGGCGTAACTTGGTATCGCGGTTATACCTTCCTTCCGCTCGAAGTCTGAAGGGCGAGTGGAAAATATTCGGCGTACCGAAAGAACAGGAAAACCTAGTGACTTAAGGTTTTCCAGGATTACATCATCTGAGACGGACGGGAAAACGCCACGAAGGGCGAATTCCTTTGGCCCTTCGTGGACGTGGCTTCAGAGGACGGCTGCTGAGTCGGTCGTGAGGCGGCCGGGGCGCTAGCGGGGGAAATGGGGATCGGATCACTCAAAAGCGTGAACCTGTTCTGAACCGTCGCTGAAGACGGCGGAACAGCCGAGATCGCGCCTGACGCCATTTAGCGACGACGCTTATTTAGCACAATCTGAAAACCCTCCTCAGGGGTCGAGGGAATGCCAATTACATAGGAATAAGTATTTTACGAAGTCGTTTTCCCAAGAGATTGACCGGTAAGGAAAGAGTCACTCACCGGTGGTTCGGAGTCGTTTCCCGCGGCGATGTCCATCGGCACGGCCGCAGGAGAGGATTCAGCAATCGAAATGGATGCGGTGGGGGTTGCTGCGGTATCCGGTGGAGCAGGAGAAGCGGCGTTGACCTTGTCAGGAGCCGGAATCGGAGAGGCGAAGCGGAGGACCGTGAGCAGCTCGTTACGTTCGTTGACCGAGAGAGCGGCTCTCGCGGCGGCCACGGAAGATTCGGCTGGCGATTTCGGCATCTTGGGCACACAAATCACTTTAGTTGCACTCGAGGAAGAGCTTGCATTGTCTTTAGCGGGGATATATGAAACAATGGCTCGGCGGCGAAGGGCCTGTGTCCCGAGATTAATGCCGGAATCACGACAACCTCGGGTAATGAGTAAAGGGGCCCTCAGAGTGTTTTCTCGTTAGAGATTTAATTCGCATTACGGAATTAAATATAGAAAGTCCGTTCACTGGCCATAGTCAAAAATAAGACGAGAATAATCCTTCCCGTCGTACGGGGCGAGAGGGGGAGGAGGGGAGGGAAAAGTGAAAGGCCACGGCAGAGCGACGGCAAGGCCTAGGCGGGCAGGCGACGTGCAGGCTGGGCGCGCTGCAGAGGGGGGGGAGGCACGCGACCGGCCCAGTAGGGCAGTCGGTCGGGCGGCGATAGCGGCGGGGACAAAGAGCCCTCACTGCGGCACTCGAAAACTCAAAGGCGGCACAAGGAAAAAGGCGCACACACCAAAAACACGTCCGTCCTCGACGGCGGATGAGCAGAGAATCAATCTAGCATCCTCCGAAGCAGGGATGTTCTGTAATATGGCTCGGCGGCGGAGGGCTTGCGTCCCGAGACATGCGGGAGTCGTGACAACCACGGGGATGATAAAGGGGGCCTTCGGAGTGTTTTGTCGTGCTTGATTTAATTCGCATATCGTAATTTGCACTAGAAAGGGCGTTCACTCGCCATAGTAAAAATCAATACGAGGACAATCTTCGTGGATGTCTCCATTTTTCGGGTTCCCGCCGCGTTGGTAGTCATGCTTGACAAGTTTCGCCTGGATTCCACCAGGCGTCTTCAGGTCAAAGTGGCGATATCAGTTCAGTTTCAGTTTAATAGGTCTCTATTTCCCTATAGAGACAGCGTACAAGAAATGCATAAAATATATAATGGAAACATAACAGAACAATACGGAAACCCCGTTTTAGGATTAAACTCCTCTTCGGGGTGGAAAAAATAAATATTGAAAGGCCACAAGGTGGTAGCGGCTGCGGAAAACCAATGATTTCTTTTCTACGGGAGCGGTTTCAGCCCGGCATTCTCCTAGGGGCGGAGGAAAACCCGTAAAACCTCCGCCAGGCCACCGGAGAAGACAAAAATAACAAATTTATAGATAACAACAAGCAATGAGAAAACGTAACTGTAACAGTATCAACAGTAGCAACAATACTGTAATTAAACAAATAACAATAATAGAGAAACGGAACACGTTAACAACATAAGGATAACGGTGTAGAACAAATTGATGAAACGGCACTTCATTTTAGTCACTTCGGTCACTTCACTGTGTGTGGTCGGTCAGTCACTAGTTCGGTGCGCCTTTCTCTTCTGCGGGGCGGGCGGAATAGCGGCAGGTCTGGATCTGGCTGCAGACATGGTGGGAGTGGCAGAATAGTGCGGACTCGGTGGGATGGCAGTTCAACTTCAGGGTAGTAGGAAGGGAAGAGGGTGGTGACTCGTGTTGGCGACTGTAGTTGCACAACGGGGCGGCGGCGTAGCAGGCTGCCCATATGCCTAGTATGGTGGTTAGGAGCTCCTCGTTGTAGTCAACCCATCGTGCTGCTGTTCTGCTGCGGGCGCGGCACAACTTGTGAAGGATGGGCTCAATATCAGCACGGTCATAGATGTACTCCCTCGGGGCATCGGCACGTAGGAGAAGCAACCGTCTCGAAACCCGGCGCTCAAGTAATGCATAGCGCTCTATATCATTATTTAAGGGCAAAACCGCGAGCGCGGCATACTTCATGACGGGCCTAACAAAGGCTTTCTACACGAGAACACCGCATCCCTCGGAGACGCCATGGCCGTTAGCCCGGACGGCACGTAGAAGGTCCCCCCCGCGGGTAGGGGGATAGAGAATACTCCCGCAGTATCCCTGCTTGTCGTAAGAGGCGACTAAAAGGGCGGGGAGAAAACCCCGAAAACAAACCCCAAGCCAGCAAGGGATGCGTCCGGACAGTGCTGTGGATCCACTGTCTGTGAGCGGCCATACCATCTGGCCTGCGATCCGCCCAGGTGTTTGCCGTGCCTGGAGACCCGTAAGGGAGAGAAGGGGATCCTGGAGGGTGATCTTTCTGGTTCCCAGCAGGGTTTCGGATGCCCTGCATGGACCGGAGAGCGATATCCCTCTTCGGCCCCGGATTTCGCGTAAACGGGAGGCCAGGAGCTAGCCACTCCCGGTCAATCGGCTTCCGTCGCGTTTTTGCTCCGGTGGCGAGTGCCAAGGTTGTGGGGGTCTGCGTAGGGAGGTCGGAGATGTAAGGGTTTTGGTGGGCCCTTGCACCGAAGATCCACCCCGAAACAGACAACCACTCCAGAAGCGCTATATCCCTCGAGTTAGCCCTGGCGACCGCTCCGGTTTGGCGGAGTGGCGTCCCAAATGTGTGGCTCCGTGGCGGGTGGGGAGGCCGAGGGACGAATCATTTCTTATTATGGAGGAAAAACCCTTTCCACCACTAAAAAGATCCCGTCCGGACACCGGCGGGGGAGAAAAGTGTATTGGCGCATGTAAGCGCTATTTAATTATGTCGTGCATAAAGGAAGGTGAAACCTTGAAAAAGGTTTCTCCTTTCTTAATTCGCAGAGTTTTGTCACAGATTGTGCCTGGGGACCCAAAGAGCGTGAAGAAGCTCCGGGATGGTACACTACTTATAGAGACCCTGAACGATACACAAAGCGAAAAACTGCTTGCTATGGGAATGCTCCATGACATTCCGATTAAGGTGGAGGTGCACCGCACTCTTAACACCTGTCGGGGAGTCATCAGTCACTACGACCTCCTATACGTGGACATCGAAAAAATCAAGAGAGAAATGTTCTCTCAGGGAGTGACTGATTGTCGTCGACTCACCACAAGGCGCAACGGAGAAAACGTAAACAGCACCTCCGTGATCTTGACGTTTGCGCGTGATAGACTACCCGACAAGGTGTTTGTGGGCTATGAATCGGTACCAGTGAGGCCATTCATCCCAAATCCCGTGCGTTGTTTCAAATGCCAACGGTTCGGCCATGTCGCGTCGCGCTGCGAGGGCAAGGCCACCTGCCCGCGCTGTGGCAAAGACGCGCACGAGGATAAAAAGTGCTCTTCGGAACCTCTTTGTGTCAATTGCGAGGGTACACACCCAGTGTACTCTCGTGATTGCCCGAAGATGAAAGAAGAGAGGAAAGTCATGGAGATAAAAACCCTTGAAAAAATCCCATATGCGGAAGCGAGGAGAAAATACAGGGCGCTAATCGCCCCAACTTTCTCCCGGTCCTTTGCTTCCGTTGCAACCACGCAATGTGTAAAGTGTACCATCGCCACGCAGACGGAGATACCGAAAGAATCCCCAATTGAAAACACGCAAGTGCCTAAACCCAAAAGGGTGAAGGATGGAAAGAGTAAGGTGGACAAGGAGCCACCTACTCCTGTGGGCCCTTCAAAGAAGAGCCCACTAAAAACCACCAAGGGGAACACGCCAAAAGGGCGTGAGAATACACCTTCCCCGCCGCCTCCAGTGAAGCCAAAGAAGCCGGAGGTAATTGAAGAGGACCAGAGTATCTCTGATACTGAGGTCTTCGCAAACGAGTGGAAGAGGAAACATCGCTTCAAGCGATAACCTCAATAGAGTTGGTCATCTCCCTTTTTAGTCATCTTATTTATTTATATATTTATTTATTTTAATTTAACACTTTAAATGTGTTCCATTCTGCAGTGGAACTGCAATGGCTTTTATCGGCACAAGGAGGAGCTGGCCATTTTAATCCAAGATTTTAAACCCTCTTGTATTTGTCTCCAAGAGACCCATTTTAAGGCTGAAGATAAGGGTATTCTGAAGGGATTCACTGTTTTTAGAACGGATGACCTAAGTGGCCAACGAGCCCAAGGGGGAGTAGCAGTTGCGGCCCGTGAGGCCCTTTACACCTCGCGAGTCCAACTGAACTCTCCATTCCAGGCCGTCGCTGTCACGGTGCACACCCCTGAGAGGATGACGTTATGCAACGTGTATCTGCCAGAGGGTGCACCGGTGACCCGCCTGAACCTTGAAGCCCTTGTCCACCAGCTTCCTCAGCCGTTCATTTTGATGGGAGATTTTAATGCCCATGATCCTCTCTGGGGAGGGCCAGAAACCCAAAGCAATAGGAGAGGTCGAATTTTATCCAACTTTATTGAGGATTTTAACCTGTTTTTATTAAATAGCGGCGAAAAAACCCGCTTTAACAGCTTCAATGGGGAATTCTCAGCAATAGATCTTTGTCTATGCTCGAGAAGTCTAGCCCCAAAGCTGAAAATGTCCACCCACAACGATCTCTGTGGGAGTGACCATTTTCCTCTTCTACTCGTTAAGGAAGACTCTTCGCCCACCATTTCAAAACCTCCGGAAAAGTGGCGTATTAACCGTGCGGACTGGCCACTTTTTAAGCGTACGTTTACATATAAACACGACGCAAGTTTCGACGGGCTGCACAACGTCGATAAACTAAGTTCAACGCTGTTGGCGGCAGCTACCAAAAGTATCCCTCGTACGTCCGGGAACATTAATCGAGCTCCTGTCCCTTGGTGGAACGGGGAATGCGACCGGGCGATTCGGGCGAGGAAAAAAGCATTAAATATTTTTAGAAAATATCCCACGGCAACTAATCAGGCATCGTACCGCCGCCTGAGAGCGCGAGCTCGAAGGGCCGTGAAGGAGGCCAAGAGGGCTTCCTGGATAGAATACGTCTCTACCATCAACCATCGCACGCCGCTTGGTCAGGTATGGGACAAAGTGAAGAAAATCTCCGGGTCCAAGGGCTCATTTGTCATCTCGCCATTGCTTGTTGCTGGCCGGGTGGTTAATTCACCTGCCGAAATAAGCAACATATTTGCCAGTCAGTTCGCGGCCAATAGCAGTGACGAGGGCTATGCCGCGGACTTTGCGAACCTGAAGAGGCGATGCGAGAGAGTCCCTCTCAATTTTGGTGCAGGTCCTACAAGTGAATATTACAATGAGCCTTTCACGTCCTGGGAGCTTAAATCCGCCATCGAAGACTCCCATTACACCTCGCCAGGGGCGGACGAAATCCACAACGCATTTCTCCGGAACATTCCGGAAACTGCGATTGGGGAGGTCCTAAATACCCTCAACCAACTTTGGAACGAGGGCAGTTTTCCAAATGCCTGGCGAGAGTCCATCGTGATACCAATCCCAAAACAGGGCAAGGAAAAAAATGACCCGAACAACTACCGTCCCATATCTCTCACCAGCTGCCTGTGCAAGGTGATGGAACGGATGGTAAACCGACGTCTCATGTGGTGCTTGGAGAGTCGACACCTGCTCTCCGACGCTCAGTGCGGCTTTCGGCGTGGCAGGTCCACGACAGACCATCTGGTGCGCACTGAGAACTTCATCCAGGAAGCCTTTCTCCACCGTCAACACGTCATAGCAGTCTTTTTCGACCTGGAGAAGGCCTATGATAGTGTGTGGCGATGGAGAATCCTCAACACGCTCCACAAGTGGGGATTTAGAGGCAACATGGCCCTATTTATCAGAAATTTTTTAACTAACCGCCTTTTTAAAGTAAGGACTGGGAAGCACTTATCCCGATCTTTTACACAGGAGAACGGGGTACCCCAGGGTTCAGTACTGAGCGTGACGTTATTTGCCATCGCCATCAACGACGTGGTGGAATGCATCAATGCCCCGGTGATGGCATCGCTCTATGTGGACGACTTAGCCATATTTTGCCGGTCGACACGACTGCCAAACGCTTCCAGGCAAGCCCAGGTGACTCTAAACAAACTGGGAGAGTGGTCGCGAAAGAACGGATTTCGTTTCTCCATGGAGAAAACGAAATGCGTGCACTTTCACCGTCTTCGCGGTTACCACGTTACCCCGACCCTAACCCTGTTGGGTAGGATTCTTCCATTTGTGGAGTCCGTCCGCTTTCTCGGCATGATCCTGGACCAAAAGCTGAACTGGCGGGAGCATATCCGCGTGTTACGCGAGAGGTGTCGCCAAACCCTCAACGTTTTAAAGTTTTTAACTCACTCCACTTGGGGAGCAGACCGCTCCACCATGCTTTTATTGTACAGAGGCTTGGTGCGATCCAAACTGGACTATGGTTCCATAGTGTATTCCTCAGGACGAGAGTCTTACTTGAGACCACTCACATGTGTCCACAATGCTGGGATACGGTTGGCCACCGGGGCATTTAGAACAAGCCCAGTCCCAAGCTTACTTGCAGACGCAGGGGAGCCTCCGTTGGAAACCCGCAGGATGATTTTAATGGGCAACTATGCCTGTAAAATTTAATCAGAGACAATCCACCCTTGTTTTAACATAGTTTTTAACCAACGGTTTTTAGACTTATTTAACAGGCGGAGAAGGGCAACTAGGCCCTTTGCCGTTCGTTTTAATGATTTTATTAATGAGGTAAATTTTACATTTCCTCAAATATGCCCCGTCTCCTATGCTAAGTATCCGCCTTGGTTAACACCAATGCCGGATATTAAACTCATTGCCAGTGCACGCCGCAAAGCCAAAACGACCGATTCCGAATACCAGCAGCTCTTCAGTGCCGTCCTCAGCTCACTTTCTGACTTTGTCCCAGTCTACACCGACGGGTCAAAGTCAGAATCTGCATGTGCCTATGCGGTCGTGTCCCACTACCATGGAGTCGTGAGGAAAAAACTGCACACTCCTTGCAGCATTTTCACAGCCGAGCTGTCAGCCATAAGGACGGCCCTAGGAGAAATAAAAGAAAGCAATGGCTCTTTCCTCATCTGCACCGACTCGTTGAGCGCCCTAAAATCTTTATCGGCCTTTGCACCTGTGCACCCGATAGTCCAGGAGATCCATTATACCCTGTTGTCCCTTCAGAGAAAGGGGAACAGGGTCTCCTTTATATGGACTCCTGGTCACGTCGGCATAAGAGGCAACGAAAAAGCTGACCAGGCAGCGAAGGATGCCCTTCGACAACCCGAGACCGACTCCACCTTGGTTCCAATGGAGGACGTGAAGGCCGCCTTGCGGAACTCGGTCCTGCATCAGTGGAAGGAGACTTGGCAGTCTCTTCAAAATAATAAACTCAGGGCAATAAAACCGGTCGTTTCACCATGGTCCTCTTCCATCCGGAACGTTCGGAGGGAAGAGGTCATGATTACGCGCCTGAGAATAGGACACTCTGCCCTCACTCATTCGTACCTCTTTGCGGAGGTAAAAGAACAGCCCCGCTGCAATGAGTGTTTCCAACCCCTGATGATAAAACATATCCTGACGGAATGTACAACATACCAAAGGGCCAGAGACATGTTGAAGATAAGGGGTGACTTAAAAAATATTTTAGGGGATGACTCTGGGTCTATAAATCGAGTCTTAACTTTTTTAAGGGCAACTGGTTTAATGGGGCAGCTTTAGCTTCGGAGCGCATAATTTTAATGCTTTTGATTTTAGCATTTTCCCTTTTTTTTTTTGTTTATTTTATTTATTTATATATTTATTCGTATTTATCTGTTTACTTATTCCTAGTTTAAAAGGAACATAAGTTTTACGTAATGACAGTGGTGCAAAATGACCATAGCTGTCGACGCACCCTACAAACCCCTAAAACTACTACTACTACTTTAAACCCTCTTGTATTTGCCTCCAAGAGACCCATTTTAAGGCTGAAGATAAGGGTATTCTGTAGGGGTTCACTCTTTTTAGAACGGATGACCTAAGTGGCCAACGAGCCCAAGGGGGAGTAGCAGTTGCGGCCCGTGAGGCCCTTTACACCTCGCGAGTCCAATTGAACTCTCCATTCCAGGCCGTCGCTGTCACGGTGCACACCCCTGAGAGGATGACGTTATGCAACGTGTATCTGCCAGAGGGTGCACCGGTGACCCGCCTGAACCTTGAAGCCCTTGTCCACCAGCTTCCTCAGCCGTTCATTTTGATGGGAGATTTTAATGCCCATGATCCTCACTGGGGAGGTCCAGAAACCCAAAGCAATAGGAGAGGTCGAATTTTATCCAACTTTATTGAGGATTTTAACCTGTTTTTATTAAATAACGGCGAAAAAACCCGCTTTAACAGCTTCAATGGGGAATTCTCAGCAATAGATCTTTGTCTATGCTCGAGAAGTCTAGCCCCAAAGCTGAAAATGTCCACCCACAACGATCTCTGTGGGGGTGATCATTTTCCTCTTCTACTCGTTAAAGAAGACTCTTCGCCCACCATTTCAAAACCTCCGGAAAAGTGGCGTATTAACCGTGCGGACTGGCCACTTTTCAAGCGCACGTTTACATATAAACACGACGCAAGTTTCGACGCGTTGCACAACGTCGATAAACTAAGTTCAACGCTGTTGGCGGCAGCTACCAAAAGTATCCCTCGTACGTCCGGGAACATTAATCGAGCTCCTGTCCCTTGGTGGAACGGGGAATGCGACCGGGCGATTCGGGCGAGGAAAAAAGCATTGAGTATTTTTAGAAAATATCCCACGGCAACTAATCTGGCATCGTACCGCCGTCTGAGAGCGCGAGCTCGAAGGGCCGTGAAGGAGGCCAAGAGGGCTTCCTGGATAGAATACGTCTCTACCATCAACCATCGCACGCCACTTGGTCAGGTATGGGACAAAGTGAAGAAAATCTCCGGGTCCAAGGGCTCATTTGTCATCTCGCCATTGCTTGTTGCTGGCCGGGTGGTTAATTCACCTGCCGAAATAAGCAACATATTTGCCAGTCACTTCGCGGCCAATAGCAGTGACGAGGGCTATGCCGCGGACTTTGCGAACCGGAAGAGGCGATGCGAGAGAGTCCCTCTCAATTTTGGTGCAGGTCCTACAAGCGAATATTACAATGAGCCTTTCACGTCCTGGGAGCTTAAATCCGCCATCGAAGACTCCCATTACACCTCGCCAGGGGCGGACGAAATCCACAACGCATTTCTCCGGAACATTCCGGAAATCGCGATTGGGGAGGTCCTAAATACCCTCAACCAACTCTGGAACGAGGGCGGTTTTCCAAATGCCTGGCGAGAGTCCATCGTGATACCAATCCCAAAACAGGGCAAGGACAAAAATGACCCGAACAACTACCGTCCCATATCTCTCACCAGCTGCCTGTGCAAGGTGATGGAACGGATGGTAAACCGACGTCTCATGTGGTGCTTGGAGAGTCGACACCTGCTCTCCGACGCTCAGTGCGGCTTTCGGCGTGGCAGGTCCACGACAGACCATCTGGTTCGCACTGAGAACTTCATCCAGGAAGCCTTTCTCCAACGTCAACACGTCATAGCAGTCTTTTTCGACCTGGAGAAGGCCTATGATAGTGTGTGGCGATGGAGAATCCTCAACACGCTCCACAAGTGGGGATTTAGAGGCAACATGGCCCTATTTATCAGAAATTTTTTAACTAACCGCCTTTTTAAAGTAAGGACTGGGAAGCACTTTTCCCGATCTTTTACACAGGAGAACGGGGTACCCCAGGGTTCAGTACTGAGCGTGACGTTATTTGCCATCGCCATCAACGACGTGGTGGAATGCATCAATGCCCCGGTGATGGCATCGCTCTATGTGGACGACCTAGCCATATTTTGCCGGTCGACACGACTGCCAAACGCTTCCAGGCAAGCCCAGGTGACTCTAAACAAACTGGGAGAGTGGTCGCGAAAGAACGGATTTCGTTTCTCCATGGAGAAAACGAAATGCGTGCACTTTCACCGTGTTCGCGGTTACCACGTTACCCCGACCCTAACCCTGTTGGGTAGGATTCTTCCATTTGTGGAGTCCGTCCGCTTTCTCGGCATGATCCTGGACCAAAAGCTGAACTGGCGGGAGCATATCCGCGTGTTACGTGAGAGGTGTCGCCAAACCCTCAACGTTTTAAAGTTTTTAACTCACTCCACTTGGGGAGCAGACCGCACCAGCATGCTTTTATTGTACAGAGGCTTGGTGCGATCCAAACTGGACTATGGTTCCATAGTGTATTCCTCAGGACGAGAGTCTTACTTGAGACCACTTACATGTGTCCACAATGCTGGGATACGGTTGGCCACCGGGGCATTTAGAACAAGCCCAGTCCCAAGCTTACTTGCAGACGCAGGGGAGCCTCCGTTGGAAACCCGCAGGATGATTTTAATGGGCAACTATGCCTGTAAAATTTTATCAGAGACAATCCACCCTTGTTTTAACATAGTTTTTAACCAACGGTTTTTAGACTTATTTAACAGGCGGAGAAGGGCAACTAGGCCCTTTGCCGTTCGTTTTAATGATTTTATTAACGCGGTAAATTTTACATTTCCTCAAGTATGCCCCGTCTCCTATGCTAAGTACCCGCCTTGGTTAACGCCAATCCCGGATATTAAACTCATTGCCAGTGCACGCCGCAAAGCCAAGACGACCGATTCCGAATACCAGCAGCTCTTCAGTGCCGTCCTCGGCTCACTTTCTGACTTTGTCCCAGTCTACACCGACGGGTCAAAGTCAGAATCTGCATGTGCCTATGCGGTCGTGTCCCACTACCATGGAGTCGTGAGGAAAAAACTGCACACTTCTTGCAGCATTTACACAGCCGAGCTGTCAGCCATAAGGACGGCCCTAGGAGAAATAAAAGAAAGCAATGGCTCTTTCCTCATCTGCACCGACTCGTTGAGCGCCCTAAAATCTTTATCGGCCTTTGCACCTGTGCACCCGATAGTCCAGGAGATCCATTATACCCTGTTGTCCCTTCAGAGAAAGGGGAACAGGGTCTCCTTTATATGGACTCCTGGTCACGTCGGCATAAGAGGCAACGAAAAAGCTGACCAGGCAGCGAAGGATGCCCTTCGACAACCCGAGACCGACTCCACCTTGGTTCCAATGGAGGACGTGAAGGCCGCCTTGCGGAACTCGGTCCTGCATCAGTGGAAGGAGACTTGGCAGTCTCTTCAAAATAATAAACTCAGGGCAATAAAACCGGTCGTTTCACCATGGTCCTCTTCCATCCGGAACGTTCGGAGGGAAGAGGTCATGATTACGCGCCTGAGAATAGGACACTCTGCCCTCACTCATTCGTACCTCTTTGCGGAGGTAAAAGAACAGCCCCGCTGCAATGAGTGTTTCCAACCCCTGATGATAAAACATATCCTGACGGAATGTACAACATACCAAAGGGCCAGAGACATGTTGAAGATAAGGGGTGACTTAAAAAATATTTTAGGGGATGACTCTGGGTCTATAAATCGAGTCTTAACTTTTTTAAGGGCAACTGGTTTAATGGGGCAGCTTTAGCTTCGGAGCGCATAATTTTAATGCTTTTGATTTTAGCATTTTCCCTTTTTTTTTTTTTGTTTATTTTATTTATTTATATATTTATTCGTATTTATCTGTTTACTTATTCCTAGTTTAAAAGGAACATAAGTTTTACGTAATGACAGTGGTGCAAAATGACCATAGCTGTCGACGCACCCTACAAACCCCTAAAACTACTACTACTACTTTAAACCCTCTTGTATTTGCCTCCAAGAGACCCATTTTAAGGCTGAAGATAAGGGTATTCTGTAGGGGTTCACTCTTTTTAGAACGGATGACCTAAGTGGCCAACGAGCCCAAGGGGGAGTAGCAGTTGCGGCCCGTGAGGCCCTTTACACCTCGCGAGTCCAATTGAACTCTCCATTCCAGGCCGTCGCTGTCACGGTGCACACCCCTGAGAGGATGACGTAATGCAACGTGTATCTGCCAGAGGGTGCACCGGTGACCCGCCTGAACCTTGAAGCCCTTGTCCACCAGCTTCCTCAGCCGTTCATTTTGATGGGAGATTTTAATGCCCATGATCCTCACTGGGGAGGTCCAGAAACCCAAAGCAATAGGAGAGGTCGAATTTTATCCAACTTTATTGAGGATTTTAACCTGTTTTTATTAAATAACGGCGAAAAAACCCGCTTTAACAGCTTCAATGGGGAATTCTCAGCAATAGATCTTTGTCTATGCTCGAGAAGTCTAGCCCCAAAGCTGAAAATGTCCACCCACAACGATCTCTGTGGGGGTGATCATTTTCCTCTTCTACTCGTTAAAGAAGACTCTTCGCCCACCATTTCAAAACCTCCGGAAAAGTGGCGTATTAACCGTGCGGACTGGCCACTTTTCAAGCGCACGTTTACATATAAACACGACGCAAGTTTCGACGCGTTGCACAACGTCGATAAACTAAGTTCAACGCTGTTGGCGGCAGCTACCAAAAGTATCCCTCGTACGTCCGGGAACATTAATCGAGCTCCTGTCCCTTGGTGGAACGGGGAATGCGACCGGGCGATTCGGGCGAGGAAAAAAGCATTGAGTATTTTTAGAAAATATCCCACGGCAACTAATCTGGCATCGTACCGCCGTCTGAGAGCGCGAGCTCGAAGGGCCGTGAAGGAGGCCAAGAGGGCTTCCTGGATAGAATACGTCTCTACCATCAACCATCGCACGCCACTTGGTCAGGTATGGGACAAAGTGAAGAAAATCTCCGGGTCCAAGGGCTCATTTGTCATCTCGCCATTGCTTGTTGCTGGCCGGGTGGTTAATTCACCTGCCGAAATAAGCAACATATTTGCCAGTCACTTCGCGGCCAATAGCAGTGACGAGGGCTATGCCGCGGACTTTGCGAACCGGAAGAGGCGATGCGAGAGAGTCCCTCTCAATTTTGGTGCAGGTCCTACAAGCGAATATTACAATGAGCCTTTCACGTCCTGGGAGCTTAAATCCGCCATCGAAGACTCCCATTACACCTCGCCAGGGGCGGACGAAATCCACAACGCATTTCTCCGGAACATTCCGGAAATCGCGATTGGGGAGGTCCTAAATACCCTCAACCAACTCTGGAACGAGGGCGGTTTTCCAAATGCCTGGCGAGAGTCCATCGTGATACCAATCCCAAAACAGGGCAAGGACAAAAATGACCCGAACAACTACCGTCCCATATCTCTCACCAGCTGCCTGTGCAAGGTGATGGAACGGATGGTAAACCGACGTCTCATGTGGTGCTTGGAGAGTCGACACCTGCTCTCCGACGCTCAGTGCGGCTTTCGGCGTGGCAGGTCCACGACAGACCATCTGGTTCGCACTGAGAACTTCATCCAGGAAGCCTTTCTCCAACGTCAACACGTCATAGCAGTCTTCTTCGACCTGGAGAAGGCCTATGATAGTGTGTGGCGATGGAGAATCCTCAACACGCTCCACAAGTGGGGATTTAGAGGCAACATGGCCCTATTTATCAGAAATTTTTTAACTAACCGCCTTTTTAAAGTAAGGACTGGGAAGCACTTTTCCCGATCTTTTACACAGGAGAACGGGGTACCCCAGGGTTCAGTACTGAGCGTGACGTTATTTGCCATCGCCATCAACGACGTGGTGGAATGCATCAATGCCCCGGTGATGGCATCGCTCTATGTGGACGACCTAGCCATATTTTGCCGGTCGACACGACTGCCAAACGCTTCCAGGCAAGCCCAGGTGACTCTAAACAAACTGGGAGAGTGGTCGCGAAAGAACGGATTTCGTTTCTCCATGGAGAAAACGAAATGCGTGCACTTTCACCGTGTTCGCGGTTACCACGTTACCCCGACCCTAACCCTGTTGGGTAGGATTCTTCCATTTGTGGAGTCCGTCCGCTTTCTCGGCATGATCCTGGACCAAAAGCTGAACTGGCGGGAGCATATCCGCGTGTTACGTGAGAGGTGTCGCCAAACCCTCAACGTTTTAAAGTTTTTAACTCACTCCACTTGGGGAGCAGACCGCACCAGCATGCTTTTATTGTACAGAGGCTTGGTGCGATCCAAACTGGACTATGGTTCCATAGTGTATTCCTCAGGACGAGAGTCTTACTTGAGACCACTTACATGTGTCCACAATGCTGGGATACGGTTGGCCACCGGGGCATTTAGAACAAGCCCAGTCCCAAGCTTACTTGCAGACGCAGGGGAGCCTCCGTTGGAAACCCGCAGGATGATTTTAATGGGCAACTATGCCTGTAAAATTTTATCAGAGACAATCCACCCTTGTTTTAACATAGTTTTTAACCAACGGTTTTTAGACTTATTTAACAGGCGGAGAAGGGCAACTAGGCCCTTTGCCGTTCGTTTTAATGATTTTATTAACGCGGTAAATTTTACATTTCCTCAAGTATGCCCCGTCTCCTATGCTAAGTACCCGCCTTGGTTAACGCCAATGCCGGATATTAAACTCATTGCCAGTGCACGCCGCAAAGCCAAGACGACCGATTCCGAATACCAGCAGCTCTTCAGTGCCGTCCTCGGCTCACTTTCTGACTTTGTCCCAGTCTACACCGACGGGTCAAAGTCAGAATCTGCATGTGCCTATGCGGTCGTGTCCCACTACCATGGAGTCGTGAGGAAAAAACTGCACACTTCTTGCAGCATTTACACAGCCGAGCTGTCAGCCATAAGGACGGCCCTAGGAGAAATAAAAGAAAGCAATGGCTCTTTCCTCATCTGCACAGACTCGTTGAGCGCCCTAAAATCTATATCGGTCTTTCACCTGTGCACCCGATAGTCCAGGAGATCCATTATACCCTGTTGTCCCTTCAGAGAAAGGGGAACAGGGTCTCCTTTATATGGACTCCTGGTCACGTCGGCATAAGAGGTAACGAAAAAGCTGACCAGGCAGCGAAGGATGCCCTTCGAAAACCCGAGACCGACTCCACCTTGGTTCCAATGGAGGACGTAAAGGCTGCCTTGCGGAACTCGGTCCTGCATCAGTGGAAGGAGACTTGGCAGTCTCTGCAAAATAATAAACTCAGGGCAATAAAACCGGTCGTTTCACCATGGTCCTCTTCCATCCGGAAAATTCGGAGGGAAGAGGTCATGATTACGCGCCTGAGAATAGGACACTCTGCCCTCACTCATTCGTACCTCTTTGCGGAGGTAAAAGAACAGCCCCGCTGCAATGAGTGTTTCCAACCCCTGACGATAAAACATATCCTGACGGAATGCACAACATACCAAAGGGCCAGAGACATGTTGAAGATAAGGGGAGACTTAAAAAATATTTTAGGGGATGATTCTGGGTCTATTAACCGAGTCTTAAGTTTTTTAAGGTCAACCGGTTTAATGGGGCAGCTTTAGCTTTGGAGCTCATAATTTTAATGCTTTTGATTTTAGCATTTTCCTTTTTTTTCTGTTTTGTTTGTCTATTTTATTTATTTATATATTTATTCGTATTTATTTGTTTACTTATTCCTAGTTTAAAAGGAACATATGTTTTACGTAATGACAGTGGTGCAAAATGACCATAGCTGTCGACGCACCCTACAAACCCCTAAAACTACTACTACTAAAAGGAACATAAGTTTTACGTTATGACAGTGGTGCAAAATGACCATAGCTGTCGACGCAGCCTACAAACCCCTAAAACTACTACCCCCACTTAGAAGGTTCGCACGTCGGTTGCATCTCGCCCTTACCGTTGCCACATGCTGCCTGAAAGAGAGGTGCTTGTCAAGATGGACACCAAGGTAGGAGACGGAGGGGGATGGGGTCAGAGACCTGTCCCCGAGTTTAACGGAAGGAGGTGAAAAACCGACTCCACGGGAATCGTGGGAGCCGGAAAACGCCATGAAGGTGGATTTGTGGGGGTTAGGTCGCAGGCGCCATCTCTGGAACCATCCCTCCAGGGTGGGAGAGGAGAGATGTCCTGTCGCCTGCCTGCCAGAAAGGAAAGAGGATATCAGTCAGAGGAGGGGGGGAGATACATCCGAAGTAAGGGAGAGCTTACCAATAAGGCCGTCATGCCATACCCTATCGAAAGCTCTCTATATCAAGGAATAACGCCGCCACATACTGTCGGCAGTTGATAGCTTCCGCCGCCATTGTGGTAAGATGGCTAAGCGGGTCGGTGGGGCACCTGTGAGGGCGGAAAGCAAATTGATGTTGGGGCAGGATGCCATTAGAAGTGAAATGGTCAGTGAGTCGGCGTGTAATGATCCTCTCAAACCATTTCCCTATCACCCTGGTCAGGCATATCGGCCGGTTATTTTCCGCCTGCTTGTGGTCCTTCCCCGTTTTTGGGATCTTGACGACTGGCATAGACTTCCACGCCATAGGGTAATAACCCAAGGAGAGAAGGGAATTGAAAATTAGGAGGAGGGGTTTGATGCAACTTGGGGCCTGCTGTGTATGACGCGGGGTGATCCCGTCGTTGCCCGGGGCTTTGTGCCGTCGGGGCCTGCATTCCACCATTTCCTCTGGGTTAATGGGGGAAAAAAGAGGGTCGGTAGGATTATCGATTGGTTCTGGTTCCTGTAAGGGAAGAAGGGAGTATGGCAGCGAGTCCAGGTGTCGTCGGCATGCGGCTTTGTGTCCCTCATCAAAGGCCCGGTCCTCCTGTGGGCGGAACACCTCACATGGAACTTGCCGGAATTCCTCTGCCTTCTCCTTTGGTCCGGCGATAAGGATGCCGTCCCTGTTGACCAGGGAGGTTCGGGAACACTCTTCCAGGCATTTTTCAGGTGGTAACCGTCTTCCCGGTTGAAATTTCTCGGCGTTTTGGTGATCTCAATTGATTCTCTTATCAGCCGAGGATAGTATATTCTTTCCTTGGCGATTATCTCGGCTTCGTCAAATTTGATGTCGCGTCCGGGTTCGCTCCGGACATACTCGGCGACTGCTGATAACCTGAATATCTTATTCTTTGTTGCCCTCTTGTGTTCTTGCAGGCGGGTCTTCATGGACCTGCATGTCTCGCCGATATACGATTTGCCGCAAGAGCAAGGCACGCGATACACACCTTCGAGAAGACCTTTCGGGATCTTGTCCTTGGGCCTTGGAATTATCTGGCTTATTTGTGTCACGCAGTTAAATCTTGTGACAATGTCTTTCTTCTTCAGGACCCTGGAGATCTTTTCGCTTGTGCCGGCAACACAGGGGATGATGACATGGGTTCCTGGCTTTTCAGTTTGGTGTTTCTCCCTGTGGAGTGTCACGGGCGTTTTTCCACTTTAGTGGTCCTTTTGAGGACCAATTCTTCTTTGTATCCATTCATCTTCAGTGCCGTCATCAAATGTCCCTTTTCCTTGGCCAATGATTCTGCATCCGAAAGTTTGTATGCGCGATGCAGGAGTGTTGCCACCAGTGATGCCTTCTGGGACGGGTGACGATGTGAGTGGGCGTTCAGGTAGCGGTCGGTATGGGTGGCTTTCCTGTATACTGAGTGGCCGATACTCCCGTTGGTCCTCCTCGTCACCATTATGTCCAAAAACGGGATTTGGTTGTCTTTTTCGGTCTCCATAGTGAATTGTATTGCCGGATGCTGAGAGTTGAGGTGCTCCAGGAATCTCTGCAGTTCCTCAGGTCCATGTGGTCAAATTACGAAAGTGTCGTCCACGTATCTTAGCCATAACTTGGGTTTCTTATCGTGGGATTCGATCGCCATTTGTTCGAAACTTTCCATATAGATGTCTGCTATCAACGGAGGATAGGGGTGAGCCCATTGCCGCTCCTTCGTGTTGGTCGAAGAAACTCCCGTTTCAAAGGAAGTTAATTTAATTTTTTTTTAATTTAATTTTTGGACCCATTTGACCAATGGTTTCCTGGGTCCACTTTTATTTTACTTCACAGTTAGTTGGGGATTCCTTTGAATCTTAGTTCCCCTTTTTACAAACAATAATGAGACATAAGGAAACAACATACATAACAAAACAGACAAAAAGACAAAAATAATCAGACATAAGGAAAGTTTTTCTAAAATTTTAACATCTACAGGTGCTTATATATGTTGGGAGTTAAACTAATGATAAACAATTCAAGAAAAGAAAAAAAAATCACTCAATTGACAAATAGGAGAATACATTGCTACATTTTACACAAAATTTTACACAAAATATTTCCCAGTTAGTTCGCTTGTTGTGGTTCACTATTTACTGGTTTTCTTATTGCAAATTTTCCGAGCAGGTTATCCAAAGGAAGTAGGGGCACGCGACGCGCAGACTAGGCGCGCTGCAAGAGGAGGGGGTGGCACGCGACCGGCCTGGCTGGGCGGCCGGCGGCTTCGGCGAAGACAAAGGGTCCGCCGGTCGGCACTCGGAAAACAATAAGTCGGCACGGGATTTTCAAAGAGAAAAAGGCGCACACCAAAAACACGTCCGTCCTCGACGGCGAATTGAGTTGAGCAGCGAATCGTGCACAGAAGCGACGAAATGGCTCATTGGAAGTCCTGTGAAGGGCACACCTAAACCGTACCAGTGGGCGTTACCCACCTTAACCGGTCTTTTTACAATTTATGAAATACCTTGGCAATTCGAAATAATATGACGTCAGTGTGCGTGTTGTTTGTGTGAAGAAGGAAACTTAACATCTAGCATGTGAGGAACACATACGAATAATTGCCATTGATATCACTTGACATGAATAAACGGAACTTTCGACACAACCTCAAACGAGTGCATTTTTAAGTTATCACAGAATGGCTTCACAAGCTATACTGTATGCATGCGTAAGATATACTCTGTTCAACGTTCACGGACGATTCATACGATAGGCATTACGAATAGTTACTTCTCGACTCGTGTGTGTGTGCCGTAACTGCTTCCGTAATTTGAATGTTCCATATATAGTATATCTATGGTTCATATACACGAATTACAGCGTAATAATAGCATTCGTCCTTACATCGAGTGCGAACTCTGTAAGAAGGAACCACACTTCGATGTTCAACCTGCTATAGACTGTCAGAGGTGTGTAAAATCAATCCCGAGCAGTGTTAAGTTTGCTGAGCTAACAGTACTTCCAGACTGACACGACTGATGAAGAATTTGATAGCGACAACTTATCCATCGGTTCCGTGGATTCAATTGATTGCGACTCCACCTCGTCCGAGTTCTAAGTGTTTGTGTGGGTTGACAAGTGTCCGTCCCAGAAGATTTGTAACACCATGAATTCATCTGAACCGTTGTATTCGTGCGTAAGATATAAGCTTTATCGTGTTGATGCTAATTTATTATGGAGAAAATTACGGAGAGTGTATCCTGACCTTGAGGGATTGAGATTTGCAAATCTATGCAAGACTTGCTTTTCATTTTGGAATGTAGCCTCTCTAGCCATTGTTAATGCTCATGAGCTTATTAAATCTAACGGTGACCTCCATCATGCGCAAGTCTGTGATATATGCGCTGATTATCCACCTTTGAAATGGAGGTCTATTAATGAGTGTCGTAGATGTCGTCTCTCATTACCATTAAAAGATGAGTACGCTGTTACAACTGACCCACCGGGTAATGAATATAATATTTGGGATGAGGACAAGTGACTTATTTAAGTAATTGGAAATTTAACCATCTATTTGATAATATTGTGACATATGTATTTGACAATATTGCTGAAGATGATGAGTGACTTTTAATGAATGGATTGGAAAATTTACAATCCATTTGATCATATGTATTTATGTATGGAAATTTAACCATGTATTTGACAATGATACTGATTGATATTCAATAAATTGAATATGTCCTCACGCTCTGAGTTTCATTGAGTTTCACCCGTAGCCTCAAAACGATGTGCTTTTTGTTAATAACAATTTAATAATGATTTTTCAATTTAATAATTGACCACGCATCGTGATAGCGACTTCCCCTCCCGATCCCATCCCCCCCGACGCCCCCCATCCCCCCGCCATCCCCCCCAACAATTGCCACACGAATCCCATCACGCTCCAGCTCTTCTCTTGTTTAAAAATTGAATTCTCACTTCAACGCTAACGACACCTTTTCGTTGCGCTTTTGTTTAAACTATTAAATAACGCCTCCATATTGTTTAAACAATGACTTCCTGGTTTAGAAACCTTCTGGATTAGCCCCCTTATTCCACCTCTACATAGGGGTTCAGTCTAGCAGCGATCCGCAACCTTTAACGGACTTACTTTTCTTAAGGTGCTCTCGTTCTCGCTGAATAAGAATACTGCTCTCGTAAATTTCGCAATGTCATTTAAAGGAAAGGAGCTACCTCCACCTCTCTGCTCATGCATCCTCCTCTTACGTGAGCTCTTTTCCGGGGCGTTACCCAAAAAGCTCGAACACAAAGCGGATACACCATTTCCATTAAGGAGAAAAATCTTGCCATGTGTTGCGTTTTAAGGCTCGTTGCAGAAGTTTTTTATTTTTTAAAACTTTGGAAATGACCACCCTTTAAAAAACCCAATACATTTTGAAATAAAACAAACTTATGCGTTATAATATTTCTTTTCCGGAAAAAAATAAAACAGCAATGCTAAAAATTTAGCCTTCTTAAATGCGTACATCCCAAGTGAGTTCTCACTCTCCTTATCTTATCTCCCTCTATTGGTTTCCGGCTCGGTGCGCTCGCTTCATTCATGGAAAAAATATATTCCATCGACCCCCGACTCGTAGTGCCACCAGAACTGCAAAACCGAACAAAAATATACTAGTTTCCGCTTCGGCCATCAGTCGCTTGCTAGCCTTTTACGTGAGAGTAGTGTGTGTGTGAAGCAATGGAGCAATTTTGTGACGTGTGCTACACATATTATAAAAATTGACAAAGCCACCAAACAACTTATGTGCACCGAAGACACGAAGTACGACACCTTGGTGGCGAAATTCGACCAATAATCGAAATTAAATCAACAGTACGAGCTCGTATATATTGGGTGAGTGGTTTCGAAGAATTATCCGATGTTGTAAAATTTTTGTGAACGATCAAAAGCATACTCAGGGAAAAAATAACCAAACAACTTCGAAGTAATCAACTGAAAATTAATATAATTTTAAAATGCCGATATGTGAAAGATGAGCAATTGGATGATTGATGTTTCAAAACTAAGAACGTTAGTGTTTCCGGCCCACGATGTCGATGTGATATTAGATTTATTCTATTCGAAACTATTAAAAGAAAAAAGTGAGCATAGCGCGAGAGTGAGTGGATGGATTTTATCGATGGTTGACGGGTAAGAACACCGAATAAATAAATACATCCCTTTGAAGGGGTCTACATGTATTGAACTTCCGAAAAAAATCAAAAACATCGATGCTGTAATTAACGTAAAAAATACCGACTTGTTTTATTTTAAATATGCAATTGGGTCGAAGAACATATGCCGAGATTCGCAAAGTTTCGAAATATAATGCCGAAACATTCAGAAGGTTAATGTTTTCGGTTTGGATGAAAAGCAAAATGTGTATCCGATGAAAGTAGTTGATCGAGAGCTTGAAGATCATCGAGATTTATTATTTTTGACCGAAAACGAAAAAAACATTTCTGCTGGATTAAGAACTTACTGACTAGTGAAACATCAAGCGACGAAACATAAGGATTTCTGTTATGTATGCAAAAGATGTTTTAAACGTTGTCGATAGAAAACGTCTTTCGAGGCTCACAAGGAATATTGCAACCGAAATTCGCCATCGAAAATAATCCTTCCAACCGACAACCAAGCTTTTTTAAAGTATAAGAATTACTCGTATACAACTCGAGTTCCATTCATTGTTTTCGCCGACTTTTGAGTGTTTGCTACCGCGCGTTTTATCTTGTCAGCCGTTGAATGAGCTTTCGTACACGCAAATGCAACATCACGAAGCGGTGTCATTTTGCATGCTCATGGTTTCCAGTACGGGAGAATTTTTCGAGCCCGTTCTTTACCGCGGGAACGATGTGATCCAAGTCTTTCTAGAAAAACTCAAAGAAATGGCGCTTTTTGTTCTAAACAAATACCGAAATGTAGTACCGTTACAAGAAATGAGCGAAGACGAGTTGATTGCCTTCAGCACATGTTCTATTTGTCATATATGCGGCCTCGTGTTGGGCGCGGACCGTGTGAGAGATCACAATCATCTCTCTGGCAAATTTCGAGGTGCAGCCCATTATGCGTGCATTGTTAACTATCAGAAACCGAAATTCCTCCGAATTTTCTTTCATAACCTCTCAAATTATAACGCACATCTCATCGTGCCGCATCTCGGCTCGGATGATTTCAAAATAACATGCATACCGAACAATGAGGAAAAATACATTTCATTTTCGAAATACGTAGATTCGAGATTCTCATACCGATTTATTGACACCTTTCGATTTATGAGTACAGCACTTTCGAAATTGGCCGATATTCTTCCAGCCGAAAAATTTAGGCAAACTGCACGCTGTTCCGGGATAAACTAGAATTCGTCACGCGAAAAGGTGTTTTCCCGTATGATAATGTAGATTCATGGGAAAACTTGATGAAACATGCTTGCCACCGTTTGAAAATTTGTATAGCACACAGACGGAATATGCAATTACCTAAGACGCTTATGTATTTGCTCGAAAGGTGTGGGACGAATTCGATTGCGATACCCTGGGTGCCTATTCCGATCTTTACTTAAAAACCGATGTTCTTTTACTAGCTGATATTTTCGAAAACTTCAGAGATTCTATGATATCGATCTATGGGCTGGACCCCGCATGGTATTGCACTATGCCGGGCTTTTTTTCGATGCTATGCTTAGGCAAACCGGAGTCAAACTCGAATTGTTAACCGATTATGATATGATTCTTATGTTCGAAAAAGGTATTCGAGGTGGCATAAGTCAATGCATTAAACGGTATGCAGAAGCTAATAACGAATATATGAATCAGTTTGATCCCGAAAAGGAGTCGAAGTATCTAGGATATATCGACGCCAAAAATTTATATGGATATTCGTTATCGGAATCAATTCCGATCGGAGGCTTCAAATGGGTTCAAGTGGGGGAGGCAGTGGACGTTACGAGAATCCCCGACGATTCCCCCAAAGGCTATCTTTTGGAAGTCGTCTGAAATATCCAACTGAACTTCACAATTCACACTCCGATTTACCATTTTTGTGTGAACAGAAGGCCCCGCCGGGAAGTAAGCACCCAAAATTGTTAACGACGCTTGACGATAAGGAGCATTGTTGTTCACTACCGAGCATTGAAACTGGCGATAGCTGCCGGTTTACGAGTTACGAAATACACAAAATAATCGAATTTGAGAAATCTCTATGGATGAAACCGTACATTGATTCCAATACGGTAATGCGTAAATTAGCAATATTCGATTTCGAAAAGGAAATAATGAAATATGCAACAAACAGCGAATTCGGGAAAACATGCGAGAACGTACGAAAACGAAAAAAAATCGAACTCTTCAACAATGAAAACCGATTAGACAAATTGATTTCGAGTTTTATGTTTCGCGATCGAACAATCTTTGCGGAAAATCTCGTAGCCGTTCACCTGAGAAAAACATCAATAAAAATGAACAAACCGCTTTATATTGGGCAAGCAGTTTTAGATATTTCAATAGTATTCATGTACGATTTCTTCTACGAGCACAGGAAAAGAAAAAATGTAAACTTGTGTTACATGGATACCGACAGCTTCATAATGGAAATGCCGATAAAATTTTACGAGGATATTAAATGGAACAGCTCTCTTTATGATACATCCAATTATCCTCCCGACCATCCTTACTATTCGAAAGCTAATGAGAATATAATCGGTAAAATGAAGGATGAGTGTGCCGGAAAGATAATGAAGCATTTCAACGGATTACGAAGCAAATTATATTCATACCGTGTGCAGGGAGGATGTGGGATTAAGCGTGCAAAAGGCGTAAAAATGTAACGATCGGCAAAACTATCACATTTGAAGGCTATGTTAACTGCTTACGTGTAAATGCTCCAGCATTCAGATCGATGTCTCTGATTAGATCGAAGAAGCATAAGCTGAGTACCGTAGAAATAAATAAAACTGCATTGGGTTCCAATGACGATAAACGGTATGTTTGCGAAGACGGAATTAAAACATTAGCTTGGGGGCATTATGAAATAAAGCGACCCTGGAGTGAAGCATTTTCCGATGCGTGATGCTCGAAATATGAAGATGAAAGCGCAAACTCAAGAGAGGAGCGTTCATTTTTCTATTCGTGCCTCGAGAAAATGATGATGATAAAGTGGAAGCATGCTTTTACGTGTGAGGTTTCCGGTCCTTCAAGCAGTGGAAAAACAGGATTAGTCTTAAAGTTTATTAGAAATTTAGCGTCAATGGTGGATGGAAAGATAGAAAAGATCATTTGTTGCTGTAGCTACGGAAGTGCACCTAATTGAAGTGATATCATTAATTTTCATTAGTATGTATCAAGATGGCAAATGATACAAATTGCTATATACTACCTTGATCAAAAAGTTCCCGGAATAACCACCGTGTTCCGCTCCCATCGTTCCGATTTGAGTTCTGTTTTTTTGTTAAATTGGTACATCTGTTGTTGATATTCCCTTTAAATCTTAGTGTCATAACTTGACATTTGCAAAAGTTACGTAGCCAAGAGTACATCTATCTCTGTGTGTTGGCGATTTTTTACAATTGCAGAAATGGATTTAAATTTGCAACAACGAACTTGTATTAAATTTTGCGTAAAAAACGGATTTAGTGGCGCACGGACGTTGGAAATGTTGGAAAAGTGTTTCGGCAACGATTCTCTAAAAAAAAACGGTCGTTTACCAGTGGCACGAGCGGTTCAGAAGTGGTCGTGAGTCAATCGAAGATGATGAACGCAGTGGCAGACCATCGACATCGAAAGTCGGTGAAAAAATTGATAAAGTAAAAGAAATGTTGGTCAATAACCGCAAATTAACCATCAGAGAAATAGCGGAGGACTTGAACATTGCCTATGGATCCGCCCAAGACATTGTGGTTAATGATTTGGGTTTCCGTCGTGTAGCAGCAAAGTTGGTGCCAAAAGACCTCAATTTCATGCAAAAAAGAGACCGTGTTGACGTCGCAAAAGACATGATTTGCGAGGCTGAATCCGATCCCACATTCATCAAAAGGATCATTACTGGAGACGAGACGTGGGTTTATGAGTACGACACGCAATCCAGACATCAGGCAAGTGAATGGCGTTCACCAAATGAGCCGAGACCAAAAAAACCACGTCGTTTTCAGTCAAAAAAGAAGGCAATGCTGACGGTTTTCATGGATTACAACGGTGTAGTGCATCATGAATTTTTGCCAGAAGGCCAGACAGTAAACAAAGAGTATTATTTGGGCGTTATGAGACGTTTGCGTGAAGCAATTCGCCGAAAGAGACCAGAAATGTGGGCAGAAAACTAGTGGATTTTGCACCATGATAACGCACCGTCGCACAGTGCTATCATTATTCGTAATTTTTTGACGAAAAATGCAACAAATACCATCCAACAGCCATCGAATTCACCTGATTTGGCTCCCTGTGACTTCTTTCTGTTCAATCGAGTTAAAAAACCATTACGGGGAACGCGTTTTAGCAGCCGAGAGGAAGTAATGGAAAAATCGCAGGAAGCACTGATGGACATACCGAAAACCGAATATAAAAAATGTTTCGAGGATTGGATCAAGCGCTGGCATAAGTGTGTTGCAGTCGATGGGGATTACTTTGAAGGGGACAATATAGATTTAGATGAATAAACTTGTATTTTTAATTTTCTGAATAAATTCCGGGAACTTTTTGATCAAGGTAGTAAGATGTTACGTTTCGAGGAGTCAAAGAGGCGGCGATGTCGGATCCGTTTATCATGCGAGCCATTTCAAAGAGAGAGGAAAGGGACTTGGCTCTTTTTTCAGTGGATTGTGGAGATACGTCAAACCATTTTTTAACTCCAGGTTGAAGCAGTCGGCAAGGAAGCGGTGAAGGCCGGAGTAGGGGCACTTTCGGACGTTGGGTCGAAGTCGGGTTGGGAAATATTACGAACGCGTTTAGGAGAGGCAGGAAGCAGCCTTAAGAGGAGAGCCGAAGCAAAGATGGAACGAATGGCGGGTGCAGGCTTGCATATTGCAAAGCGACCGCACATTGCTTCAAATAATTTGAGGATACCTGCCGATGCTGTCATCAACATGAATGACATATCCTCACCTCCTACGAGAAAAAGAAGAAAAGTTAATTGGAAAACAAAGTTGAACCGTAAGAAAAAGGTACACCGCAAGAAAAAGAATGTCGTTACAAAGAAGAAAAAGAGGAAAGGGAAGCAACGTGGTAGTGGTGGAAGGGACATTTTCTCATAACACCGCGATTTAACGCAAAAGATAAACAATCTTTCTAGAGCTTGAGTGTGGACTACATCAAACGAAGTGGAGCAAGTCATTCCTTCGTGTTCGGACCTGTTCAAACAGCTTTCTATACAAACCAGCATTCTTGTCCACAGGACGGTAGCGTACAAACCAATTACCGGAATTGATACATATTCGGAATTGAAATTTTCAATCAAAGGCAATGGAGATAGGTATCTCGATCTAAGCAGCATATGTCTCAATGTTGTTAAGACTAGTTGAAACTGATGAAAAGTCTTATGTGAGTGTTGACCCAAATCAACCTGGGGTCGTAAACAACATCTTACATTCCATGTACGAAAATTGCAACGTGTCCTTAAACGGGAAAAGGGTGACCACCTCGGAATACTATGGATACAGAAGTTACTTGGAAAAGCTCCTGAACTATAGCGAAGATGCTGCTCGTACGCACATGATTTGCGATGGGTGGGCACTCGATGAAGGTGATGATTTGGACAAATTTGAATTACCGAGCAGAGGTTTCATAAAACGTCAAACTTGGTTGAAAGAGAGTACCTTGCTAGAATTAGAATAATGTAGACGTTGATATAGATTTATCATTCGCAAAGCCTGATTTCTTTCTGATGGAAAAAGAGGGCGGAGATTCCATTTTGAAAATTAAAGAAGCTACACTATATGCCACGCATTACGATCTATATCCTTCCATTCTCGTGGCTCACGCTACTGTTTTATCCAGTGGAATGCCGATAACGTTACCCTATAAGCAAGTCGAAATTAAAACATTTACCATCCCAGCAAATAGCAGCATGTTAAGCAATGATAACCTAATATTAGGAAGAATTCCAAACACGCTAGTGGCCGTTCTGTTAGATAGCAATTCATTTCTCGGTAAAAGGAATAAAAATCCTTTCAACTTTCATCATTATAGCATGTATCCCTTCTCGGTCTTTCTGGACGATCAAGAATATCCTCCCCCCCGCGGGTAGGGGGATAGAGAATACTCCCGCAGTATCCCTGCTTGTCGTAAGAGGCGACTAAAAGGGCGGGGAGAAAACCCTGAAAACAAACCCCAAGCCAGCAAGGGATGCGTCCGGACAGTGCTGTGGATCCACTGTCTGTGAGCGGCCATACCATCTGGCCTGCGATCCGCCCAGGTGTTTGCCGTGCCTGGAGACCCGTAAGGGAGAGAAGGGGATCCTGGAGGGTGATCTCTCTGGTTCCCAGCAGGGTGTCGGATGCCCTGTATGGACCGGGGAGCGATACCCCTCTTCGGCCCCGGATTTCGTGTAAACGGGAGGCCGGGAGCTAGCCACTCCCGGTCAATTGGCTTCCGTCGCGTTTTCGCTCCGGTGGCGAGTGCCAAGGTTGTGGGGGTCTGCGTAGGGAGGTCGGAGATGTAAGGGTTTTGGTGGGCCCTTGCACCAAAGATCCACCCCGAAACAGACAACCACTCCAGAAGCGCTATATCCCTCGAGTTAGCCCTGGCGACCGCTCCGGTTTGGCGGAGTGGCGTCCCAAATGTGTGGCTCCGTGGCGGGTGGGGAGGCCGAGGGACGAATCATTTACTATTATGGAGGAAAAACCCTTTCCACCACTAAAAAGATCCCGTCCGGACACCGGCGGGGGAGAAAAGTGTATTGGCGCATGTAAGCGCTATTTAATTATGTCGTGCATAAGGGAAGGTGAAACCTTGAAAAAGGTTTCTCCTTTCTTAATTCGCAGAGTGTTGTCACAGATTGTGCCTGGGGACCCAAAGAGCGTGAAGAAGCTCCGGGATGGTACACTTCTTATAGAGACCCTGAACGATACACAAAGTGAAAAACTGCTTGCTATGGGAATGCTCCATGACATTCCGATTAACGTGGAGGTGCACCACACTCTTAACACCTGTCGGGGAGTCATCAGTCACTACGACCTCCTATACGTGGACATCGAAGAAATCAAGAGAGAAATGTTCTCTCAGGGAGTGACTGATTGTCGTCGACTCACCACAAGGCGCAACGGAGAAAACGTAAACAGCACCTCCGTGATCTTGACGTTTGCACGTGATAGACTACCCGACAAGGTGTTTGTGGGCTATGAATCGGTACCAGTGAGGCCATTCATCCCAAATCCCGTGCGTTGTTTCAAATGCCAACGGTTCGGCCATGTCGCGTCGCGCTGCGAGGGCAAGGCCACCTGCCCGCGCTGTGGCAAAGACGCGCACGAGGATAAAGAGTGCTCTTCGGAACCTCTTTGTGTCAATTGCGAGGGTACACACCCAGTGTACTCTCGTGATTGCCCGAAGATGAAAGAAGAGAGGAAAGTCATGGAGATAAAAACCCTTGAAAAAATCCCATATGCGGAAGCGAGGAGAAAATACAGGGCGCTAATCGCCCCAACTTTCTCCCGGTCCTTTGCTTCCGTTGCAACCACGGAATGTGTAAAGTGTACCATCGCCACGCAGACAGAGATCCCGAAAGAATCCCCAATAGAAAACACGCAAGTGCCTAAACCCAAAAGGGTGAAGGACGGAAAGAGTAAGGTGGACAAGGAGCCACCTACTCCTGTGGGCCCTTCAAAGAAGAGCCCACTAAAAACCACCAAGGGGAACACGCCAAAAGGGCGTGAGAATACACCTTCCCCGCCGCCTCCAGTGAAGCCAAAGAAGCCGGAGGTAATTGAAGAGGACCAGAGTATCTCTGATACTGAGGTCTTCGCAAACGAGTGGAAGAGGAAACATCGCTTCAAGCGATAACCTCAATAGAGTTGGTCATCTCCCTTTTTAGTCATCTTATTTATTTATATATTTATTTATTTTAATTTAACACTTTAAATGTGTTCCATTCTGCAGTGGAACTGCAATGGCTTTTATCGGCACAAGGAGGAGCTGGCCATTTTAATCCAAGATTTTAAACCCTCTTGTATTTGTCTCCAAGAGACCCATTTTAAGGCAGAAGATAAGGGTATTCTGAAGGGATTCACTGTTTTTAGAACGGATGACCTAAGTGGCCAACGAGCCCAAGGGGGAGTAGCAGTTGCGGCCCGTGAGGCCCTTTACACCTCGCGAGTCCAACTGAACTCTCCATTCCAGGCCGTCGCTGTCACGGTGCACACCCCTGAGAGGATGACGTTATGCAACGTGTATCTGCCAGAGGGTGCACCGGTGACCCGCCTGAACCTTGAAGCCCTTGTCCACCAGCTTCCTCAGCCGTTCATTTTGATGGGAGATTTTAATGCCCATGATCCTCTCTGGGGAGGGCCAGAAACCCAAAGCAATAGGAGAGGTCGAATTTTATCCAACTTTATTGAGGATTTTAACCTGATTTTATTAAATAGCGGCGAAAAAACCCGGTTTAACAGCTTCAATGGGGAATTCTCAGCAATAGATCTTTGTCTATGCTCGAGAAGTCTAGCCCCAAAGCTGAAAATGTCCACCCACAACGATCTCTGTGGGAGTGACCATTTTCCTCTTCTACTCGTTAAAGAAGACTCTTCGCCCACCATTTCAAAACCTCCGGAAAAGTGGCGTATTAACCGTGCGGACTGGCCACTTTTCAAGCGTACGTTTACATATAAACACGACGCAAGTTTCGACGCGTTGCACAACGTCGATAAACTAAGTTCAACGCTGCTGGCGGCAGCTACCAAAAGTATCCCTCGTACGTCCGGGAACATTAATCGAGCTCCTGTCCCTTGGTGGAACGGGGAATGCGACCGGGCGATTCGGGCGAGGAAAAAAGCATTGAATATTTTTAGAAAATATCCCACGGCAACTAATCTGGCATCGTACCGCCGCCTGAGAGCGCGAGCTCGAAGGGCCGTGAAGGAGGCCAAGAAGGCTTCCTGGATAGAATACGTCTCTACCATCAACCATCGCACGCCGCTTGGTCAGGTATGGGACAAAGTGAAGAAAATCTCCGGGTCCAAGGGCTCATTTGTCATCTTGCCATTGCTTGTTGCTGGCCGGGTGGTTAATTCACCTGCCGAAATAAGCAACATATTTGCCAGTCAGTTCGCGGCCAATAGCAGTGACGAGGGCTATGCCGCGGACTTTGCGAACCGGAAGAGGCGATGCGAGAGAGTCCCTCTCAATTTTGGTGCAGGTCCTACAAGCGACTATTACAATGAGCCTTTCACGTCCTGGGAGCTTAAATCCGCCATCGAAGACTCCCATTACACCTCGCCAGGGGCGGACGAAATCCACAACGCATTTCTTCGGAACATTCCGGAAACCGCGATTGGGGAGGTCCTAAATACCTTCAACCAACTCTGGAACGAGGGCAGTTTTCCAAATGCCTGGCGAGAGTCCATCGTGATACCAATCCCAAAACAGGGCAAGGACAAAAATGACCCGAACAACTACCGTCCCATATCTCTCACCAGCTGCCTGTGTAAGGTGATGGAACGGATGGTAAACCGACATCTCATGTGGTGCTTGGAGAGTCGACACCTGCTCTCCGACGCTCAGTGCGGCTTTCGGCGTGGCAGGTCGACGACAGACCATCTGGTTCGCACTGAGAACTTCATCCAGGAAGCCTTTCTCCACGGTCAACACGTCATAGCAGTCTTTTTCGACCTGGAGAAGGCCTATGATAGTGTGTGGCGATGGAGAATCCTCAACACGCTCCACAAGTGGGGATTTAGAGGCAACATGGCCCTATTTATCAGAAATTTTTTAACTAACCGCCTTTTTAAAGTAAGGACTGGGAAGCACTTTTCCCGATCTTTTACACAGGAAAACGGGGTACCCCAGGGTTCAGTACTGAGCGTGACGTTATTTGCCATCGCCATCAACGACGTGGTGGAATGCATCAATGCCCCGGTGATGGCATCGCTCTATGTGGACGACCTAGCCATATTTTGCCGGTCAACACGACTACCAAACGCTTCCAGGCAAGCCCAGGTGACTCTGAACAAACTGGGAGAGTGGTCGCGAAAGAACGGATTTCGTTTCTCCATGGAGAAAACGAAATGCGTGCACTTTCACCGTCTTCGCGGTTACCACGTTACCCCGACCCTAACCCTGTTGGGTAGGATTCTTCCATTTGTGGAGTCCGTCCGCTTTCTCGGCATGATCCTGGACCAAAAGCTGAACTGGCGGGAGCATATCCGCGTGTTACGTGAGAGGTGTCGCCAAACCCTCAACGTTTTAAAGTTTTTAACTCACTCCACTTGGGGAGCAGACCGCACCAGCATGCTTTTATTGTACAGAGGCTTGGTGCGATCCAAACTGGACTATGGTTCCATAGTGTATTCCTCAGGACGAGAGTCTTACTTGAGACCACTTACATGTGTCCACAATGCTGGGATACGGTTGGCCACCCCCCCCGCGGGTAGGGGGATAGAGAATACTCCCGCAGTATCCCTGCTTGTCGTAAGAGGCGACTAAAAGGGCGGGGAGAAAACCCCGAAAACAAACCCCAAGCCAGCAAGGGATGCGTCCGGACAGTGCTGTGGATCCACTGTCTGTGAGCGGCCATACCATCTGGCCTGCGATCCGCCCAGGTGTTTGCCGTGCCTGGAGACCCGTAAGGGAGAAAAGGGGATCCTGGAGGGTGAGCTTTCTGGTTCCCAGCAGGGTGTCGGATGCCCTGTATGGACCGGGGAGTGATACCCCTCTTCGGCCCCGGATTTCGTGTAAACGGGAGGCCGGGAGCTAGCCACTCCCGGTCAATCGGCTTCCGTCGCGTTTTCGCTCCGGTGGCGAGTGCCAAGGTTGTGGGGGTCTGCGTAGGGAGGTCGGAGATGTAAGGGTTTTGGTGGGCCCTTGCACCGAAGATCCACCCCGAAACAGACAACCACTCCTGAAGCGCTATATCCCTCGAGTTAGCCCTGGCGACCGCTCCGGTTTGGCGGAGTGGCGTCCCAAATGTGTGGCTCCATGGCGGTTAGGGAGGCCGAGGGACGAATAATTAATTATTATGGAGGAAAAAACCTTTCCACCACCAAAAAGATCCCGTCCGGACACCGGCGGGGGAGAAAAGTGCATAGGCGCATGTAAGCGCTATTTAATTATGTCGTGCATAAAGGAAGGTGAAACCTTGAAAAAGGTTTCTCCTTTCTTAATTCGCAGAGTTTTGTCACAGATTGTGCCTGGGGACCCAAAGAGCGTGATGAAGCTCCGGGATGGTACACTTCTTATAGAGACCCTGAACGATACACAAAGCGATAAATTGCTTGCTATGGGAATGCTCCATGACATTCCGATTAAGGTGGAGGTGCACCGCACTCTTAACACCTGTCGGGGAGTCATCAGTCACTACGACCTCCTATACGTGGACATCGAAGAAATCAAGAGAGAAATGTTCTCTCAGGGAGTGACTGATTGTCGTCGACTCACCACGAGGCGCAACGGAGAAAACGTAAACAGCACCTCCGTGATCTTGACGTTTGCGCGTGATAGACTACCCGACAAGGTGTTTGTGGGCTATGAATCGGTACCAGTGAGGCCATTCATCCCAAATCCCGTGCGTTGTTTCAAATGCCAACGGTTCGGCCATGTCGCGTCGCGTTGCGAGGGTAAGGCCACCTGCCCGCGCTGTGGCAAAGACGCGCACGAGGATAAAGAGTGCTCTTCGGAACCTCTTTGTGTCAATTGCGAGGGTACACACCCAGTGTACTCTCGTGATTGCCCGAAGATGAAAGAAGAGAGGAAAGTCATGGAGATAAAAACCCTTGAAAAAATCCCATATGCGGAAGCGAGGAGAAAATACAGGGCGCTAATCGCTCCAACTTTCTCCCGGTCCTTTGCTTCCGTTGCAACCACGCAATGTGTAAAGTGTACCATCGCCACGCAGACGGAGATACCGAAAGAATCCCCAGTTGAAAACACGCAAGTGCCTAAACCCAAAAGGGTGAAGGATGGGAAGAGTAAGGTGGACAAGGAGCCACCTACTCCTGTGGGCCCTTCAAAGAAGAGCCCACAGAAAACCACCAAGGGGAACACGCCAAAAGGGCGTGAGAATACACCTACCCCGCCGCCTCCAGTGAAGCCAAAGAGGCCGGAGGTAATTGAAGAGGACCAGAGTATCTCTGATACTGAGGTCTTCGCAAACGAGTGGAAGAGGAAACATCGCTTCAAGCGATAACCTCAATAGAGTTGGTCATCTCCCTTTTTAGTCATCTTATTTATTTATATATTTATTTATTTATTTTAATTTAACACTTTAAATGTGTTCCATTCTGCAGTGGAACTGCAATGGCTTTTATCGGCACAAGGAGGAGCTGGCCATTTTAATCCAAGATTTTAAACCCTCTTGTATTTGTCTCCAAGAGACCCATTTTAAGGCTGAAGATAAGGGTATTCTGAAGGGATTCACTGTTTTTAGAACGGATGACCTAAGTGGCCAACGAGCCCAAGGGGGAGTAGCAGTTGCGGCCCGTGAGGCCCTTTACACCTCGCGAGTCCAACTGAACTCTCCATTCCAGGCCGTCGCTGTCACGGTGCACACCCCTGAGAGGATGACGTTATGCAACGTGTATCTGCCAGAGGGTGCACCGGTGACCCGCCTGAACCTTGAAGCCCTTGTCCACCAGCTTCCTCAGCCGTTCATTTTGATGGGAGATTTTAATGCCCATGATCCTCTCTGGGGAGGGCCAGAAACCCAAAGCAATAGGAGAGGTCGAATTTTATCCAACTTTATTGAGGATTTTAACCTGTTTTTATTAAATAGCGGCGAAAAAACCCGGTTTAACAGCTTCAATGGGGAATTCTCAGCAATAGATCTTTGTCTATGCTCGAGAAGTCTAGCCCCAAAGCTGAAAATGTCCACCCACAACGATCTCTGTGGGAGTGACCATTTTCCTCTTCTACTCGTTAAGGAAGACTCTTCGCCCACCATTTCAAAACCTCCGGAAAAGTGGCGTATTAACCGTGCGGACTGGCCACTTTTTAAGCGTACGTTTACATATAAACAAGACGCAAGTTTCGACGCGTTGCACAACGTCGATAAACTAAGTTCAACGCTGTTGGCGGCAGCTACCAAAAGTATCCCTCGTACGTCCGGGAATATAAATCGAGCTCCTGTCCCTTGGTGGAACGGGGAATGCGACCGGGCGATTCGGGCGAGGAAAAAAGCATTGAATATTTTTAGAAAATATCCCACGGCAACTAATCTGGCATCGTACCGCCGCCTGAGAGCGCGAGCTCGAAGGGCCGTGAAGGAAGCCAAGAGGGCTTCCTGGATAGAATACGTCTCTACCATCAACCATCGCACGCCACTTGGTCAGGTATGGGACAAAGTCAAGAAAATCTCCGGGTCCAAGGGCTCATTTGTCATCTCGCCATTGCTTGTTGCTGGCCGGGTGGTTAATTCACCTGCCGAAATAAGCAACATATTTGCCAGTCAGTTCGCGGCCAATAGCAGTGACGAGGGCTATGCCGCGGACTTTGCGAACCGGAAGAGGCGATGCGAGAGAGTCCCTCTCAATTTTGGTGCAGGTCCTACAAGCGAATATTACAATGAGCCTTTCACGTCCTGGGAGCTTAAATCCGCCATCGAAGACTCCCATTACACCTCGCCAGGGGCGGACGAAATCCACAACGCATTTCTCCGGAACATTCCGGAAACCGCGATTGGGGAGGTCCTAAATACCCTCAACCAACTCTGGAACGAGGGCAGTTTTCCAAATGCCTGGCGAGAGTCCATCGTGATACCAATCCCAAAACAGGGCAAGGACAAAAATGACCCGAACAACTACCGTCCCATATCTCTCACCAGCTGCCTGTGCAAGGTGATGGAACGGATGGTAAACCGACGTCTCATGTGGTGCTTGGAGAGTCGACACCTGCTCTCCGACGCTCAGTGCGGCTTTCGGCGTGGCAGGTCCACGACAGACCATCTGGTTCGCACTGAGAACTTCATCCAGGAAGCCTTTCTCCAACGTCAACACGTCATAGCAGTCTTCTTCGACCTGGAGAAGGCCTATGATAGTGTGTGGCGATGGAGAATCCTCAACACGCTCCACAAGTGGGGATTTAGAGGCAACATGGCCCTATTTATCAGAAATTTTTTAACCAACCGCCTTTTTAAAGTAAGGACTGGGAAGCACTTTTCCCGATCTTTTACACAGGAGAACGGGGTACCCCAGGGTTCAGTACTGAGCGTGACGTTATTTGCCATCGCCATCAACGACGTGGTGGAATGCATCAATGCCCCGGTGATGGCATCGCTCTATGTGGACGACCTAGCCATATTTTGCCGGTCGACACGACTGCCAAACGCTTCCAGGCAAGCCCAGGTGACTCTAAACAAACTGGGAGAGTGGTCGCGAAAGAACGGATTTCGTTTCTCCATGGAGAAAACGAAATGCGTGCACTTTCACCGTGTTCGCGGTTACCACGTTACCCCGACCCTAACCCTGTTGGGTAGGATTCTTCCATTTGTGGAGTCCGTCCGCTTTCTCGGCATGATCCTGGACCAAAAGCTGAACTGGCGGGAGCATATCCGCGTGTTACGTGAGAGGTGTCGCCAAACCCTCAACGTTTTAAAGTTTTTAACTCACTCCACTTGGGGAGCAGACCGCACCAGCATGCTTTTATTGTACAGAGGCTTGGTGCGATCCAAACTGGACTATGGTTCCATAGTGTATTCCTCAGGACGAGAGTCTTACTTGAGACCACTTACATGTGTCCACAATGCTGGGATACGGTTGGCCACCGGGGCATTTAGAACAAGCCCAGTCCCAAGCTTACTTGCAGACGCAGGGGAGCCCCCGTTGGAAACCCGCAGGATGATTTTAATGGGCAACTATGCCTGTAAAATTTTATCAGAGACAATCCACTCTTGTTTTAACATAGTTTTTAACCAACGGTTTTTAGACTTATTTAACAGGCGGAGAAGGGCAACTAGGCCCTTTGCCGTTCGTTTTAATGATCTTATTAACGCGGTAAATTTTACATTTCCTCAAGTATGCCCCGTCTCCTATGCTAAGTACCCGCCTTGGTTAACGCCAATGCCGGATATTAAACTCATTGCCAGTGCACGCCGCAAAGCCAAGACGACCGATTCCGAATACCAGCAGCTCTTCAGTGCCGTCCTCGGCTCACTTTCTGACTTTGTCCCAGTCTACACCGACGGGTCAAAGTCAGAATCTGCATGTGCCTATGCGGTCGTGTCCCACTACCATGGAGTCGTGAGGAAAAAACTGCACACTTCTTGCAGCATTTTCACAGCCGAGCTGTCAGCCATAAGGACGGCCCTAGGAGAAATAAAAGAAAGCGATGGCTCTTTCCTCATCTGCACAGACTCGTTGAGCGCCCTAAAATCTATATCGGTCTTTGCACCTGTGCACCCGATAGTCCAGGAGATCCATTATACCCTGTTGTCACTTCAGAGAAAGGGGAACAGGGTCTCCTTTATATGGACTCCTGGTCACGTCGGCATAAGAGGCAACGAAAAAGCTGACCAGGCAGCGAAGGATGCCCTTCGACAACCCGAGACCGACTCCACCTTGGTTCCAATGGAGGACGTGAAGGCCGCCTTGCGGAACTCGGTCCTGCATCAGTGGAAGGAGACTTGGCAGTCTCTGCAAAATAATAAACTCAGGGCAATAAAACCGGTCGTTTCCCCATGGTCCTCTTCCATCCGGAGCATTCGGAGGGAAGAGGTCATGATTACGCGCCTGAGAATAGGACACTCTGCCCTCACTCATTCGTACCTCTTTGCGGAGGTAAAAGAACAGCCCCGCTGCAATGAGTGCCTCCAACCCCTGACGATAAAACATATCCTGACGGAATGTACAACATACCAAAGGGCCAGAGACATGTTGAAGATAAGGGGAGACTTAAGAAATATTTTAGGGGATGACTCTGGGTCTATAAACCGAGTCTTAAGTTTTTTAAGGTCAACCGGTTTAATGGGGCAGCTTTAGCTTTGGAGCTCATAATTGTAATGCTTTTGATTTTAGCATTTTCCTTTTTTATCTGTTTTTTTTGTTTATTTTATTTATTTATATATTTATTCGTATTTATTTGTTTACTTATTCCTAGTTTAAAAGGAACATAAGTTTTACGTAATGACAGTGGTGCAAAATGACCATAGCTGTCGACGCACCCTACAAACCCCTAAAACAACTAAAACAACGCGCTGCGAGGGCAAGGCCACCTGCCCGCGCTGTGGCAAAGACGCGCACGAGGATAAAGAGTGCTCTTCGGAACCTCTTTGTGTCAATTGCGAGGGTACACACCCAGTGTACTCTCGTGATTGCCCGAAGATGAAAGAAGAAAGGAAAGTCATGGAGATTAAAACACTGGAAAAAATCCCATATGCGGAAGCGAGGAGGAAATACAGGGCGCTAATCGCCCCAACTTTCTCCCGGTCCTTTGCTTCCATTGCAACCACGCCATGTGTAAAGTGTACCATCGCCACGCAGACGGAGATACCGAAAGAATCCCCAATTGAAAACACGCAAGTGCCTAAACCCAAAAGGGTGAAGGATGGAAAGAGTAAGGTGGACAAGGAGCCACCTACTCCTGTGGGCCCTTCAAAGAAGAGCCCACAAAAAACCACCAAGGGGAACACGCCAAAAGGGCGTGAGAATACACCTTCCCCGCCGCCTCCAGTGAAGCCAAAGAAGCCGGAGGTAATTGAAGAGGACCAGAGTATCTCTGATACAGAGGTCTTCGCAAACGAGTGGAAGAGGAAACATCGCTTCAAGCGATAACCTCAATAGAGTTGGTCATCTCCCTTTTTAGTCAACTTATTTAATTATATATTTATTTATTTATTTATTTATTTTAATTTAACATTTTAAATGTGCTCCATTCTGCAGTGGAACTGCAATGGTTTTTATCGGCACAAGGAGGAGGAGGAACCCAAGCCAGCAAGGGATGCGTCCGGACAGTGCTGTGGATCCACTGTCTGTGAGCGGCCATACCATCTGGCCTGCGATCCGCCCAGGTGTTTGCCGTGCCTGGAGACCCGTAAGGGAGAGAAGGGGATCCTGGAGGGTGATCTTTCTGGTTCCCAGCAGGGTTTCGGATGCCCTGCATGGACCTGGGAGTGATACCCCTCTTCGGCCCCGGATTTCGCGTAAACGGGAGGCCGGGAGCTAGCCACTCCCGGTCAATCGGCTTCCGTCGCGTTTTCGCTCCGGTGGCGAGTGCCAAGGTTGTGGGGGTCTGCGTAGGGAGGTCGGAGGTGTAAGGGTTTTGGTGGGCCCTTGCACCGAAGATCCACCCCGAAACAGACAACCACTCCAGAAGCGCTATATCCCTCGAGTTAGCCCTGGCGACCGCTCCGGTTTGGCGGAGTGGCGTCCCAAATGTGTGGCTCCGTGGCGGTTGGGGAGGCCGAGGGACGAATCACTTATTATTATGGAGGAAAAACCCTTTCCACCACTAAAAAGATCCCGTCCGGACACCGGCGGGGGAGAAAAGTGTATCGGCGCATGTAAGCGCTATTTAATTATGTCTTGTGCAAAGGAAGGTGAGACCTTGAAAAAGGTTTCTCCCTTCTTAATTCGCAGAGTGTTATCACAGATTGTGCCTGGGGACCCAAAGAGCGTGAAGAAGCTCAGGGATGGTACACTACTTATAGAGACCCTGAACGACACACAGAGCGAAAAACCACTTGCTATGGGAACGCTCCATGACATTCCGATTAAGGTGGAGGTGCACCGCACTCTTAACACCTGTCGGGGAGTCATCAGTCACTACGACCTTCTATACGTGGACATCGAAGAAATCAAGAGAGAAATGTTCTCTCAGGGAGTGACTGATTGTCGTCGACTCACCACAAGGCGCAACGGAGAAAACGTAAACAGCACCTCCGTGATCTTGACGTTTGCGCGTGATAGACTACCCGACAAGGTGTTTGTGGGCTATGAATCGGTACCAGTGAGGCCATTCATCCCAAATCCCGTGCGTTGTTTCAAATGCCAACGGTTCGGCCATGTCGCGTCGCGCTGCGAGGGCAAGGCCACCTGCCCGCGCTGTGGCAAAGACGCGCTCGAGGATAAAGAGTGCTCTTCGGAACCTCTTTGTGTGAATTGCGAGGGTACACACCCAGTGTACTCTCGTGATTGCCCGAAGATGAAAGAAGAGAGGAAAGTCATGGAGATAAAAACCCTTGAAAAAATCCCATATGCGGAAGCGAGGAGAAAATACAGGGCGCTAATCGCCCCAACTTTCTCCCGGTCCTTTGCTTCCGTTGCAACCACGCAATGTGTAAAGTGTACCATCGCCACGCAGACGGAGATACCGAAAGAATCCCCAATTGAAAACACGCAAGTGCCTAAACCCAAAAGGGTGAAGGATGGAAAGAGTAAGGTGGACAAGGAGCCACCTACTCCTGTGGGCCCTTCAAAGAAGAGCCCACTAAAAACCACCAAGGGGAACACGCCAAAAGGGCGTGAGAATACACCTTCCCCGCCGCCTCCAGTGAAGCCAAAGAACCCGGAGGTAATTGAAGAGGACCAGAGTATCTCTGATACTGAGGTCTTCGCAAACGAGTGGAAGAGGAAACATCGCTTCAAGCGATAACCTCAATAGAGTTGGTCATCTCCCTTTTTAGTCATCTTATTTATTTATATATTTATTTATTTTAATTTAACACTTTAAATGTGTTCCATTCTGCAGTGGAACTGCAATGGCTTTTATCGGCACAAGGAGGAGCTGGCCATTTTAATCCAAGATTTTAAACCCTCTTGTATTTGTCTCCAAGAGACCCATTTTAAGGCTGAAGATAAGGGTATTCTGAAGGGATTCACTGTTTTTAGAACGGATGACCTAAGTGGCCAACGAGCCCAAGGGGGAGTAGCAGTTGCGGCCCGTGAGGCCCTTTACACCTCGCGAGTCCAACTGAACTCTCCATTCCAGGCCGTCGCTGTCACGGTGCACACCCCTGAGAGGATGACGTTATGCAACGTGTATCTGCCAGAGGGTGCACCGGTGACCCGCCTGAACCTTGAAGCCCTTGTCCACCAGCTTCCTCAGCCGTTCATTTTGATGGGAGATTTTAATGCCCATGATCCTCTCTGGGGAGGGCCAGAAACCCAAAGCAATAGGAGAGGTCGAATTTTATCCAACTTTATTGAGGATTTTAACCTGTTTTTATTAAATAGCGGCGAAAAAAACCCGGTTTAACAGCTTCAATGGGGAATTCTCAGCAATAGATCTTTGTCTATGCTCGAGAAGTCTAGCCCCAAAGCTGAAAATGTCCACCCACAACGATCTCTGTGGGAGTGACCATTTTCCTCTTCTACTCGTTAAGGAAGACTCTTCGCCCACCATTTCAAAACCTCCGGAAAAGTGGCGTATTAACCGTGCGGACTGGCCACTTTTTAAGCGTACGTTTACATATAAACACGACGCAAGTTTCGACGCGTTGCACAACGTCGATAAACTAAGTTCAACGCTGTTGGCGGCAGCTACCAAAAGTATCCCTCGTACGTCCGGGAATATAAATCGAGCTCCTGTCCCTTGGTGGAACGGGGAATGCGACCGGGCGATTCGGGCGAGGAAAAAAGCATTGAATATTTTTAGAAAATATCCCACGGCAACTAATCTGGCATCGTACCGCCGCCTGAGAGCGCGAGCTCGAAGGGCCGTGAAGGAAGCCAAGAGGGCTTCCTGGATAGAATACGTCTCTACCATCAACCATCGCACGCCACTTGGTCAGGTATGGGACAAAGTCAAGAAAATCTCCGGGTCCAAGGGCTCATTTGTCATCTCGCCATTGCTTGTTGCTGGCCGGGTGGTTAATTCACCTGCCGAAATAAGCAACATATTTGCCAGTCAGTTCGCGGCCAATAGCAGTGACGAGGGCTATGCCGCGGACTTTGCGAACCGGAAGAGGCGATGCGAGAGAGTCCCTCTCAATTTTGGTGCAGGTCCTACAAGCGAATATTACAATGAGCCTTTCACGTCCTGGGAGCTTAAATCCGCCATCGAAGACTCCCATTACACCTCGCCAGGGGCGGACGAAATCCACAACGCATTTCTCCGGAACATTCCGGAAACCGCGATTGGGGAGGTCCTAAATACCCTCAACCAACTCTGGAACGAGGGCAGTTTTCCAAATGCCTGGCGAGAGTCCATCGTGATACCAATCCCAAAACAGGGCAAGGACAAAAATGACCCGAACAACTACCGTCCCATATCTCTCACCAGCTGCCTGTGCAAGGTGATGGAACGGATGGTAAACCGACGTCTCATGTGGTGCTTGGAGAGTCGACACCTGCTCTCCGACGCTCAGTGCGGCTTTCGGCGTGGCAGGTCCACGACAGACCATCTGGTTCGCACTGAGAACTTCATCCAGGAAGCCTTTCTCCAACGTCAACACGTCATAGCAGTCTTCTTCGACCTGGAGAAGGCCTATGATAGTGTGTGGCGATGGAGAATCCTCAACACGCTCCACAAGTGGGGATTTAGAGGCAACATGGCCCTATTTATCAGAAATTTTTTAACCAACCGCCTTTTTAAAGTAAGGACTGGGAAGCACTTTTCCCGATCTTTTACACAGGAGAACGGGGTACCCCAGGGTTCAGTACTGAGCGTGACGTTATTTGCCATCGCCATCAACGACGTGGTGGAATGCATCAATGCCCCGGTGATGGCATCGCTCTATGTGGACGACCTAGCCATATTTTGCCGGTCGACACGACTGCCAAACGCTTCCAGGCAAGCCCAGGTGACTCTAAACAAACTGGGAGAGTGGTCGCGAAAGAACGGATTTCGTTTCTCCATGGAGAAAACGAAATGCGTGCACTTTCACCGTCTTCGCGGTTACCACGTTACCCCGACCCTAACCCTGTTGGGTAGGATTCTTCCATTTGTGGAGTCCGTCCGCTTTCTCGGCATGATCCTGGACCAAAAGCTGAACTGGCGGGAGCATATCCGCGTGTTACGTGAGAGGTGTCGCCAAACCCTCAACGTTTTAAAGTTTTTAACTCACTCCACTTGGGGAGCAGACCGCACCAGCATGCTTTTATTGTACAGAGGCTTGGTGCGATCCAAACTGGACTATGGTTCCATAGTGTATTCCTCAGGACGAGAGTCTTACTTGAGACCACTTACATGTGTCCACAATGCTGGGATACGGTTGGCCACCGGGGCATTTAGAACAAGCCCAGTCCCAAGCTTACTTGCAGACGCAGGGGAGCCCCCGTTGGAAACCCGCAGGATGATTTTAATGGGCAACTATGCCTGTAAAATTTTATCAGAGACAATCCACTCTTGTTTTAACATAGTTTTTAACCAACGGTTTTTAGACTTATTTAACAGGCGGAGAAGGGCAACTAGGCCCTTTGCCGTTCGTTTTAATGATCTTATTAACGCGGTAAATTTTACATTTCCTCAAGTATGCCCCGTCTCCTATGCTAAGTACCCGCCTTGGTTAACGCCAATGCCGGATATTAAACTCATTGCCAGTGCACGCCGCAAAGCCAAGACGACCGATTCCGAATACCAGCAGCTCTTCAGTGCCGTCCTCGGCTCACTTTCTGACTTTGTCCCAGTCTACACCGACGGGTCAAAGTCAGAATCTGCATGTGCCTATGCGGTCGTGTCCCACTACCATGGAGTCGTGAGGAAAAAACTGCACACTTCTTGCAGCATTTTCACAGCCGAGCTGTCAGCCATAAGGACGGCCCTAGGAGAAATAAAAGAAAGCGATGGCTCTTTCCTCATCTGCACAGACTCGTTGAGCGCCCTAAAATCTATATCGGTCTTTGCACCTGTGCACCCGATAGTCCAGGAGATCCATTATACCCTGTTGTCACTTCAGAGAAAGGGGAACAGGGTCTCCTTTATATGGACTCCTGGTCACGTCGGCATAAGAGGCAACGAAAAAGCTGACCAGGCAGCGAAGGATGCCCTTCGACAACCCGAGACCGACTCCACCTTGGTTCCAATGGAGGACGTGAAGGCCGCCTTGCGGAACTCGGTCCTGCATCAGTGGAAGGAGACTTGGCAGTCTCTGCAAAATAATAAACTCAGGGCAATAAAACCGGTCGTTTCCCCATGGTCCTCTTCCATCCGGAGCATTCGGAGGGAAGAGGTCATGATTACGCGCCTGAGAATAGGACACTCTGCCCTCACTCATTCGTACCTCTTTGCGGAGGTAAAAGAACAGCCCCGCTGCAATGAGTGCCTCCAACCCCTGACGATAAAACATATCCTGACGGAATGTACAACATACCAAAGGGCCAGAGACATGTTGAAGATAAGGGGAGACTTAAGAAATATTTTAGGGGATGACTCTGGGTCTATAAACCGAGTCTTAAGTTTTTTAAGGTCAACCGGTTTAATGGGGCAGCTTTAGCTTTGGAGCTCATAATTGTAATGCTTTTGATTTTAGCATTTTCCTTTTTTATCTGTTTTTTTTGTTTATTTTATTTATTTATATATTTATTCGTATTTATTTGTTTACTTATTCCTAGTTTAAAAGGAACATAAGTTTTACGTAATGACAGTGGTGCAAAATGACCATAGCTGTCGACGCACCCTACAAACCCCTAAAACAACTAAAACAACGCGCTGCGAGGGCAAGGCCACCTGCCCGCGCTGTGGCAAAGACGCGCACGAGGATAAAGAGTGCTCTTCGGAACCTCTTTGTGTCAATTGCGAGGGTACACACCCAGTGTACTCTCGTGATTGCCCGAAGATGAAAGAAGAAAGGAAAGTCATGGAGATTAAAACACTGGAAAAAATCCCATATGCGGAAGCGAGGAGGAAATACAGGGCGCTAATCGCCCCAACTTTCTCCCGGTCCTTTGCTTCCGTTGCAACCACGCCATGTGTAAAGTGTACCATCGCCACGCAGACGGAGATACCGAAAGAATCCCCAATTGAAAACACGCAAGTGCCTAAACCCAAAAGGGTGAAGGATGGAAAGAGTAAGGTGGACAAGGAGCCACCTACTCCTGTGGGCCCTTCAAAGAAGAGCCCACAAAAAACCACCAAGGGGAACACGCCAAAAGGGCGTGAGAATACACCTTCCCCGCCGCCTCCAGTGAAGCCAAAGAAGCCGGAGGTAATTGAAGAGGACCAGAGTATCTCTGATACAGAGGTCTTCGCAAACGAGTGGAAGAGGAAACATCGCTTCAAGCGATAACCTCAATAGAGTTGGTCATCTCCCTTTTTAGTCAACTTATTTAATTATATATTTATTTATTTATTTATTTATTTTAATTTAACATTTTAAATGTGCTCCATTCTGCAGTGGAACTGCAATGGTTTTTATCGGCACAAGGAGGAGGAGGAACCCAAGCCAGCAAGGGATGCGTCCGGACAGTGCTGTGGATCCACTGTCTGTGAGCGGCCATACCATCTGGCCTGCGATCCGCCCAGGTGTTTGCCGTGCCTGGAGACCCGTAAGGGAGAGAAGGGGATCCTGGAGGGTGATCTTTCTGGTTCCCAGCAGGGTTTCGGATGCCCTGCATGGACCTGGGAGTGATACCCCTCTTCGGCCCCGGATTTCGCGTAAACGGGAGGCCGGGAGCTAGCCACTCCCGGTCAATCGGCTTCCGTCGCGTTTTCGCTCCGGTGGCGAGTGCCAAGGTTGTGGGGGTCTGCGTAGGGAGGTCGGAGGTGTAAGGGTTTTGGTGGGCCCTTGCACCGAAGATCCACCCCGAAACAGACAACCACTCCAGAAGCGCTATATCCCTCGAGTTAGCCCTGGCGACCGCTCCGGTTTGGCGGAGTGGCGTCCCAAATGTGTGGCTCCGTGGCGGTTGGGGAGGCCGAGGGACGAATCACTTATTATTATGGAGGAAAAACCCTTTCCACCACTAAAAAGATCCCGTCCGGACACCGGCGGGGGAGAAAAGTGTATCGGCGCATGTAAGCGCTATTTAATTATGTCTTGTGCAAAGGAAGGTGAGACCTTGAAAAAGGTTTCTCCCTTCTTAATTCGCAGAGTGTTATCACAGATTGTGCCTGGGGACCCAAAGAGCGTGAAGAAGCTCAGGGATGGTACACTACTTATAGAGACCCTGAACGACACACAGAGCGAAAAACCACTTGCTATGGGAACGCTCCATGACATTCCGATTAAGGTGGAGGTGCACCGCACTCTTAACACCTGTCGGGGAGTCATCAGTCACTACGACCTTCTATACGTGGACATCGAAGAAATCAAGAGAGAAATGTTCTCTCAGGGAGTGACTGATTGTCGTCGACTCACCACAAGGCGCAACGGAGAAAACGTAAACAGCACCTCCGTGATCTTGACGTTTGCGCGTGATAGACTACCCGACAAGGTGTTTGTGGGCTATGAATCGGTACCAGTGAGGCCATTCATCCCAAATCCCGTGCGTTGTTTCAAATGCCAACGGTTCGGCCATGTCGCGTCGCGCTGCGAGGGCAAGGCCACCTGCCCGCGCTGTGGCAAAGACGCGCACGAGGATAAAGAGTGCTCTTCGGAACCTCTTTGTGTGAATTGCGAGGGTACACACCCAGTGTACTCTCGTGATTGCCCGAAGATGAAAGAAGAGAGGAAAGTCATGGAGATAAAAACACTGGAAAAAATCCCATATGCGGAAGCGAGGAGAAAATACAGGGCGCTAATCGCTCCAACTTTCTCCCGGTCCTTTGCTTCCGTTGCAACCACGCAATGTGTAAAGTGTACCATCGCCACGCAGACGGAGATACCGAAAGAATCCCCAATAGAAACCACGCAAGTGCCTAAACCAAAAAGGGTGAAGGATGGAAAGAGTAAGGTGGACAAGGAGCCACCTACTCCTGTGGGCCCTTCAAAGAAGAGCCCACTAAAAACCACCAAGGGGAACACGCCAAAAGGGCGTGAGAATACACCTTCCCCGCCGCCTCCAGTGAAGCCAAAGAAGCCGGAGGTAATTGAAGAGGACCAGAGTATCTCTGATACTGAGGTCTTCGCAAACGAGTGGAAGAGGAAACATCGCTTCAAGCGATAACCTCAATAGAGTTGGTCATCTCCCTTTTTAGTCATCTTATTTATTTATATATTTATTTATTTATTTTAATTTAACACTTTAAATGTGTTCCATTCTGCAGTGGAACTGCAATGGTTTTTATCGGCACAAGGAGGAGCTGGCCATTTTAATCCAAGATTTCAAACCCTCTTGTATTTGTCTCCAAGAGACCCATTTTAAGGCTGAAGATAAGGGTATTCTGAAGGGGTTCACTGTTTTTAGAATGGATGACCTAAGTGGCCAACGAGCCCAAGGGGGAGTAGCAGTTGCGGCCCGTGAGGCCCTTTACACCTCGCGAGTCCAACTGAACTCTCCATTCCAGGCCGTCGCTGTCACGGTGCACACCCCTGAGAGGATGACGTTATGCAACGTGTATCTGCCAGAGGGTGCACCGGTGACCCGCCTGAACCTTGAAGCCCTTGCCCACCAGCTTCCTCAGCCGTTCATTTTGATGGGAGATTTTAATGCCCATGATCCTCTCTGGGGAGGGCCAGAAACCCAAAGCAATAGGAGAGGTCGAATTTTATCCAACTTTATTGAGGATTTTAACCTATTTTTATTAAATAGCGGCGAAAAAACCCGGTTTAACAGCTTCAATGGGGAATTCTCAGCAATAGATCTTTGTCTATGCTCGAGAAGTCTAGCCCCAAAGCTGAAAATGTCCACCCACAACGATCTCTGTGGGAGTGACCATTTTCCTCTTCTACTCGTTAAAGAAGACTCTTCGCCCACCATTTCAAAACCTCCGGAAAAGTGGCGTATTAACCGTGCGGACTGGCCACTTTTCAAGCGTACGCTTACATATAAACACGACGCAAGTTTCGACGCGTTGCACAACGTCGATAAACTAAGTTCAACGCTGTTGGCGGCAGCTACCAAAAGTATCCCTCGTACGTCCGGGAATATAAATCGAGCTCCTGTCCCTTGTTGGAACGGGGAATGCGACCGGGCGATTCGGGCGAGGAAAAAAGCATTGAATATTTTTGGAAAATATCCCACGGCAACTAATCTGGCATCGTACCGCCGCCTGAGAGCGCGAGCTCGAAGGGCCGTGAAGGAGGCCAAGAGGGCTTCCTGGATAGAATACGTCTCTACCATCAACCATCGCACGCCGCTTGGTCAGGTATGGGACAAAGTGAAGAAAATCTCCGGGTCCAAGGGCTCATTTGTCATCTCGCCAATGCTTGTTGCTGGCCGGGTGGTTAATTCACCTGCCGAAATAAGCAACATATTTGCCAGCCAGTTCGCGGCCAATAGCAGTGACGAGGGCTATGCCGCGGACTTTGCGAACCTGAAGAGGCGATGCGAGAGTGTCCCTCTCAATTTCGGTGCAGGTCCTACAAGCGAAGATTACAATGAGCCTTTCACGTCCTGGGAGCTTAAATCCGCCATCGAAGACTCCCAGTACACCTCGCCAGGGGCGGACGAAATCCACAACGCATTTCTCCGGAACATTCCGGAAACTGCGATTGGGGAGGTCCTAAATACCCTCAACCAACTTTGGAACGAGGGCAGTTTTCCAAATGCCTGGCGAGAGTCCATCGTGATACCAATCCCAAAACAGGGCAAGGACAAAAATGACCCGAACAACTACCGTCCCATATCTCTCACCAGCTGCCTGTGCAAGGTGATGGAACGGATGGTAAACCGACGTCTCATGTGGTGCTTGGAGAGTCGTCACCTGCTCTCCGACGCTCAGTGCGGCTTTCGGCGTGGCAGGTCCACGACAGACCATCTGGTGCGCACTGAGAACTTCATCCAGGAAGCCTTTCTCCACCGTCAACACGTCATTGCAGTCTTTTTCGACCTGGAGAAGGCCTATGATAGTGTGTGGCGATGGAGAATCCTCAACACGCTCCACAAGTGGGGATTTAGAGGCAACATGGCCCTATTTATCAGAAATTTTTTAACTAACCGCCTTTTTAAAGTAAGGACTGGGAAGCACTTATCCCGATCTTTTACACAGGAGAACGGGGTACCCCAGGGCTCAGTACTGAGCGTGACGTTATTTGCCATCGCCATCAACGACGTGGTGGAATGCATCAATGCCCCGGTGATGGCATCGCTCTATGTGGACGACTTAGCCATATTTTGCCGGTCGACACGACTGCCAAACGCTTCCAGGCAAGCCCAGGTGACTCTAAACAAACTGGGAGAGTGGTCGCGAAAGAACGGATTTCGTTTCTCCATGGAGAAAACGAAATGCGTGCACTTTCACCGTCTTCGCGGTTACCACGTTACCCCGACCCTAACCCTGTTGGGTAGGATTCTTCCATTTGTGGAGTCCGTCCGCTTTCTCGGCATGATCCTGGACCAAAAGCTGAACTGGCGGGAGCATATCCGCGTGTTACGCGAGAGGTGTCGCCAAACCCTCAACGTTTTAAAGTTTTTAACTCACTCCACTTGGGGAGCAGACCGCACCACCATGCTTTTATTGTACAGAGGCTTGGTGCGATCCAAACTGGACTATGGTTCCATAGTGTATTCCTCAGCACGAGAGTCTTACTTGAGACCACTCACATGTGTCCACAATGCTGGGATACGGTTGGCCACCGGGGCATTTAGAACAAGCCCAGTCCCAAGCTTACTTGCAGACGCAGGGGAGCCTCCGTTGGAAACCCGCAGGATGATTTTAATGGGCAACTATGCCTGTAAAATTTTGTCAGAGACAATCCACCCTTGTTTTAACATAGTTTTTAACCAACGGTTTTTAGACTTATTTAACAGGCGGAGAAGGGCAACTAGGCCCTTTGCCGTTCGTTTTAATGATTTTATTAATGAGGTAAATTTTACATTTCCTCAAATATGCCCCGTCTCCTATGCTAAGTATCCGCCTTGGTTAACACCAATGCCGGATATTAAACTCATTGCCAGCGCACGCCGCAAAGCCAAGACGACCGATTCCGAATACCAGCAGCTCTTTAGTGCCGTCCTCAGCTCACTTTCTGACTTCGTCCCAGTCTACACCGACGGGTCAAAGTCAGAATCTGCATGTGCCTATGCGGTCGTGTCCCACTACCATGGAGTCGTGAGGAAAAAACTGCACACTTCTTGCAGCATTTTCACAGCCGAGCTGTCAGCCATAAGGACGGCCCTAGGAGAAATAAAAGAAAGCGATGGCTCTTTCCTCATCTGCACCGACTCGTTGAGCGCCCTAAAATCTTTATCGGTCTTTGCACCTGTGCACCCGATAGTCCAGGAGATCCATTATACCCTGTTGTCCCTTCAGAGAAAGGGGAACAGGGTCTCCTTTATATGGACTCCTGGTCACGTCGGCATAAGAGGCAACGAAAAAGCTGACCAGGCAGCGAAGGATGCCCTTCGACAACCCGAGACCGACTCCACCTTGGTTCCAATGGAGGACGTGAAGGCCGCCTTGCGGAACTCGGTCCTGCATCAGTGGAAGGAGACTTGGCAGTCTCTTCAAAATAATAAACTCAGGGCAATAAAACCGGTCGTTTCACCATGGTCCTCTTCCATCCGGAACATTCGGAGGGAAGAGGTCATGATTACGCGCCTGAGAATAGGACACTCTGCCCTCACTCATTCGTACCTCTTTGCGGAGGTAAAAGAACAGCCCCGCTGCAATGAGTGTTTCCAACCCCTGACGATAAAACATATCCTGACGGAATGTACAACATACCAAAGGGCCAGAGACATGTTGAAGATAAGGGGAGACTTAAAAAATATTTTAGGGGATGACTCTGGGTCTATAAATCGAGTCTTAACTTTTTTAAGGGCAACCGGTTTAATGGGGCAGCTTTAGCTTCGGAGCGCATAATTTTAATGCTTTTGATTTTAGCATTTTCCTTTTTTTTTTGTTTATTTTATTTATTTATATATTTATTCGTATTTATCTGTTTACTTATTCCTAGTTTAAAAGGAACATAAGTTTTACGTAATGACAGTGGTGCAAAATGACCATAGCTGTCGACGCACCCTACAAACCCCTAAAACTAGAACTTATTCCTAGTTTAAAAGGAACATAAGTTTTACGTAATGACAGTGGTGCAAAATGACCATAGCTGTCGACGCACCCTACAAACCCCTAAAACTACTACTACTCCGGTCCAATGTTAGGGAAATACAGGGTAAACGTCCAACTGTTCAGTCTTTGACGACGGAAAATGGAGAAATCATTACAGATAGAGTGAAAGAGGCAAATATTTTAAACCATTTTTTCCAGAGCGTCTACAATAAAAACACAAACGCACCAAACGATCCTCCACACCCGACCGGGGTTCACGTGAGTGATCTTACACTGACCAAGAAGGGAATAGTACATCTGCTCCGTAGTATCAAAGCACACAAGGCACCTGGTCCGGAAGAAATACCTGCTAGAATATTAAAGGAATTAGCTGAGGACATTGCCCCGTTTTTACATATTGTCTTTCAAAAATCGATGGGAGAAGGCTCAGTACCTCGCGACTGGAAGCTAGTCCATATAGCCCCAGCAGTATTAGTAGTATTTAAGGTTGGCGACGGACAGCTGAGGTCATTGGTGCCATTAGGGATGGGCAGGAAAGTATGAAGGGTGGAGAGAAACCCGGCGTCGGCATAAGTCTATTCTAATGATGAAAGGCGCCAAGGGGTCCGAAGTTTAAAGTCCCATCCGATGGACGGCGTACTCACTCAAAGTGCCCTCCCAAAGTACCTCAAAAAGGTATCGAGATACCACTGAAAAGTATTCAACACCGCCGGCATGTGAACTCGGGCCCTCTGGGTGGGAAGCCAGTACAATAGCAACCGCACCATCTCGATTCCCCTTACATCTCCCATCTATAAAGGCGGCGAGAGGGATAAACCAACCAATTACCGATCCATTTCCTTGACATCGATCTTTTGTAAAATATTGGAACACAGTATTGTCACTAACATTTAATTTCTTGAGATTAGGGATATACTAATCCACAACCAGCACGGATTTCGGAAAATGCAGATCTTGCGAAACACAACCAGGCCTTTTCATTCACGATATACTTGGATCGCGAGAAAACAGCACACAAGTCCATTCAGTATTCATAGATTACAAAAAGGCATTCGATAAAGTCCCACACAATAAATTGTTACACAAACTTAAATGCCTGGAATCGATGAGAAAATTATTAATTGGATTAGAGACTTCTTGTCGAATCGCAAACAAATAGTAGTCAGGGATGGGTTCTGCTCAACGGATAGAGATATGACTTTGGGCGTATTCTGTTCTTAATATACATCTATGACTTAAGCGCACATGTTAGTAGAAATCTTAAAAGTAAGATTAGGGTGTTCGCGGATGACACGGTGATCTATTGGGAGATATCTGGGGATGAGGATCGTTTCATTCTAGCGCAGGATTTAGATTGCATTACTAAATGGTGTTCTAACTGGGGATTGTCATGCTATCTTAATAAGTTCGGTGGTAAATTTCTTTAAAAGATCAACGGGATTTGTTTACAAATTGGCAGGGGTTGACCTAGAAGTAGTTGATACGGTAAAATACCTAGGTGTTACATTCATTAAAGACAGCTTTGGGGACTCCCATACGTAAAGTCTGTGGGCAAGCATATAAAAAATTGGAATTTATTAGACGTATTGTTGGCAGAATTGAGTGAGAAGTGAAGGGTTATTGATAGCAAATATTCCACTTGCCACCCTCCGCGTCTAGGGAATAGTTAGTTCTACTCAATCGCATGCACTTTCACTAACCTCGTGTGCTTTGTTATCATAACCCATTCTTTCCGAATGACCACATTAGGGTTCTGTTCATCGTGTGTGTTGCTTTCAAAATCCTCCCTGCATGATCGCATTTGAGCGCCATTTAGTGGTGTACCTTGCATTGTCTGTTTTGGGTTTCCCCTTCCATCCCTCGCCGTGGGAGGCCTTCTCGCTCCTTAAAGCGGTGGTTCAAATTCCCTACCTGTGTCCTTTGGGCGGAGAGCGTTTTATGTTGTATGTTCATGTGGTGGTGGAGATTCGCATTCTTGCTTATCGTATTCTTGCTTTCGCGTTGTTGGATGGATTCCATGCTGCATCCTGGGGTGCAATTGTTTCTCGGATTCCAGTGGATGTGTTTGCATGCGTGTTTGGGGTAGGGATTTTTCAATGAGTGTATACGCCATTTGGGTATAGTTTTGGGTACGCAGGTGTTGCTTTCATCTAACAAAATAAGACTTAAATGGACGTTAGAGCAAAAGCACAGAACCCTCAGAAGAGAAGTAAGCTAGTTAGAATAGGAACTTGGAATGTTAGGACGATGTGGAGGACAGAATGATTAGAAAACATTAAGCGAGAGACGGAGAGAGGACATGTAAGTATTTTAGGCCTATACGAGATTAGATGGAAGGATAGTGCAGATTACTGTAGGGATAGTTACAGAGTAGTCTACGCCCGAGGAGAAGAGAGCCGGGAAGGGGTTATGAAATGACATCAGACAAAAAGGGAGAACAAAGCGTAGTAAGCAAATAGCAAGCAACCGATTGAATTATATCGGGAGAAGTAAAAGCTGAATCGACGAACTTGGTCTTTCTATAGGTCCAGGCTACAGTTTGCGAAAATCCATTCCCCTTCAACGATGACATCGATCGTACTGTAATTAATTACACTGAAAATTGTCATAATTTTGTATTTTAATGAGAGTGGTAATTATTACAAGCTACATCACACCGAGCAAACGCAGGGAAAAAGAAGTCAATGTCATATACAATTATATTAATTAGCTAATTTCGGATATTCCCGGCCGAAAACATTTGATAATAATGGAGGTTTGGAACGCGGTGAAGACGGAGAAAGAGATGTTACCCCCCCGCGGGTAGGGGGATAGAGAATACTCCCGCAGTATCCCTGCTTGTCGTAAGAGGCGACTAAAAGGGCGGGGAGAAAACCCCGAAAACAAACCCCAAGCCAGCAAGGGATTCGTCCGGACAGTGCTGTGGATCCACTGTCTGTGAGCGGCCATACCATCTGGCCTGCGATCCGCCCAGGTGTTTGCCGTGCCTGGAGACCCGTAAGGGAGAGAAGGGGATCCTGGAGGGTGATCTCTCTGGTTCCCAGCAGGGTGTCGGATGCCCTGTATGGACCGGGGAGTGATACCCCTCTTCGGCCCCGGATTTCGTGTAAACGGGAGGCCGGGAGCTAGCCACTCCCGGTCAATCGGCTTCCGTCGCGTTTTCGCTCCGGTGGCGAGTGCCAAGGTTGTGGGGGTCTGCGTAGGGAGGTCGGAGATGTAAGGGTTTTGGTAGGCCCTTGCACCGAAGATCCACCCCGAAACAGACAACCACTCCAGAAGCGCTATATCCCTCGAGTTAGCCCTGGCGACCGCTCCGGTTTGGCGGAGTGGCGTCCCAAATGTGTGGCTCCGTGGCGGGTGGGGAGGCCGAGGGACGAATCATTTACTATTATGGAGGAAAAACCCTTTCCACCACTAAAAAGATCCCGTCCGGACACCGGCGGGGGAGAAAAGTGTATTGGCGCATGTAAGCGCTATTTAATTATGTCGTGCATAAAGGAAGGTGAAACCTTGAAAAAGGTTTCTCCTTTCTTAATTCGCAGAGTGTTGTCACAGATTGTGCCTGGGGACCCAAAGAGCGTGAAGAAGCTCCGGGATGGTACACTTCTTATAGAGACCCTGAACGATACACAAAGTGAAAAACTGCTTGCTATGGGAATGCTCCATGACATTCCGATTAAGGTGGAGGTGCACCGCACTCTTAACACCTGTCGGGGAGTCATCAGTCACTACGACCTCCTATACGTGGACATCGAAGAAATCAAGAGAGAAATGTTCTCTCAGGGAGTGACTGATTGTCGTCGACTCACCACGAGGCGCAACGGAGAAAACGTAAACAGCACCTCCGTGATCTTGACGTTTGCGCGTGATAGACTACCCGACAAGGTGTTTGTGGGCTATGAATCGGTACCAGTGAGGCCATTCATCCCAAATCCCGTGCGTTGTTTCAAATGCCAACGGTTCGGCCATGTCGCGTCGCGCTGCGAGGGCAAGGCCACCTGCCCGCGCTGTGGCAAAGACGCGCACGAGGATAAAGAGTGCTCTTCGGAACCTCTTTGTGTGAATTGCGAGGGTACACACCCAGTGTACTCTCGTGATTGCCCAAAGATGAAAGAAGAGAGGAAAGTCATGGAGATAAAAACACTGGAAAAAATCCCATATGCGGAAGCGAGGAGAAAATACAGGGCGCTAATCGCTCCAACTTTCTCCCGGTCCTTTGCTTCCGTTGCAACCACGCCATGTGTAAAGTGTACCATCGCCACGCAGACGGAGATACCGAAAGAATCCCCAATGGAAAACACGCAAGTGCCTAAACCCAAAAGGGTGAAGGACGGAAAGAGTAAGGTGGACAAGGAGCCACCTACTCCTGTGGGCCCTTCAAAGAAGAGCCCACTAAAAACCACCAAGGGGAACACGCCAAAAGGGCGTGAGAATACACCTTCCCCGCCGCCTCCAGTGAAGCCAAAGAAGCCGGAGGTAATTGAAGAGGACCAGAGTATCTCTGACACAGATGTCTTCGCAAACGAGTGGAAGAGGAAACATCGCTTCAAGCGATAACCTCAATAGAGTTGGTCATCTCCTTTTTTGGTCAACTTTTAATCATTTTAATCCAAGATTTTAAACCCTCTTGTATTTGTCTCCAAGAGACCCATTTTAAGGCTGAAGATAAGGGTATTCTGAAGGGGTTCACTGGTTATAGAATGGATTACCTAAGTGGCCAACGAGCCCAAGGGGGAGTAGCAGTTGCGGCCCGTGAGGCCCTTTACACCTCGCGAGTCCAACTGAACTCTCCATTCCAGGCCGTCGCTGTCACGGTGCACACCTCTGAGAGGATGACGTTATGCAACGTGTATCTGCCAGAGGGTGCACCGGTGACTCGCCTGAACCTTGAAGCCCTTGTCCACCAGCTTCCTCAGCCGTTCACTTTGATGGGAGATTTTAATGCCCATCATCCTCTCTGGGGAGGGCCAGAAACCCAAAGTAATAGGAGAGGTCGAATTTTATCCAACTTTATTGAGGATTTTAACCTGTATTTATTAAATAGCGGCGAAAAAACCCGCTTTAACAGCTTCAATGGGGAATTCTCAGCAATAGATCTTTGTCTATGCTCGAGAAGTCTAGCCCCAAAGCTGAAAATGTCCACCCACAACGATCTCTGTGGGAGTGACCATTTTCCTCTTCTACTCGTTAAAGAAGACTCTTCGCCCACCATTTCAAAACCTCCGGAAAAGTGGCGTATTAACCGTGCGGACTGGCCACTTTTCAAGCGTACGTTTACATATAAACACGACGCAAGTTTCGACGCGTTGCTCAACGTCGATAAACTAAGTTCAACGCTGTTGGCGGCAGCTACCAAAAGTATCCCTCGTACGTCCGGGAATATAAATCGAGCTCCTGTCCCTTGGTGGAACGGGGAATGCGACCGGGCGATTCGGGCGAGGAAAAAAGCATTGAATATTTTTAGAAAATATCCCACGGCAACTAATCTGGCATCGTACCGCCGCCTGAGAGCGCGAGCTCGAAGGGCCGTGAAGGAGGCCAAGAGGGCTTCCTGGATAGAATACGTCTCTACCATCAACCATCGCACGCCACTTGGTCAGGTATGGGACAAAGTCAAGAAAATCTCCGGGTCCAAGGGCTCATTTGTCATCTCGCCATTGCTTGTTGCTGGCCGGGTGGTTAATTCACCTGCCGAAATAAGCAACATATTTGCCAGTCAGTTCGCGGCCAATAGCAGTGACGAGGGCTATGCCGCGGACTTTGCGAACCGGAAGAGGCGATGCGAGAGAGTCCCTCTCAATTTTGGTGCAGGTCCTACAAGCGAATATTACAATGAGCCTTTCACGTCCTGGGAGCTTAAATCCGCCATCGAAGACTCCCATTACACCTCGCCAGGGGCGGACGAAATCCACAATGCATTTCTCCGGAACATTCCGGAAACCGCGATTGGGGAGGTCCTAAATACCCTCAACCAACTCTGGAACGAGGGCAGTTTTCCAAACGCCTGGCGAGAGTCCATCGTGATACCAATCCCAAAACAGGGCAAGGACAAAAATGACCCGAACAACTACCGTCCCATATCTCTCACCAGCTGCCTGTGCAAGGTGATGGAACGGATGGTAAACCGACGTCTCATGTGGTGCTTGGAGAGTCGACACCTGCTCTCCGACGCTCAGTGCGGCTTTCGGCGTGGCAGGTCCACGACAGACCATCTGGTTCGCACTGAGAACTTCATCCAGGAAGCCTTTCTCCAACGTCAACACGTCATAGCAGTCTTCTTCGACCTGGAGAAGGCCTATGATAGTGTGTGGCGATGGAGAATCCTCAGCACGCTCCACAAGTGGGGATTTAGAGGCAACATGGCCCTATTTATCAGAAATTTTTTAACTAACCGCCTTTTTAAAGTAAGGACTGGGAAGCACTTTTCCCGATCTTTTACACAGGAGAACGGGGTACCCCAGGGTTCAGTACTGAGCGTGACGTTATTTGCCATCGCCATCAACGACGTGGTGGAATGCATCAATGCCCCGGTGATGGCATCGCTCTATGTGGACGACCTAGCCATATTTTGCCGGTCGACACGACTGCCAAACGCTTCCAGGCAAGCCCAGGTGACTCTAAACAAACTGGGAGAGTGGTCGCGAAAGAACGGATTTCGTTTCTCCATGGAGAAAACGAAATGCGTGCACTTTCACCGTCTTCGCGGTTACCACGTTACCCCGACCCTAACCCTGTTGGGTAGGATTCTTCCATTTGTGGAGTCCGTCCGCTTTCTCGGCATGATCCTGGACCAAAAGCTGAACTGGCGGGAGCATATCCGCGTGTTACGTGAGAGGTGTCGCCAAACCCTCAACGTTTTAAAGTTTTTAACTCACTCCACTTGGGGAGCAGACCGCACCACCGTGCTTTTATTGTACAGAGGCTTGGTGCGATCCAAACTGGACTATGGTTCTATAGTGTATTCCTCAGGACGAGAGTCTTACTTGAGACCACTCACATGTGTCCACAATGCTGGGATACGGTTGGCCACCGGGGCATTTAGAACAAGCCCAGTCCCAAGCTTACTTGCAGACGCAGGGGAGCCTCCGTTGGAAACCCGCAGGATGATTTTAATGGGCAACTATGCCTGTAAAATGTTATCAGAGACAATCCACCCTTGTTTTAACATAGTTTTTAACCAACGGTTTTTAGACTTATTTAACAGGCGGAGAAGGGCTACTAGGCCCTTTGCCGTTCGTTTTAATGATTTTATTAATGAGGTAAATTTTACATTTCCTCAAGAATGCCCCGTCTCCTATGCTAAGTACCCGCCTTGGTTAAAGCCAATGCCGGATATTAAACTCATTGCCAGTGCACGCCGCAAAGCCAAGACGACCGATTCCGAATACCAGCAGCTCTTCAGTGCCGTCCTCGGCTCACTTTCTGACTTTGTCCCAGTCTACACCGACGGGTCAAAGTCAGAATCTGCATGTGCCTATGCGGTCGTGTCCCACTACCATGGAGTCGTGAGGAAAAAACTGCACACTTCTTGCAGCATTTTCACAGCCGAGCTGTCAGCCATAAGGACGGCCCTAGGAGAAATAAAAGAAAGCGATGGCTCTTTCCTCATCTGCACAGACTCTTTGAGCGCCCTAAAATCTATATCGGTCTTTGCACCTGTGCACCCGATAGTCCAGGAGATCCATTATACCCTGTTGTCCCTTCAGAGAAAGGGGAACAGGGTCTCCTTTATATGGACTCCTGGTCACGTCGGCATAAGAGGTAACGAAAAAGCTGACCAGGCAGCGAAGGATGCCCTTCGAAAACCCGAGACCGACTCCACCTTGGTTCCAATGGAGGACGTAAAGGCTGCCTTGCGGAACTCGGTCCTGCATCAGTGGAAGGAGACTTGGCAGTCTCTGCAAAATAATAAACTCAGGGCAATAAAACCGGTCGTTTCACCATGGTCCTCTTCCATCCGGAAAATTCGGAGGGAAGAGGTCATGATTACGCGCCTGAGAATAGGACACTCTGCCCTCACTCATTTGTACCTCTTTGCGGAGGTAAAAGAACAGCCCCGCTGCAATGAGTGTTTCCAACCCCTGACGATAAAACATATCCTGACGGAATGCACAACATACCAAAGGGCCAGAGACATGTTGAAGATAAGGGGAGACTTAAAAAATATTTTAGGGGATGACTCTGGGTCTATTAACCGAGTCTTAAGTTTTTTAAGGTCAACCGGTTTAATGGGGCAGCTTTAGCTTTGGAGCTCATAATTTTAATGCTTTTGATTTTAGCATTTTCCTTTTTTTTTTTTTGTTTATTTTATTTATTTATATATTTATTCGTATCTATTTGTTTACTTATTCCTAGTTTAAAAGGAACATAAGTTTTACGTTATGACAGTGGTGCAAAATGACCATAGCTGTGGACCACCCTACAAACCCCTAAAACTACTACTAAGAGATGTTAAAAAGGTAGGGGACTAAGGTTTAATGAAAAGGAAAAGTCGCGGAGAGAAAGCTGTAGAGTTTTGCTAGATACGAGAGTTATCTTCATCAACACTCGGTTTAGACACCATAAATGACGTAGGTGTAAATGGATAGTGCCGTGGGCTCAAGAAGGTATTACTATATTATGATTTATTTATATATTCGGCAAGGCAACGCCAGGGTGTGTGGCAGGGTAATATTTTTTTCCGAAAATGAGCCTACCGCGGTCGACAATATTATTATGATCCCCTCTCGTTCGTGGAAAATAAGACATTGTAAATCTGTCTGTTCTACGCTTAATCTCTCTAGTTTTATTTACATCATCTCTCTTACTGTAGTAGAATGGGGGTAATATTACATTTTCAACATCACCGCTAAAGGGATGTCCTTCCAATTTATGCCAGAGATTTGGTCTGTATTTTAACCTATACTCTATGAGTGATTCCCAGCCTAGCTGCTCTAATATTTTGGATACACTACTGAATTTTATCATAACGTTTTACAAAACGAATAACTGATCGTACCACTTTTCCACTTGATACATTTTTTTAATTTTACGACCGGGTTTCAATGTATTACATTATCATCAGATCCTACAATACCGTAAGGCATCAATACTTGGTTGTAAAATAAGGAAATTATATCAAGTGGAATAGTGCTACGATCAGTTATGCATTATGTTCGACTTCCACCACATCATGCCTGAAGCTACTCAATTTGAACGTTTTACAACTCTACCTCCTTTACGCTAATCGCGATCCAATGGGGATATCAATCCAACTTCGTGAGAATCCCATATATCAGCAGCATATTATTCTAGACAAGGCCTCACCAGCGAAACATAACATTTATCTCTGACCTTTTCATCACATTCACCCACAACTCCTCTAAAAATGCCTAATTTTTTGTTACATTGCCCACATTTTCCCAACATTCGTACTTGAGCAGTGTGAGACATGTACAGGTTGTGGATACCTCCCTTATACCTCCCCATTTTACTCCTATTTTTTGCAATAGATTTATTACATGCACTGAATGTACTCAATTGAATTCGTAAAATTTATTAGGAATATACACGTTGATTATATGTCCCTTACATAGGGATATCATCAATACTATGGCATCATGTTTGCCTATCCCCTTCCTGAACCTAAACTGATCATCCCATAAGCATTCATTTGCCTTGCTCTCCATCCAAATATATTTATGAATATTATTATTAGGTAATATAAATTATTATTATTAGGTAATCTACCGGTTAAGGTAGGTTTTTGGATGGTAACAACTACCAAATAAATATCTTATTACTTCTAACAAAAACAGAGAATCCTTCCTTTAGAGGAACATGGATCTCCCATTAAACGTACATAAAACTCTGAAAAAATAGTTACGGAACATTCACTAAGACGGGTACACCTCAACTAGAATGCTCACAGCGGTTAGGTCAGGAATATTTCAGTCTCGGTGGAAAGATATCATAATATTTGATGAATAGAATGTTTTCAAATCACTCCCAAGAAAAACTTAATCCCTTGCTGAAGGAAAGTATATGGTTGAGCAACAAAATGGAACAGTTTCTCTTCAGAAAGAAAATTGCATATATGCAGAATCACACACTAAATATGAGCATACGGAAAATGAATTGGTTAGAGCATGAATTAAAAACACTCAGAAAACAAAATTTGTAAACTATTATTTTTATGTAAAGCAATAACTATAAGTATCAATTATGCATTCACAATAGGAGTATGAAGTGAAATAAGGGCTTATAGGAGGAACAGAGATGCCCAAGTGTGAATCAGTACATGTAGATTTCATCTCAAAAAAGGGCAGAACACCAAATTTCCTGACTTTTTCAGGATTAACCCTGGTTGGTGTACTCCCTCCTACCTATGGTACTTACCTCTGGTCAGAAGTCTGGCACTACTGAGTCCTATGCACACACAACCCCCTACAGTTTTTTTGTAGGGGGTTGTGTGCGCATTATGTCTTGTTTCACTAGTTTAGAACCAGTTTCACTCCATAGGTTTCAAAACCTAATGTAATCTGTATTCTGCTTCAAGGGACTTGGCTCCCAGAGCAATAAAAATTGTTTATATATATATACAGTGGTATTCAACTTCTAATGTGAATCACCTTATCGTTTTTCCATGACCACTGCTCCAATCCACAGGTGCCATGTTGGCTGGAGTGGTGTAATAACCAAAATGTCATTTCTCATGGTTGGTTGTAGCACAGAGGCTCCATTGCACTTCAATGAATGTTTAGGCATGGGGAGAATATTTCAGCACATACATGATCCTAGATTACATCAAATTTATACAGAGCTCACCATTGTCCAATGTCTTCAGCCACCTATATCATATCTTTCCCACAAGGCCCAATAGCCAGGGCTGTTTTCAAGGCATCCAATCCGTGGCACAGTTAGGAAAACCACTCTCTCGGAAGAATATGCCGACAAATTCAATCAACTCTTCTGGCCATTTTCCATTGAAAAAACCATCTCTGGAAATTTAACTGAATGATAAATGCTTTGAATTTCTCCATGGCATTAACAGATAACAGAAACTACATAAACATTAGGTAGAGAGTGAAAGTTATCAATTTGCTATTTACAAATGGCAGATTTACTAGATGTGAATTAGTCTTCAATGTTTTATATGAAAACAAAATACATGAACATTATTTTGTCCTATAAATATATAACCTACCTGAAGAAAATCATTTGTTCCAATCAGAACCATGACGTTAGTGAGCTACATTGTGAGAAAGAGAGCTTCGCACAAGTTAGAAACTAGTGAATGACTAAAGACACATTAAAATATAGTGCAAGCAATCATATATGTATTAATAGAATAAATAACATAAATCAATTTTCATGAAATGTTGAAGATACGTAAGCACATTACAACATCAGGTTGACAGGTATGGTATGAAATTTCACTTGAATAGAATGAAAGTCATGAGGATCTTGGGAAATTGGAAGACTAAGCTAAACAATCAAACAGGATTGTATTAACTGAAGCAGGTGGAACAATTTACTAATCTAAAAAATTTCATGGAGAACCATAGCACAAGAAGAAGAACCAAAGAAGAATTGCATTAAGCAAAGATGCTTTCACAAAGAGGATGGAGTTGACGAGAGATATCTTAAAGTAAGGAAATAAAGAAAAGATTAGTTAGCATGCCGATATGGAAAATATTACATCTAAGTTTGTGCTCAGCCATTATTTGTACTTCTTCCAATCAGGAAAAGGGGGAAGTATAGAAGAAGTCAACTGATAAGTAAGTATATAATGCCCTCCTGGAAATACTTATTTTCCCTCCTTGAAAGTATTTCTATCATTGTCAAGTAACTGTGTGTGCATTTATGTTTGCAGTTAAACTTTTATCAGGAAAAAATTCATACTGAAAAATATTTTTCCTTAGCAAGCCACCTGCCTTCACTTATGTGAGTTGCTAGTTTTTATGCAACGCAATCTGTAACCCCCCTGCGGGTAGGGGGTTAGAGAATACTCCCGCAGTATCCCTGCTTGTCGTAAGAGGCGACTAAAAGGGCGGGGAGAAAACCCCGAAAACAAACCCCAAGCCAGCAAGGGATGCGTCCGGACAGTGCTGTGGATCCACTGTCTGTGAGCGGCCATACCATCTGGCCTGCGATCCGCCCAGGTGTTTGCCGTGCCTGGAGACCCGTAAGGGAGAAAAGGGGATCCTGGAGGGTGAGCTTTCTGGTTCCCAGCAGGGTGTCGGATGCCCTGTATGGACCGGGGAGTGATACCCCTCTTCGGCCCCGGATTTCGTGTAAACGGGAGGCCGGGAGCTAGCCACTCCCGGTCAATCGGCTTCCGTCGCGTTTTCGCTCCGGTGGCGAGTGCCAAGGTTGTGGGGGTCTGCGTAGGGAGGTCGGAGATGTAAGGGTTTTGGTGGGCCCTTGCACCGAAGATCCACCCCGAAACAGACAACCACTCCTGAAGCGCTATATCCCTCGAGTTAGCCCTGGCGACCGCTCCGGTTTGGCGGAGTGGCGTCCCAAATGTGTGGCTCCGTGGCGGGTGGGGAGGCCGAGGGACGAATAATTAATTATTATGGAGGAAAAACCCTTTCCACCACTAAAAAGATCCCGTCCGGACACCGGCGGGGGAGAAAAGTGCATAGGCGCATGTAAGCGCTATTTAATTATGTCGTGCAAAAAGGAAGGTGAAACCTTGAAAAAGGTTTCTCCTTTCTTAATTCGCAGAGTTTTGTCACAGATTGTGCCTGGGGACCCAAAGAGCGTGAAGAAGCTCCGGGATGGTACACTTCTTATAGAGACCCTGAACGATACACAAAGCGATAAACTGCTTGCTATGGGAATGCTCCATGACATTCCGATTAAGGTGGAGGTGCACCGCACTCTTAACACCTGTCGGGGAGTCATCAGTCACTACGACCTCCTATACGTGGACATCGAAGAAATCAAGAGAGAAATGTTCTCTCAGGGAGTGACTGATTGTCGTCGACTCACCACGAGGCGCAACGGAGAAAACGTAAACAGCACCTCCGTGATCTTGACGTTTGCGCGTGATAGACTACCCGACAAGGTGTTTGTGGGCTATGAATCGGTACCAGTGAGGCCATTCATCCCAAATCCCGTGCGTTGTTTCAAATGCCAACGGTTCGGCCATGTCGCGTCGCGTTGCGAGGGTAAGGCCACCTGCCCGCGCTGTGGCAAAGACGCGCACGAGGATAAAGAGTGCTCTTCGGAACCTCTTTGTGTCAATTGCGAGGGTACACACCCAGTGTACTCTCGTGATTGCCCGAAGATGAAAGAAGAGAGGAAAGTCATGGAGATAAAAACCCTTGAAAAAATCCCATATGCGGAAGCGAGGAGAAAATACAGGGCGCTAATCGCTCCAACTTTCTCCCGGTCCTTTGCTTCCGTTGCAACCACGCAATGTGTAAAGTGTACCATCGCCACGCAGACGGAGATACCGAAAGAATCCCCAGTTGAAAACACGCAAGTGCCTAAACCCAAAAGGGTGAAGGATGGGAAGAGTAAGGTGGACAAGGAGCCACCTACTCCTGTGGGCCCTTCAAAGAAGAGCCCACAGAAAACCACCAAGGGGAACACGCCAAAAGGGCGTGAGAATACACCTTCCCCGCCGCCTCCAGTGAAGCCAAAGAGGCCGGAGGTAATTGAAGAGGACCAGAGTATCTCTGATACTGAGGTCTTCGCAAACGAGTGGAAGAGGAAACATCGCTTCAAGCGATAACCTCAATAGAGTTGGTCATCTCCCTTTTTAGTCATCTTATTTATTTATATATTTATTTATTTATTTTAATTTAACACTTTAAATGTGTTCCATTCTGCAGTGGAACTGCAATGGCTTTTATCGGCACAAGGAGGAGCTGGCCATTTTAATCCAAGATTTTAAACCCTCTTGTATTTGTCTCCAAGAGACCCATTTTAAGGCTGAAGATAAGGGTATTTTGAAGGGGTTCACTGTTTTTAGAACGGATGACCTAAGTGGCCAACGAGCCCAAGGGGGAGTAGCAGTTGCGGCCCGTGAGGCCCTTTACACCTCGCGAGTCCAACTGAACTCTCCATTCCAGGCCGTCGCTGTCACGGTGCACACCTCTGAGAGGATGACGTTATGCAACGTGTATCTGCCAGAGGGTGCACCGGTGACCCGCCTGAACCTTGAAGCCCTTGCCCACCAGCTTCCTCAGCCGTTCATTTTGATGGGAGATTTTAATGCCCATGATCCTCTCTGGGGAGGGCCAGAAACCCAAAGCAATAGGAGAGGTCGAATTTTATCCAACTTTATTGAGGATTTTAACCTGTTTTTATTAAATAGCGGCGAAAAAACCCGCTTTAACAGCTTCAATGGGGAATTCTCAGCAATAGATCTTTGTCTATGCTCGAGAAGTCTAGCCCCAAAGCTGAAAATGTCCACCCACAACGATCTCTGTGGGAGTGACCATTTTCCTCTTCTACTCGTTAAGGAAGACTCTTCGCCCACCATTTCAAAACCTCCGGAAAAGTGGCGTATTAACCGTGCGGACTGGCCACTTTTTAAGCGTACGTTTACATATAAACACGACGCAAGTTTCGACGCGTTGCACAACGTCGATAAACTAAGTTCAACGCTGTTGGCGGCAGCTACCAAAAGTATCCCTCGTACGTCCGGGAACATTAATCGAGCTCCTGTCCCTTGGTGGAACGGGGAATGCGACCGGGCGATTCGGGCGAGGAAAAAAGCATTAAATATTTTTAGAAAATATCCCACGGCAACTAATCTGGCATCGTACCGCCGCCTGAGAGCGCGAGCTCGAAGGGCCGTGAAGGAGGCCAAGAGGGCTTCCTGGATAGAATACGTCTCTACCATCAACCATCGCACGCCGCTTGGTCAGGTATGGGACAAAGTGAAGAAAATCTCCGGGTCCAAGGGCTCATTTGTCATCTCGCCATTGCTTGTTGCTGGCCGGGTGGTTAATTCACCTGCCGAAATAAGCAACATATTTGCCAGTCAGTTCGCGGCCAATAGCAGTGACGAGGGCTATGCCGCGGACTTTGCGAACCTGAAGAGGCGATGCGAGAGAGTCCCTCTCAATTTTGGTGCAGGTCCTACAAGTGAATATTACAATGAGCCTTTCACGTCCTGGGAGCTTAAATCCGCCATCGAAGACTCCCATTACACCTCGCCAGGGGCGGACGAAATCCACAACGCATTTCTCCGGAACATTCCGGAAATCGCGATTGGGGAGGTCCTATATACCCTCAACCAACTCTGGAACGAGGGCAGTTTTCCAAATGCCTGGCGAGAGTCCATCGTGATACCAATCCCAAAACAGGGCAAGGACAAAAATGACCCGAACAACTACCGTCCCATATCTCTCACCAGCTGCCTGTGCAAGGTGATGGAACGGATGGTAAACCGACGTCTCATGTGGTGCTTGGAGAGTCGACACCTGCTCTCCGACGCTCAGTGCGGCTTTCGGCGTGGCAGGTCCACGACAGACCATCTGGTGCGCACTGAGAACTTCATCCAGGAAGCCTTTCTCCACCGTCAACACGTCATAGCAGTCTTTTTCGACCTGGAGAAGGCCTATGATAGTGTGTGGCGATGGAGAATCCTCAACACGCTCCACAAGTGGGGATTTAGAGGCAACATGGCCCTATTTATCAGAAATTTTTTAACTAACCGCCTTTTTAAAGTAAGGACTGGGAAGCACTTATCCCGATCTTTTACACAGGAGAACGGGGTACCCCAGGGTTCAGTACTGAGCGTGACGTTATTTGCCATCGCCATCAACGACGTGGTGGAATGCATCAATGCCCCGGTGATGGCATCGCTCTATGTGGACGACTTAGCCATATTTTGCCGGTCGACACGACTGCCAAACGCTTCCAGGCAAGCCCAGGTGACTCTAAACAAACTGGGAGAGTGGTCGCGAAAGAACGGATTTCGTTTCTCCATGGAGAAAACGAAATGCGTGCACTTTCACCGTCTTCGCGGTTACCACGTTACCCCGACCCTAACCCTGTTGGGTAGGATTCTTCCATTTGTGGAGTCCGTCCGCTTTCTCGGCATGATCCTGGACCAAAAGCTGAACTGGCGGGAGCATATCCGCGTGTTACGCGAGAGGTGTCGCCAAACCCTCAACGTTTTAAAGTTTTTAACTCACTCCACTTGGGGAGCAGACCGCTCCACCATGCTTTTATTGTACAGAGGCTTGGTGCGATCCAAACTGGACTATGGTTCCATAGTGTATTCCTCAGCACGAGAGTCTTACTTGAGACCACTCACATGTGTCCACAATGCTGGGATACGGTTGGCCACCGGGGCATTTAGAACAAGCCCAGTCCCAAGCTTACTTGCAGACGCAGGGGAGCCTCCGTTGGAAACCCGCAGGATGATTTTAATGGGCAACTATGCCTGTAAAATTTTATCAGAGACAATCCACCCTTGTTTTAACATAGTTTTTAACCAACGGTTTTTAGACTTATTTAACAGGCGGAGAAGGGCAACTAGGCCCTTTGCCGTTCGTTTTAATGATTTTATTAATGAGGTAAATTTTACATTTCCTCAAATATGCCCCGTCTCCTATGCTAAGTATCCGCCTTGGTTAACACCAATGCCGGATATTAAACTCATTGCCAGTGCACGCCGCAAAGCCAAAACGACCGATTCCGAATACCAGCAGCTCTTCAGTGCCGTCCTCAGCTCACTTTCTGACTTTGTCCCAGTCTACACCGACGGGTCAAAGTCAGAATCTGCATGTGCCTATGCGGTCGTGTCCCACTACCATGGAGTCGTGAGGAAAAAACTGCACACTTCTTGCAGCATTTTCACAGCCGAGCTGTCAGCCATAAGGACGGCCCTAGGAGAAATAAAAGAAAGCAATGGCTCTTTCCTCATCTGCACCGACTCGTTGAGCGCCCTAAAATCTTTATCGGCCTTTGCACCTGTGCACCCGATAGTCCAGGAGATCCATTATACCCTGTTGTCCCTTCAGAGAAAGGGGAACAGGGTCTCCTTTATATGGACTCCTGGTCACGTCGGCATAAGAGGCAACGAAAAAGCTGACCAGGCAGCGAAGGATGCCCTTCGACAACCCGAGACCGACTCCACCTTGGTTCCAATGGAGGACGTGAAGGCCGCCTTGCGGAACTCGGTCCTGCATCAGTGGAAGGAGACTTGGCAGTCTCTTCAAAATAATAAACTCAGGGCAATAAAACCGGTCGTTTCACCATGGTTCTCTTCCATCCGGAACATTCGGAGGGAAGAGGTCATGATTACGCGCCTGAGAATAGGACACTCTGCCCTCACTCATTCGTACCTCTTTGCGGAGGTAAAAGAACAGCCCCGCTGCAATGAGTGTTTCCAACCCCTGACCATAAAACATATCCTGACGGAATGTACAACATACCAAAGGGCCAGAGACATGTTGAAGATAAGGGGAGACTTAAAAAATATTTTAGGGGATGACTCTGGGTCTATAAATCGAGTCTTAACTTTTTTAAGGGCAACTGGTTTAATGGGGCAGCTTTAGCTTCGGAGCGCATAATTTTAATGCTTTTGATTTTAGCATTTTCCTTTTTTTTTTTTTTATTTTATTTATTTATATATTTATTCGTATTTATCTGTTTACTTATTCCTAGTTTAAAAGGAACATAAGTTTTACGTAATGACAGTGGTGCAAAATGACCATAGCTGTCGACGCACCCTACAAACCCCTAAAACTACTACTGCAATCTGTAATCCACTGCAAGAAAACAAATAACAATTGCTAGATACACACTATTTGCAAGTATTAAACACCTTGCATCAAAGCATCAGTTAAAGGTTCAGCATCTACAACAGAATAGATGGGTGAATTAAGGCCGCTTCTTCCTGGCATAGATAGCCTATTAGCAAAGTAGGACAGAAAATAAACCAGCATTACGATACGATAGCCAGTACGATAGCCACCGCACCATCTAAATCCCCTCTCTTCACCAACATAGCCTATTTGGTTACATGTGTAATGAAGTAGAACATAATGTTACATCAATTAAAATAACTTGATCATACCCTATCCTCAGATAGTAAGCATCCTACAACAACGATCATGGTTATAAGAACAAAGGGGTTAAAATTACAATCAAAATTTCTAGTAATGTACGGTGAATTCTGGCTAGGACGGGATATCCGAGGATGTCTACTTGATTTGTTAGGATATGCCATACTTATATTCCACTGGTCTTCTCGTCACGGTACTTTCACACGAAGCACTATTACTGTTTAAATATTTTAAACTATTGTCAGACGTATTTACATAACCATCAGCCTTCAACTAAATTAAAAGTAAAAACTGAACTAAAAAGCCTTCATGGTTAATTAAAAAAAAACACGTTTAACATCCGAACTCGGTCACACACACATCATCGTTGCACTTCCCTTGATCAACCCTTGATCGACCAAAGATAGGGCTAACTTAATAAAATAACCTAATCCACATTCACCTTCACAATGCATTCCAAAATAGCTTCCGCGCCACAGGCGCTGGTGTCTATCGGCAGCAGCCGGAAACACTAATTTTCAAAATCGAATGTACCCCGCAAAGATGCCATATATTCAGCGGACTTTTTAAAAGCAGATTTTTGTTGATCCACATGGGAATGTGGCTTTATGGAGGTATTTGGCAGTTTACTGACCTTATGTCACAATATTTAAACCTAAATTTAAATGCAATTTTATTATGAGGATCTTTCTTCAATAAAATGAAACCATATATTGACACATCATAACAAAAAACTATATTTTATATAGCAGCTGAAAGTAAACTGGGTTTCGGGATGTCTTCAAGCTTAATGAGAAACTGACATAGAAATATCATTGATTGAATCAATACCAAAAACATTAATATTTCAGGATATTGTTCATATATTGCTCATTTCATTTAGCAAAAACTATTAAAAATATCTTTGATTTTAATTTCCGCCTGAGTGGATTAGCGGCATGAGAGAGAAGTGCAATCGTAGTCTTGAGTCCACTTCCGGAGAGATTAAATCCATGTAGGTATTAATTGTGGAATCGATATTGGGAATTGGAAAAAATGTAAAGGCCTGTATTCAGAAACTATATGAGCGAAGTAAGCGCTCGTCCCTAAGATAATCCTAGCATTGCTTCTACAACAAATCTGTATTCAGAAACAACACTACAACCTCTCTTAGTGGGTGAACCTTCTCATGGTGGTGGTGATGGCTTTGCTGTTACATCTTTTCCCATTTTTGTGGTTGAAAATCAGCGACATTACTCGATTGAAAAAAGGAATCGGACAAACTTGACGGGACAAGCCCAATGTTACTTAGACTGGCCATCCTATTGATACTACCAAAAGGAGGAGCATTTGAACTTCACGATGCTGATATTTGAAATTAAACTGATATCAAAACTCATTGGAAATCAAAGAAGGAAAATACTGTGAGTGTGGCAGTAAATGAATGGTCACGTAAGAAAATTGAAACGAAATTCATTTTTCGTGAGCAAATTCAAGTTGGCTATGGACCTTAAGACAAAAATGGTTTTCCAGGGCATCTACAATAAAAACACAAACGCACCAAACGATCCTCCACACCCACCCGGGGAACACATGGGCGATATAGCACTGATCAAGCAGGAAACAGTTGACAAGCTTCGTAGTGTTAAAGCAAATAAAGCACCTGGTCCGGAAGAAATATCTACTAGAATATTAAAGGAATTAGCTGAAGCCATTGCCCCTTTTTTACATATTGTTTTTCTAAAATCGATGGAAGAAGGCTCAGTGCCTCGCGACTGGAAGCTAGTCCATATAACTCCCATCTATAAAGGCGGCGATAGGGATAAACCACCCAATAACCGACCCGGATGCTGCATTATCGGGTTTCACCGCGTCGTTGATTGATGCTGACAACAGTTTCGCCGAAGTTGGATTCGGCTTCTTCAGGTCGAAATTGAGGGACTCGGTTTTTTTCAGTTTCAGTTTTAAAAAGTCTTTATTTCCGTAAAAGAGTTTGAAAAGAAATTATATAAAATATACATTGAAACATAATTAAAACAATAAAGACGGAATAAAGGACGGAAATAAAGACCTTTTAAAACTGAAACTAAAAAAAACCGAGTCCCTCATCTTCGACCTGAATACGCCGAATGCAACTTCGGCGAAACTGTTGTCAGCATCAAACAACTACGCGGTGATACCCGATAATGCAGAATCCTTCAAACCACCGCCGCGATAACCTTTGCAGCCATATACAATTACCGACCCATTTCGTTTCCATCGATCTCTTTTAAAATATGGGAACCCATTATTGTCACTAACACTATGATATTTCTTGATAGTGGGAAACTACTAACCCACAACCAGCACGGATTTAGGAATAGCAGATCTTGCGAAGCACAATTAGGTCTTTTCATTTGCGAGAGACGTGAAGGCCTTCCACCGTCAAAGTAGTCTATCTGATCGAGTCGGCCCGTCACGAGCGCCTACGAAAACCAAAGATTTTGGCCCAGTACGTGAACCCTATACAAATGGAGAAGGCAGCGCACTTTTTACGGATTAGAATTTACAGAAAGAATACTAGGTTGATGTTGACAGTGGGTACCCTTATACTGGAGCATGGAGAAGAGTGTGCGTGGAATACAACTTCACCAAACATTGAGGAACATTGCGAATGAATGAACTTACAGTCACTCCCGTCCTTGTATTCTCGGAATGAATGGTTGTATCCCTGCATTCCCGGAAAAATCAAGCCAATTCAATTCCTCCTTTTTTGGGCTGTGCTTTCGGCTACATTCCTTCTTCTGGGTGAAAGGGACTTTCTTAGCTGGACACTTCTCCAAGAATATAATTCCGCTCGCATCACTCAGGCCACTGAAATAGGTAAAAATACAAGAGCAAAGAACGTCTAAACAAAATATTTAGGGTCTTTTATGGACTTTTAAGTCCAATGAAAGAGGTAACGTTTTGACGTAAACAACTCAGCTTTGTGCTCTAAGTAATTGGCGTCATTAATGTATTCCCTCTTCATAGAACACGCATTACTCAAAGTCCTTCTCGCATTAAAAACATGGGACACACCAGGGACGCTAAAATGAGCCACATTTAGACGCACAAGAACATACGAAAAAACAATAAGGATTAATGTGTTCGTAGTCACCTCAAGGAGGTTCGTTGCATGTCCCGCGGAAAAGATTGCAGGCTGGCAGGGAAAGGAAAATGAAGGCTTTGACGAAATTATACTGCGCCCAGTTTTCCTTAAAATCTCGTCAGTAAAATGCCGATATTCAGCTGTTAAATTCTCGAGCTATGTGCTGAGAGGGAAAGAATTTCGTCCTGCTTTATTCAATGTTTAGTTTCCGCTTAGTCACTTCCACGTATAGCAGCTGGAAGAGTCTGGGGGGTCCTTCCTTTGTTTTTCGAAGGAACGTCTGTCAAGCAGTGCTTTGTTATAAATTGCGCCTTCTCCACGGACTAACCGTTCCTACATTTTTAAAATATAACAGTGGTCGGTGCGGATTCGAACCGTAGGTGTGTGGTGTGATTGAAAGCTGACATCGGATGCAGTCACATTGTTACTTGGTGACGATTGGTTTAATCTTGGGAAAGAGTGATGTTTTCGATTTCACTGCGTATACTATATTCCTGGAGTTCCAGGGCTCGGATAGTGGCCCTTCGCCCGAGTTCACAAGACACCCATGCCCTTAGCACCTTTCTAATTTTCCCTGCGGGTGTTTATAAAGTGCTCATAGGTCTATCAGACTTTGGTCAATCAAAGCGTTTCATAACATCCACAGAACGACGATTCGCGCCGCCAGAGTGACTTCCGAATTTCCTGTGATTTTATGTGTTTAACAGAGGAGTATCGTCTCAGTGAGCGTTCGTAAACTCTGTCAAATATTAAGTAGCCGAGACATATTCAAGAGGAAAGAATTACGCTTCTTACCAGGAGTGAGGACAGTAAGAATTCTTGACGGGAGAAGCGAATGATGGACCAAGGGCCAAGATCCGATCCGCTATTTCTCACGTACGTATCCCTGTGCAATGACGCGACTTCGCCGTGTCGTAATCAGCATCCTGAGATTGCTTGTGAAGTCGTCATCTATATCCCCTGGCGCCATCTAGCTGTAATAGATCATACCATGGCGGTTAGTTGAAATACTAAACTAAATTATAAAATTGAATTTTAAAAATCATAATTAATAAAGAGAAAATTGTTTTAAAATTACATTACCAAAATTTTAATGGAAATTTTTTATGCAGATTTAATTTACTTTTTAACGTTCAACTTAATGGCACATTTTCAAATTTGAAAAAATGACGTCATCCAACGGTTTTGGCCACCTGCTATTTCTTCGATTAACTAATCCATTCAGACGATCACGTGTCGTCGTGCGGAATGGAGGTGAGTGATTACTTGTCTTATATTCGCGCCTTTTATGGTTAATGGTGGTAGCCTTATGTTCTGGGCTGCACTTGCGAAAAAGAGTGTAATTCTTTCAGTTCGAGGTAATTCTGTAATTATTATTGCGAAAGCGACGGATATGTCAATTCCCTTGCAATTACGGAACACACAAGTGTCGACTGATTTTTCGTGCGATTGCTAGTACATTATCTGTTTCATGTTTGCTAGGGAAAAGTTAAATTACATCATAATTTAAAATGAAATGGGAAATAGTGAATTTAGATTGGTTTCAAAATATAATTAATGCCGAGAAGACGGAGAGATTGCGGTACGCGACGCTATAAGGCCTTGGAAATTTTCTTCGCTAAGATTGTGTATTTATTCTTTTTATTCCAGGTAATCAATATCTCAACCTATTTTCTACTCCAAAGTCACCTAACATAAATATTTATACAGTCTGACCACTGCATTTACGTTTTTTTCGCCCGAGATTTTTGAATGCCGGTACATTTTTTAAGGGATGTACCCGTCAAATATCAACGTATTTTGCTTCCATACTCATTTAAAGGATAATCTAATATATTAATTAACCTTTAAAGAACCGGAGTCCAACGCGTGTGAACGTTTGTCGAAAGAAAGTGGTGACGATTAAAATTGCTTGAGCGTACGCGTTCCAAGTAAAAGGTCAAGGTCACTGGGTGCTAAGTCCTCCAGTGCATTTTGCCCTATTTTACTATGAGTCTCTCTCTGGATCAGACCTGAGTTGAAAACTCTTTCTTTGAGGGAAATTGCTCGATTAGTGACGATGAATTCCGTGTTTCGAACACTCATAGCTTCTTTATACGACTGCTGTCGGGTAAACAATTCATTACGCATTTTCACCCTCCGATGCTCAATGACTGGCAAGTATTTTGATTAAAAACGTAACTGAATAAATGTTTTTATTGCAGCAAATAAACTGCGTTTAACGTTCAATGTCGTTATTATAAGTGGTTTGGCATTCTTTTGAAGGCGAATTATATAATGAATATGTAAAGTTTTTTCACGCCCATTCTAAAGTGCTTGGACTTTTATGTAACCTATTTTTGAATTTCATTTCAGTGATGCGATCGGCGTGTGAGCGTGTTGATAAGGATTTCTTGAAAAGGGAAGAATGACGCAATGTTATGAGAGAGAGAGAGGAGATGTCTTGAAATGTAGGAATGGAATTTGAATTCCTAGGGAATGGAACTTCAATAATTTCGGCAAAAAGGAATAACTGTAAGTTGAGACATTTTTGCACTATGTTAAAAGATTTTTTGTAAACTTGTTTTCTATGCATATACTGGTCAGTCTTAAAGACGTCCACGTCGGATTGAGCTCTTTCATGGAATGACAGATTTGAGCGTCTCTTCGATACATAATGCATATTTCTCATCAAAATGTTTCTTTCTTAAAATGATTCTTTGTAAGGATAGTCTTACAATTTTTTACGCGGGAGAATCATTGCTGCTAAAAATTTAATCAGTATCGTAATTACGTGCGACAACGTGCCTAGGGGCAAGTGATATTCTACAAACGTAACTTTATTTATCGAGCCATTAAGATTACTACAGACCAGTGTCTCTTCAGAAAAACGTTTGCGGGTATAAATTATTGCTAATCATCAAGATATACCGCCTCGTTCCATTTGCATTATAAGTTCTCAAAGGCGTCGAGTTTAAGGATATGTGTGCTCCTATTTAGCGATAAATTTTGAAGAGTAATAGGATGGGAAGTTTCGAAAATGTGTATATCACCGTCCGATGGCTCAAAACGACCGGTTTAATGTTCAGACAAGTGTTCCTTGACCCTAGTTGAGTGCTACATTTCAGTTGACACCATCTAGGGCCACCCTTACCACGCCACCGTTCTCTAATTGGTAAATCTCAGTCCTGGATATTTAAGCTATGATATTCTTCCGTAGGTTGTGGAGGAGTTTACTACGGAATACTTCGCAAAACGCTTTTATTAAAAGTATGAGCCCCCCCCGCGGGTAGGGGGATAGAGAATACTCCCGCAGTATCCCTGCTTGTCGTAAGAGGCGACTAAAAGGGCGGGGAGAAAACCCCGAAAACAAACCCCAAGCCAGCAAGGGATGCGTCCGGACAGTGCTGTGGATCCACTGTCTGTGAGCGGCCATACCATCTGGCCTGCGATCCGCCCAGGTGTTTGCCGTGCCTGGAGACCCGTAAGGGAGAAAAGGGGATCCTGGAGGGTGAGCTTTCTGGTTCCCAGCAGGGTGTCGGATGCCCTGTATGGACCGGGGAGTGATACCCCTCTTCGGCCCCGGATTTCGTGTAAACGGGAGGCCGGGAGCTAGCCACTCCCGGTCAATCGGCTTCCGTCGCGTTTTCGCTCCGGTGGCGAGTGCCAAGGTTGTGGGGGTCTGCGTAGGGAGGTCGGAGATGTAAGGGTTTTGGTGGGCCCTTGCACCGAAGATCCACCCCGAAACAGACAACCACTCCTGAAGCGCTATATCCCTCGAGTTAGCCCTGGCGACCGCTCCGGTTTGGCGGAGTGGCGTCCCAAATGTGTGGCTCCGTGGCGGGTGGGGAGGCCGAGGGACGAATAATTAATTATTATGGAGGAAAAACCCTTTCCACCACTAAAAAGATCCCGTCCGGACACCGGCGGGGGAGAAAAGTGCATAGGCGCATGTAAGCGCTATTTAATTATGTCGTGCATAAAGGAAGGTGAAACCTTGAAAAAGGTTTCTCCTTTCTTAATTCGCAGAGTTTTGTCACAGATTGTACCTGGGGACCCAAAGAGCGTGAAGAAGCTCCGGGATGGTACACTTCTTATAGAGACCCTGAACGATACACAAAGCGATAAACTGCTTGCTATGGGAATGCTCCATGACATTCCGATCAAGGTGGAGGTGCACCGCACTCTTAACACCTGTCGGGGAGTCATCAGTCACTACGACCTCCTATACGTGGACATCGAAGAAATCAAGAGAGAAATGTTCTCTCAGGGAGTGACTGATTGTCGTCGACTCACCACGAGGCGCAACGGAGAAAACGTAAACAGCACCTCCGTGATCTTGACGTTTGCGCGTGATAGACTACCCGACAAGGTGTTTGTGGGCTATGAATCGGTACCAGTGAGGCCATTCATCCCAAATCCCGTGCGTTGTTTCAAATGCCAACGGTTCGGCCATGTCGCGTCGCGTTGCGAGGGTAAGGCCACCTGCCCGCGCTGTGGCAAAGACGCGCACGAGGATAAAGAGTGCTCTTCGGAACCTCTTTGTGTCAATTGCGAGGGTACACACCCAGTGTACTCTCGTGATTGCCCGAAGATGAAAGAAGAGAGGAAAGTCATGGAGATAAAAACCCTTGAAAAAATCCCATATGCGGAAGCGAGGAGAAAATACAGGGCGCTAATCGCTCCAACTTTCTCCCGGTCCTTTGCTTCCGTTGCAACCACGCAATGTGTAAAGTGTACCATCGCCACGCAGACGGAGATACCGAAAGAATCCCCAGTTGAAAACACGCAAGTGCCTAAACCCAAAAGGGTGAAGGATGGGAAGAGTAAGGTGGACAAGGAGCCACCTACTCCTGTGGGCCCTTCAAAGAAGAGCCCACAGAAAACCACCAAGGGGAACACGCCAAAAGGGCGTGAGAATACACCTTCCCCGCCGCCTCCAGTGAAGCCAAAGAGGCCGGAGGTAATTGAAGAGGACCAGAGTATCTCTGATACTGAGGTCTTCGCAAACGAGTGGAAGAGGAAACATCGCTTCAAGCGATAACCTCAATAGAGTTGGTCATCTCCCTTTTTAGTCATCTTATTTATTTATATATTTATTTATTTATTTTAATTTAACACTTTAAATGTGTTCAATTCTGCAGTGGAACTGCAATGGCTTTTATCGGCACAAGGAGGAGCTGGCCATTTTAATCCAAGATTTTAAACCCTCTTGTATTTGTCTCCAAGAGACCCATTTTAAGGCTGAAGATAAGGGTATTCTGAAGGGATTCACTGTTTTTAGAACGGATGACCTAAGTGGCCAACGAGCCCAAGGGGGAGTAGCAGTTGCGGCCCGTGAGGCCCTTTACACCTCGCGAGTCCAACTGAACTCTCCATTCCAGGCCGTCGCTGTCACGGTGCACACCCCTGAGAGGATGACGTTATGCAACGTGTATCTGCCAGAGGGTGCACCGGTGACCCGCCTGAACCTTGAAGCCCTTGTCCACCAGCTTCCTCAGCCGTTCATTTTGATGGGAGATTTTAATGCCCATGATCCTCTCTGGGGAGGGCCAGAAACCCAAAGCAATAGGAGAGGTCGAATTTTATCCAACTTTATTGAGGATTTTAACCTGTTTTTATTAAATAGCGGCGAAAAAACCCGTTTTAACAGCTTCAATGGGGAATTCTCAGCAATAGATCTTTGTCTATGCTCGAGAAGTCTAGCCCCAAAGCTGAAAATGTCCACCCACAACGATCTCTGTGGGAGTGACCATTTTCCTCTTCTACTCGTTAAGGAAGACTCTTCGCCCACCATTTCAAAACCTCCGGAAAAGTGGCGTATTAACCGTGCGGACTGGCCACTTTTCAAGCGTACGTTTACATATAAACACGACGCAAGTTTCGACGCGTTGCACAACGTCGATAAATTAAGTTCAACGCTGTTGGCGGCAGCTACCAAAAGTATCCCTCGTACGTCCGGGAACATTAATCGAGCTCCTGTCCCTTGGTGGAACGGGGAATGCGACCGGGCGATTCGGGCGAGGAAAAAAGCATTAAATATTTTTAGAAAATATCCCACGGCAACTAATCTGGCATCGTACCGCCGCCTGAGAGCGCGAGCTCGAAGGGCCGTGAAGGAGGCCAAGAGGGCTTCCTGGATAGAATACGTCTCTACCATCAACCATCGCACGCCGCTTGGTCAGGTATGGGACAAAGTCAAGAAAATCTCCGGGTCCAAGGGCTCATTTGTCATCTCGCCATTGCTTGTTGCTGGCCGGGTGGTTAATTCACCTGCCGAAATAAGCAACATATTTGCCAGTCAGTTCGCGGCCAATAGCAGTGACGAGGGCTATGCCGCGGACTTTGCGAACCTGAAGAGGCGATGCGAGAGAGTCCCTCTCAATTTTGGTGCAGGTCCTACAAGTGAATATTACAATGAGCCTTTCACGTCCTGGGAGCTTAAATCCGCCATCGAAGACTCCCATTACACCTCGCCAGGGGCGGACGAAATCCACAACGCATTTCTCCGGAACATTCCGGAAACTGCGATTGGGGAGGTCCTAAATACCCTCAACCAACTTTGGAACGAGGGCAGTTTTCCAAATGCCTGGCGAGAGTCCATCGTGATACCAATCCCAAAACAGGGCAAGGACAAAAATGACCCGAACAACTACCGTCCCATATCTCTCACCAGCTGCCTGTGCAAGGTGATGGAACGGATGGTAAACCGACGTCTCATGTGGTGCTTGGAGAGTCGACACCTGCTCTCCGACGCTCAGTGCGGCTTTCGGCGTGGCAGGTCCACGACAGACCATCTGGTGCGCACTGAGAACTTCATCCAGGAAGCCTTTCTCCACCGTCAACACGTCATAGCAGTCTTTTTCGACCTGGAGAAGGCCTATGATAGTGTGTGGCGATGGAGAATCCTCAACACGCTCCACAAGTGGGGATTTAGAGGCAACATGGCCCTATTTATCAGAAATTTTTTAACTAACCGCCTTTTTAAAGTAAGGACTGGGAAGCACTTTTCCCGATCTTTTACACAGGAGAACGGGGTACCCCAGGGTTCAGTACTGAGCGTGACGTTATTTGCCATCGCCATCAACGACGTGGTGGAATGCATCAATGCCCCGGTGATGGCATCGCTCTATGTGGACGACTTAGCCATATTTTGCCGGTCGACACGACTGCCAAACGCTTCCAGGCAAGCCCAGGTGACTCTAAACAAACTGGGAGAATGGTCGCGAAAGAACGGATTTCGTTTCTCCATGGAGAAAACGAAATGCGTGCACTTTCACCGTCTTCGCGGTTACCACGTTACCCCGACCCTAACCCTGTTGGGTAGGATTCTTCCATTTGTGGAGTCCGTCCGCTTTCTCGGCATGATCCTGGACCAAAAGCTGAACTGGCGGGAGCATATCCGCGTGTTACGGGAGAGGTGTCGCCAAACCCTCAACGTTTTAAAGTTTTTAACTCACTCCACTTGGGGAGCAGACCGCTCCACCATGCTTTTATTGTACAGAGGCTTGGTGCGATCCAAACTGGACTATGGTTCCATAGTGTATTCCTCAGGACGAGAGTCTTACTTGAGACCACTCACATGTGTCCACAATGCTGGGATACGGTTGGCCACCGGGGCATTTAGAACAAGCCCAGTCCCAAGCTTACTTGCAGACGCAGGGGAGCCTCCGTTGGAAACCCGCAGGATGATTTTAATGGGCAACTATGCCTGTAAAATTTTATCAGAGACAATCCACCCTTGTTTTAACATAGTTTTTAACCAACGGTTTTTAGACTTATTTAACAGGCGGAGAAGGGCAACTAGGCCCTTTGCCGTTCGTTTTAATGATTTTATTAATGAGGTAAATTTTACATTTCCTCAAATATGCCCCGTCTCCTATGCTAAGTATCCGCCTTGGTTAACACCAATGCCGGATATTAAACTCATTGCCAGTGCACGCCGCAAAGCCAAAACGACCGATTCCGAATACCAGCAGCTCTTCAGTGCCGTCCTCAGCTCACTTTCTGACTTTGTCCCAGTCTACACCGACGGGTCAAAGTCAGAATCTGCATGTGCCTATGCGGTCGTGTCCCACTACCATGGAGTCGTGAGGAAAAAACTGCACACTTCTTGCAGCATTTTCACAGCCGAGCTGTCAGCCATAAGGACGGCCCTAGGAGAAATAAAAGAAAGCAATGGCTCTTTCCTCATCTGCACCGACTCGTTGAGCGCCCTAAAATCTTTATCGGCCTTTGCACCTGTGCACCCGATAGTCCAGGAGATCCATTATACCCTGTTGTCCCTTCAGAGAAAGGGGAACAGGGTCTCCTTTATATGGACTCCTGGTCACGTCGGCATAAGAGGCAACGAAAAAGCTGACCAGGCAGCGAAGGATGCCCTTCGACAACCCGAGACCGACTCCACCTTGGTTCCAATGGAGGACGTGAAGGCCGCCTTGCGGAACTCGGTCCTGCATCAGTGGAAGGAGACTTGGCAGTCTCTTCAAAATAATAAACTCAGGGCAATAAAACCGGTCGTTTCACCATGGTCCTCTTCCATCCGGAACATTCGGAGGGAAGAGGTCATGATTACGCGCCTGAGAATAGGACACTCTGCCCTCACTCATTCGTACCTCTTTGCGGAGGTAAAAGAACAGCCCCGCTGCAATGAGTGTTTCCAACCCCTGACGATAAAACATATCCTGACGGAATGTACAACATACCAAAGGGCCAGAGACATGTTGAAGATAAGGGGAGACTTAAAAAATATTTTAGGGGATGACTCTGGGTCTATAAATCGAGTCTTAACTTTTTTAAGGGCAACTGGTTTAATGGGGCAGCTTTAGCTTCGGAGCTCATAATTTTAATGCTTTGGATTTTAGCATTTTCTTTTTTTTTTGTTTGTTTATTTATTTATATATTTATTCGTATTTATCTGTTTACTTATTTCTAGTTTAAAAGGAACATAAGTTTTACGTAATGACAGTGGTGCAAAATGACCATAGCTGTCGACGCACCCTACAAACCCCTAAAACTACTACTTAAAAGTATGAAAATCACGGACGCTGGTGTATTATTTTTTCCGAAATCAAAATTGTATGAATTTAAGGAGTAATATTACCTCAAGGTATATTGTCGCAGGGGTCAATGCTGTTCAAGGATATACCATTTCGGAAAACTTTCTGAGTTTTCATTCATTCACGGCACCCGGCAAGCCTCCGCTAGGGTAAGTGACAGAGAGTGATTACACGCCAGACTTCTTTTGACACAAAAACTGCTGTGCACTTTTTCTGTGTAATGCTTTGTGAACCTACTTTTCCACCGTTGTACCTATGATTAAATGATACATTCTCAACGTCATTGCTAAAGAAACATCGCTCTGTTGTTTGCATAAAATTTATTCGTAATCTGTAATTTAACCAGAATACAGCGAGTTATTCCATACACGGCTCCTCTAATAATTTTGATACGCTTCTAAGTTTGTTTCAACAGCTCTTATTTTGAGCAGGAATAAGATCGGTTTTTTGGCTTAAAATCAATGTTTAAAGTCTCGAGCCATGAGATTCGCTGGTCAACACACCCAGGACCAGAGTGTTAAATATTCTTTTAGATGAAAAGACTCTATCTCAGCCTCTGTCAAGATTTGTGCCATTAACTCAAATTAACACCTACATTGGCTTTCTAATATTAACATTACCCTGAATAGACTTTATGTATTGTTTATACTTAATTGCATTAGTCGTGACATTGTTTCTGATAATGAGCACCTGAAATCTAAATATATTTACGCATAATTTTACACTTTCACATCAATAATTTTATTTTCGCACTCAGATTGCGGCACATGATTAAAACTCAACTTAGATTTCTTAATTATTACCTACAAGGAAGAGTAATAGTTAGTAAGGCATCCGTTATCTATCTAGTATGTTACTTGCCATTGTGTATTATGATTTATAGCGACAGATGGGCAGACGCAACGCACCTGATCGTATCGTATTCTTTTCGATCGCTAAAATTGCTTATTTAACAACTTTAGGTGACATTTAAAGTGTATATTTTGTGATGAATCACAAATCAGAAATTCAACGGCCTCTATCATATTTTTTTGGTGAAATTTTGAAGAGCATCAGTTTGTTTTTTCACATAAGGCACTATTTTATCATTTGCAACGCTCGTGGGACTCTGACATGAAAACTACAGTTCTGTAAGACATCTGCACACGAATCAACATTTGACACAATATTAGAATAATGCACGCAGTAAAATTGACATCAGTGTTTTTAAGAAAAATAACTAAAGATCAAGAAATGTTGTGCACACTGTCCATTCTGTTTACTTAAATGGCAGAAACTTTGAGGAATAGAATCGTTAGCGTGGTAATATAAATGAAAAATAATTTCTGGTGGTTCATTTTCTGTGAAACTAAGACTGAATTGATATTTCCCTCCTGATAAGCACTTAAGGAGTAGTGCGCTCCCGCATTTCATTCTCCTCAACACAATTTTCCAGTTTTCTCACCTAAAATCCATTAAACTGAGGCGACGAGCATTGATTTAGACATACAACATGATTTGATTTTAATTTCGTAAACGTTTAGCTATTCTACTAAAAGGCACCTAGTACATCTTTACTTTGCTTTCTTTCTTTGCTTTCCTTAGTTATTCTGAAGAGTATTATTGCATTGATTTTACTTTCTTCTCAATGACATAATATTTATTAGAGCGTAAGGTTTAAAAAGCCATCATCACTCAAGTGTTATTTGCTCAGTCAGTTAAAATAATCAGACCTTACCAGAATGGAAACTCAATGCTTCGGAAAAATATAAATATCTCTTAAGGTATTAAGTTTGAGTTTATTTTGATTTGATATTACGTTGCTTTGGTGCAAAGATTCTCATAGGGCATTATTTGATTCTGGAACTCAAGGTCACAAACATGGTCAATGAGGGGTTCAAATATGTTAATCGTATTCCTATGATGTTATGTACATTTTTCTTGCGTGTGTGTGTGGCTCTGAGGGGATGAATCTTGTTCTTCGATCCGTTTGGTTGGGGTTCGTCCTGCTGTCGTTGCAATGAACCTGTGACGTCCGAGCGAGTTTCGATCGTTGGTATATCTCATATCCTGTTTATTTATTGCATGCTCTTATCCGTTCTATTACAGTCTGCTAGACATGGACCAACCAGAATGTCGAATGCAGATTGGAGGAACCAAGTACACACAATAATCGAGAATGGACCACAGCAAAGAAAATAAGCGGGGATAGGTTTAGATTTGGACAATTAGGGTCGATGCTCATCACTCAGCAACAGGACGTCGAATACAGGAAGATGAAATAAGGGATTCGCTTCCATCGCCCTTCAGCATGTGAGTTTTTGGACAGTGTTTTGCCATCCCTTATTACAGTTTCAATGCTAAATGCAGGTTATTACGGGTTAAATTTTAGCAGTAAATTATTAAATAATATCATTACGAAAGCTTTTTCAACTATTTTATTTATATACGTGTTGCTATACTAGAAAAATAATCGTGGAATATGCATATAATTTACTACGCTAAGTTTAATTTTTAGAGCTCACACGCGTAGTAACTTCGTTCAACGTATTTTTATGAAATTTATTTCTCCATCTGATACAAATGAACATTTACTTATTTGTCAAGTCTGAATTCCTCTTGATTCAAAAGGAATGAAGACTCAATAATTTCAATTTTTTTTAATTTTATTTTACCAAAAAATCAGAATCACAGAAAGAGACCAACTTGGAAAATTTTTCTCTTCCTTCTTAGTCTAAATGTATAAATGTTTCTTTGGCCAAAATATTTCCAACCGCTATAATTGAAATCCAGCAATCAGGGCCACAAACATAGCATCCGTTCATCGCCTCATATCGGAACGGTCAATTTTTGTAGTTTTTTATGCCAAATCATCAGAAGAAAGGAAGGACACTATTTCAGTTTCTCCAGGTCCCTTTGCGTGCAACTATCAAAAAACCTTTTCTATATTTCATCGTCTATAATTTAGAAACTCAAAATTTTGAACTATTTCCGAGATAATATTTGGAACAGGATATCATTTTTAAGCGTAAATACGTCACATTATGTCATAAAGACTATGCAGATTCCTATGAAATTAAGAATGGATTTACGCAAACTGGCAAATGTCAAATATAGGTAGAAATAGATAACAATATTAGTCCTGGTTCAAGGTGGGTCATGTGAAATACTCATTTGAGACCTCTCACGCGCAAAAAAAAATTATTTGGCAGTATGATCCTGTAGTGACTGTTGGTATGAGGTCATTTTAGGCGGGGCGCACCAAGTACACGCACAGCCCTCCATGGATGCGGTGAAGAGGAGATTAAAAGATTTTGTACTCACCTGTACCTGCACCTGTACTCACATACTTAGAAAATTCAATTCAATAATAACATTGCTGAATTTGTAAAAATAACGGCAGTATTGGAGTGAATTTTACATATTGGCTGCCCGCGATTGCTAAAAGAAGAATAAAATTAAATTAATGTTCAATCCAATTCGAAATTTGGAGTGATGTAAAATTACTACTCTCAGAAATGCACCATTCTGCATTATAGCCATATGTCCCAGAAAATACATATTTCCTGGGATAGAAACGATACCATATGGAATAGAGCAAACAAATGAGGATGTATAATTTTAATACGGCGGGTAAATATACCTTCCAGTCGCTCTTGAATTTTTTACGTTGATGTTACCCGAAAAAAGTTTAACCTTTGAAGTCACCAGAGAATTTAGTGACCATAGGATGTTAAATGCTAAATTTTCACTACATCGGGTAAGAAATAAGAAACCTAAAAGAAAAATTTACTTGTTTAAAAGAAGGGGGCTATAAGGACCAAAACTGCGCGCTACAGAGTCAATTTGCAGGGTTTAAGAAAAATAGCCTTCACGTAAATACTGAGGATGCGTGGAATCACTTTCTGGAGATGGCGCGATCAGCAGTAAACCTCTTTATCACTAAGTCTCATGATTAAAATATATCCAGTGCTAATTACAAGAAGGAATTTCGGAATGCTGTAAGTGCATTCAAAAGGAAAGGGTAAGCGTAAAATTTGAAAAAGAATCCGAAAGGACTTCGGTCGTTCGTCAGAGGGAATAATTAAATGGCTAATCCGCTCAAAAATGCTAAATTTGGAAGAGTAACCAGCATTTTGGGAAAGGTCAACTTATAAAATTCATTCTTTCAAAGCATCTTCACCAATAACTCGCAGAAAACCTCCGAAAGCTTATCAAATCGTGCCGGACAACCGATGCCCAAAATTGAAATCTCACATAATGGCATGGAACGTTTGCTGAAAAATATCAAGCCTAATAAATCCGGGCCCGATTAAAACACCAGATACATTGCTTTACCGGGATATCCGTAATGCTGAGGACAGAGCAGCTTTATCAGATGACGTTAATGTTATACAAGGCTGGTGCGACACTTGACAATCAGAATAAAACATAAATAAAAAAATAAGTTAGTATAGAGTACCGGTCAAATGTGATTCAAAGGTCAAAAAGGAATGTTATGTTTCTATTTATAACAAATGAGCTAGATATGTAAAACGTTGCTATGATAAACTTAGAGGGAATGTAGAATATTAGAGGAGCTAGGCTGGGAATAACTCAACGGAGCGAAGGTTAAATTACAGATTAAATCTCTTGCAATAATTGAAAGGGAGTGTCTTTGGCAGTGATTTTGAAAACGAATTATTTCCCTCATAGTTCTACTTTGTGCGAGATTTTATCAGTAAAATTAGTGAGATTGAGCTTAGAACAGGTCAATTTAAGATGCCATTTTTTCCACCAACGATAGGGGATTTTCATAACATAAGAATTATTCTCGTGTCTGTTCACCCCCTGCCAGACACCCTAGTGGTGTTTTTCAGGGTAATAAAATATCTATTCATGTATATGTTCAAACCGTAGTTGCCATTTATTCATAATTTACAGTGCAACTCGATATGTCAGTGAAAGGAAAATAATATTTCCCGGTACGAATTTCTCATGCCGAGCATAATATTGTTCCGAAGGACGACATTTATCAATTATGACTGGAGCCGTTCAAATTACTCAAATTAAGTTTTTCTTTAGCATAAAACGGAAAATGATATTTACATAAAAGTATAACTCAGGTTAACAAACTTTTATTTAGTCTACCGCGAAGTGAAAAGTAAGATTAGAATGTTCGCGGAAGACACGTTGATTTATCGGGAGATATCTGGGGATGAGGATTATTTAGTTCTATCACAGAATCTAGATTGCATTACTAAATAATGTTGAAAATGGGGATTGTCAGTAAACCTTAAAAAATATTCGATGGTAATTGTCTTTAAAAAATCAACGGGGTTTGTTTTCAAAATAGATTGGGTTGGCCTAGAAGTGAAATACCTAGGTGTCACAATCACAAAAGACAACTTGGGGGAATCCCATACGTAAAGTCTGCGGGCAAGCATATTCAAAATTGGGATTTATTAGACGTTTTGTTGGCAGAAGTGAGTCCAAGGTCAAGGAACGTTGTTCCCACGCTTCTTTAAAGCCTTATTTAGAATATGTATGCATCGTATGGGATCCGAGTGAAAAAGGCCTCATTCGGGAAATTGAGAAAGTTCAACACCGGGCAGCCCGTTTCGTTAAAAACTCCTACGTTCAAACGAAAAGCGTAATTGCAATGCTTATGGAGTTGAGGGGTGGGAATCATTAGTTGGAAGGCGATTCAATGCTAGGTTGAACTTACGAAATAAATTCAGATCCGCAAGTTTCAGTGAAGTAATTTGCTGCGAGGTTGTGCATGTACAAACTTGAGTTGAATTTATTCATTGAATATTGAATTTATTATTGAAAACGCGTTATCATTTAATAGCTAGTCAGTGTACCCCCATTCTAAAAGTGTATGATAAAAATTAGAAATACGTAGATTTAAGTTCTATAAGAAAGAAGACGCCAAAGAGATGATAATATTATATGACGTTCCCATTCGGAGCAACGTTGGTCTCAATCGCTTCAAGGTATCATTAGAGCAACTTTCTCCCTGCAATTTGTGTGAACGGGAGAAAATACCCTTTTGTCAATTTTAAGAATAATTATTTTTTCTTTCTTAAATATTTGCACACCTTAATTGCCACAGCTAAATCTGATAATGACTAGCAGCTGACAAAGCCCTTCTCCCTCTTTTACATCTTCCTCTCGCATGCTCTGTGATGCATCTAATTCCCGTGTAAAAAGGCACCAGTCTTATTCGACACGATAGTCTAAATTAGGTGTCATATCTAGAGAATGCGGTCGGCCCCCTTTCGCTGGGTGGGGCCCTCTCTCCTCCCCTCGGCACTTTGGGTGTGGGTCGGCGGCGTGTGCTGACCGAGCGGCTAGACCTCGACCAATTCTGCCGAAAGATTTGTTGGACTCTTGAAAAATACGTTTCAAATTAGGATTATGTACAAATCGCTGGCAGCAGCCATCATATTGGAGCGGATAAATGCAGCGGACTTCACGTGGAATTAGGTAAACTCGGTTTTCAGAGCGCTGTCTCAATTTAACCTATGCCAAGCTGTACTTGAATCCAATTGGGCCCTTTGGGAAATTCGTAGCCTGAACTGTAGGTGCGATGGGAGGGTTATGAGGGGAGACGAGCAAGCGAGGGACGAGAGGAAGCGAAAAAGCAGACCCCGTCGCTAACCATAAGGAGTCGAGCGAGGAAACGCATGCGGGAACCCAATAACCCTCCCCGTTCCAGCTAGTATCTCCAGGCAGACCAAGACTGGAGGGAGAAAGGGAAGAGGCGAGGAGAGCATTGCGAGGAAACTACTTCCATCTGCTCACCCCTTCTTAAGCTCTTACCAATCTTATCCAATTATTCGCACCACCGAGAATATCTACGTGCAACAAACTACCCCCTCACCTCGGTTGATGCACCTATTCTAATTTATATGCTCGACTTTTACTTCATGTTCACCTCAATTTATTCTTATCATGGGTATTTTAGAGTTTAAGGTTGGATTTGGCTGGATAAAGTCTGAACAGCGATGCACATCTTGGCATCTCTTAACAAAAAACATCGAGACATCCGACGCAAATATGAAACCCATCATTACTTCTTTTCTTTGTCTCCCCCCATTTGCAGCAGTGAATGCAGCTAAGGTTATTCTTTGAAATCTGTTTTGCGATGGGAATTTATGCCATGGTCGGTAGAATATTTGATTTTATTTACGTGCGTAGATGATAATACCGGCGTATAGATAGGGCATAATATTTGGTTTTTCAATGCAAAAACCAGTACTGGTACGTAAATGTAAAGTATAGTAGCGCATAATAAATGCACTAGCAGGCGAACAAGAATGTAACCGCGTCAACATGTGAAGTGATCAGCACATGTTTATATCAGAGAAATGATTTGATACGAAGCCATATTTTAGATTCAAGTTATTGATTTAATATATTTTTAAATCACGTAAAAGTAGATCTAGCGAAGCATGGTACCCTATAACATGTATTTGAGTTTGATATGTCGTGTCCTAATGTGCCACGGAATAATACTTCCTCTGAGTCCGATCAGAAAACTGCATTGTACTCTTTATTTAATTTCTCGATTTGATTGTCTTAGCCAGGAGTGAGCAGTACCTCTGATGAGGGGCAGGGGTTAATATATGGAAGCCAGTGACAAAGTGTATTCAGATCTCACAAAATATTTTCTTATTACATATTTGAAATTTAATATTTTTCGCCTATGTTGAATTTTATGCAGCATCAAAATGCCTGTGTCGTCTTTGATAAATGACGCAATGTTATATGAAATTACGTAATAACACTAGGGTGTTAAAAATTTGATTGTAAATGTTTTGAAGTAAATGAGTATTAGCAGTATTTCCTCACTGATTTTCTGCTGTCGTGTTGATGTACATATTTCTATATTTAGACTGAATCAAAGAATTCGGAGTAATGAAGCCCTAACACATCTTGGAGTGGAGGTCGTCGCGCCCAGAATAAGACGAAATGTGATTAGATTTAAACATTTTTAATGTTGCTTTCACTTTTTAAAAGCATACTACCGAGATGAATAGCTTAATTTTTTAGTTATTAGAGATGTGATTATATTTAAACATTTCTAATGAGGCTTTCACTTTTTAAAAGCATACTGCCGAGATGAATAGCTTAATTTTTTAGTTATTGTTGCATCGCTGTGTGTTCTTGGAAAAGGGAAAAAGTTGGATGAGACATTTCATCCATTGTTTCTCATTCCCCACTGATTGCATTGCATTCATTTGCTTGCGTGACTGACTGTATGCATGGCAGGGGAAGGGTGCCTCCGCAGAGATTGTTGGAGGGGGCGAGAACTTTCTTGAGGTCAAGTCCTTCCGAAGGAGGAGGTAGGGGCGGGAACACGTACTTCCTTCTCTAATGCCATTGGAGAAATTGGAGAAAGCTTGGAGAAACAAGCCTGATTACGCGGTTGAGCATTCAAATAAGTTATTGGAGTTATTATTTAAATACAGGGCATCTCGCTATTCGTATGTCCGGATTACGAGTGAATGTTAACAGTTTTCAACTCGTTTTTATTTTCTAATGAACTTATTTCTACTTTGTCCCGTTGTTCAAGAGATGCGTTTTCGATAAAATCCATAAAGTGATGATTGACACATCTTTTAAATCAATCCCAATTGACTTCTTTTTGTCTCGTTTTTTAAAGGAAATCGACATAAAAAGTTTTGTACGTGGATTTGCACATGATTTCTCCACTTGATTAAATCGTTTGAAATTATCTGGGAATTCATTCAGTGCAAATTACGGCATGGGTTACGGTTCAAAATTGCATATTTGGCAGTGTTGCTTTTAAGATTGATTTCTCTAAGTTAATCATCTGTGACAACAGTGACTGCCTGACTGACGAAAATACCTTTCAATAATTTAAAAATGTCTCCCAATTGACGAAGCAATTCTGAGGATATGTTGAGAGCCCTAGGTGCCTCATCGGTGAGAATGAATCAATGTCCACGACTCACGCGACGGCGACAAACCCTTGGTTTTGCTGGATCGGTGGAGTGTCGAGGGGAAACTTCAATGACTAAGCGTGTTCTAGTCAGCTTTATATTCTTTCACTGCCATAGGAAAAACCCACTTTAATCAGTTAGGAGGCGGGTCTTCGTCCGTCTGCTTGTTTAATATGTAATACAATTTAATGCAACAGCCCAAAGTATTTATGGCCCTTTGGGTAATCATTTCATATTGTACAGTGGTAAATCAGTTACAACGGTTCCCTAGTCCAATATCATAACTTGACCAGATCTTCAATGATGGGAAAGGCTTTCCATTATGCGAATGGTCAAGGTTCTGATTGTCTCTTTTAAATTAAAATCTAATTTTCTTCACACGATTACAGGAATCTTCATGGAACATTAAACTGTTGTCATCGGATTCATCCATAAGCATGAACATATTTGGACATTTTGGACATATTTTAAGTGAATCAACTGTTAGTTGGCACTGCACCTGTCTCATTCTTGTTGTTTAAAAGAGTGTCTGTCGTACGTGTTCATTGATTTAAATGTGTACTGTGCTACGAGAATATGAATGTCTTCCCCTGTGTCCTGAGGGAAAATAGCTAGAAAGAAAAACGAAGAATTTCCGAATTTATTTTAGACTTGGGTGACGTATTTGCAATGTCCGATCGCATGGTTCGCTTAAGGCGATGCACAATTTGTAATGTGCTTTGTTTAATTTCTATGATCTACGGGAAGTTATTTTGGTTACGAATATTCATCCCCTAATTTAAATTTAGAGGATTATTATGTCCTTCCCTTGTCCTGTTTGACGCCAGCATGCTTCTTCGTTGTTTTCTCTTGTTGGTGTTGGTTGGTGCTTGGTGTTGTCCACCGGCTGGGCACCACCGGTCGACTTCGGTAGTTCAGTCCGTACCTGCCTCCATTTCCACGTTGTCCGCCTGTTCAATAGTCCTATTTTTTAATGGCGTTTGAATTTACTTACTCAATACACAAGCTTACATTAAGGCATTAAGTTTTTTGTGGACATATCAAATAATTGCATTCTTCACGGCAAAAAAATCTCATTCAGGATTTAACGGCATACACGGCGGAGGTCCTGGGTGCGGGTGGGTGGTATAGGCCTCAAGGAATCCCCAGGGTCCTGCGGGCCCCTTTAGCCAAGAAATTACCAAGAAATAATGCTTTTGCCCGTTGGGTGAAGGAGGAAACCTTTTACTCTGAATTTAGGTTTTCTAATTTTATTTGATATATTATTTAATGAAAATATATTTACAATATGCTGTTTACTTAATTGATTTTTTTAGATTTGATATCTTCCCCCCTTCGTCTTTCCTTTATATATTATTATTATTAGGTAATCTACCGGTTAAGGTAGGTTTTTGGATGGACATGATTACTAATTAAATAATTTGTGACCCCTAGCAAAACACAACATCCTACTCTACATCAGGTCCCTCTTCAGCTCTAAGTTCCTTCTTCCTCCCTTCATCCCGTCCAACATCCCTATCCTGTTCCTTCACTTTCCTCATTTGCCTAACATTCTCCCCTCTATTACAGTCTTCAACATCCCACTGCCGGTCAATACGCCCTTCATCCATTTTTCCTGCTTCCATAGGATTTATCCCAACAAACCCCTCTCTTCGCCCACCATACCAAGTATTTCCTCATTTGTTTTCTTCTCTGTCCATTTCACCTTCTCCTTTCTTCTCCACACCCACATTTCAAAAGCTTCTAATCTACGTCTATCCTCCTGCTTCAATGACCACGTTTCCGCAACGTACATAGCTATGCTCCATATCAACGTTTTTACGAGTCTTTTCTTAATATCCTTACTCAACGTCGCTGTCATCAACTCCCTCCTCCTTGTGAAAGCCTCTTTGCCTAGGGCAATTCTTCTCCTTACGTCCCTACTACTTTGGCTGTGTTGGTCCAAAACACTACTGAGATACGTAAACTATTCTACCTGCTCTAGTTTTTGCCCTCCTGTTTTAATGTTTAGCTTAGCCTTTTCCTTTCTAAAAAATCGCATACCCTTTGTTTTATTAATATTGATTCTCATCCCATACCTGTCACACTGAATTTCCAATTCACTCAGCAATGCTTGCAACCCCTTGGCTGACTGACAAACTAAAGCTTGGTCATCAGTGAACCTGACTGATTTTACGAATTCCCAGACCACTTTCATTCCTACCTCCAGTTCTTCCCATGCCTCTTTAATCATTTCCTCTGCATGCAGGTTGAACAGCAACGGTGATAATGGGCAACCTTGCCTTACACCTCTTCCTAACACTGCCCATCCAGACTCCCCATTCCCCACCCGCACCTGAGCAGTCCGTGACATGTACAGGTTGCGGATTAGCCTCCTTTCCCTCCAATCTCTTCCTATTTTCTGCAATATACCCATTACTTTTTCTCAATTCACTCTATCAAACGCTTTTTCGAAATCTACGAAACAGATAAATACCTCCTGGTTGTGTTCTATATTCCTCTCGGTTAATAATCTCATTACTGCAATGGCATCACGCGTACCTCTCCCCTTCCTAAACCCAAACTGATCATCCCCTAAGTAATCATTTGCCCTACTCTCAATCCTTTTGTTTATGATCCTGAGAACAACTTTAGCTGCGTGGGATATCAGACTTATTTTCTTGTAGTCCTCACATGATGTAGCCTTTACCTTTTTCGGGATAGGAACTGAAAGTGATCCCACAAAGTCTTTCGACCAGATACCTTCCTCATAAATACTACGAATCAGCCCATATACCCTCTTTCTCCCACATTTTCCTAAACTTTCTTTTATATACCTCCGCGTAATTCATTTTTATTGATACATCTTTGAACTTTATTGCCTTGTGCCTGGAAATTAATTAATCTTGTGTAATTTTTGATCAATGTTAGAACACTATTTAATACATACTTTAAATTTTAATTCTAAAATACGCTATTTTCTTATGTCCCCATAAAAAAATGAAACCATGAAAATGCATTAGTACTCCCATCGTGCGGTGGTAGGCGATATCATGCAAATAAAATTAGTTTATTCGTAAAAAAATAATTTTTCCACCAACGATAAGGGATTAGAATAACATTGACCATCCGCGGTAGGGTTAAAAATATTCGGGTCAAAATTCGTCTCCTGTGTATTCAACCCCTACCACACACCCTAGCAGTGGTTTCCAGGATATTGTGATGGTTTTTAGCCAATATTCGAGCGATTGGCTCGACATGCCCTGAACCTAGCGTTATCAGAGGCAGTTCAGGGTGAGCGGTAATTCCAGTGCCAAGGTAATAATTCCAAGTGCCCTGCTTGTACTTGAATTTTCGAGGCGTGAACTTATCCGTCTATACAATACCTCACATTTGTTAGCACAGAAAGGCAGTATTTTTAACATAAATTAATAAATTTTCCTAATCTAATGCTATCTTAATATTCCATTCTATAGAAATTAAAGTGATAGGACAAAGTATTCTTTCTTTTCCTTTATTATTTGATTCCTGTTATACATCAATCAGTTTTGAATGTGGTCAAAAAGTAGTTAAACGCTAAGGATATTCACAAGGGCAATGAATATCAATATATCAAGGGATCAATGATTAAAGGACTAATCCAAAGTTAAGAACGAGAAAAGTCATTTTCTTTAGGAAGGACAGCTAATTAAAATCTCAATTAGGAAGGAAATTGTGTTGACAAGGCGAAACGTTTCAATACGTGGGCAGTGTTTAATAGGTAAATGGACACAGAAGTAGATGATGAGAAGAATCTCATTGGTGAATTGAAAAATAAGTCAAAATATTTTCGAAGGGTTAATTAATAATCATCTAAGTCTTTTGTTTTTTGCGGAAAAACTAATAAAGATGGCTGATTCTAAGAATCTAATACCGCAACAAGTTTTCCATTGCCAGGATCAACAAGGGTGGGAACTTTGCCAAGGTTTCAGTTTACATCGAAAGGGTCGCAAAAATCTATAAAAGCAAGGCTGCCCATCAATGCAGACCGAGTTTCCGTGTGTTTGTTTTGATCGACATGTATGACCACACGAGTAACAACTCTAAATAAACCGGACCCAGGTATTTAAGTATCGATGGCACAGTGAAAAGGCGTCACACTTAACCAAAACTCAAATCTAAGAGATCTACTTCATAATTTTTATTTGCTTGTAAAACCAATATGGGAAAGAGACCACCGCGAAGGGGCAACGCAGGATATAAGTCATAGAATATTGTGATTAAAAAGACAACCGAAAGTCTACTTCCAAAAATAGTCTACTTACGAAAGTCTGCTTACGAAAATCTACGTACAAGTCCCGTTTCGTTTGAGATTGATTACGCGATCATTTACGAACAAGAGAATATATTAAATACGAGGTCTGCTCAAAAAGTAACACAACTTTTGTGTTTTTTCAAAAATTATTTTTTTATTCATGAAAATCAATATTGTCCCCTTCAAAGTAATACTCATTAGATATTATACACTTATGGCAACATTTTTCCCAAACATCGAAGCATTTCAAAAAATCATTTTTTGTGATCTTGTTCAGCTCCTCCTTCGATGCAGTCTTTATCTCGTCAATCGTAGCGTAGCGTCGTCCTTTCATGGGCCTCTTCAGTTTCGGGAACAAGAAAAAGTCACTGGGGCTCAGGTCTGGGGAGTACGGTGGCTACGGCATCATTTATGCGTCGTTTTTGGCTAAAAATTCGCGCACAAGAAACGATGTGTGCGCAGGGACGTTGTCATGGTGCAAAAGCCAATTTTTTGGAAGACCGCAAGACCCAATCGAAGAAAACTGTGAACAAAACTTCACATTTGACGGAACTTTGCGCGCCTTTTTCCGTCCAGGCTCGTACTGCTGCTTCCATATGGATGATTAAGCTTTAATTTCCTCGTCATATCCGTAAACCAATGATTCATTACCAGTTAGGACCCTCTGGAGCAAATTTAGGTCGTTCCGGACAGAGTCCAACATCTCATTAGCAATGTTAATGTGTTGCTGTTTTTGGTCGAAATTGAGCAATTTTGGTACGAATTCCGCGGCGACCCGTGTCGTGCCCAAATCATTGGTAAAAATCGAATAACAATCGATATATTTAGGTCCTCAACAACTTCTCTAACGGTGATTCGACGATTGGCCAACACCATTTCCTTCACTTCATGTTTTAGTCTGTCGTTTACGTTCTGGGGCGTCCGGCACGCTCTTCGTCGTTCACATCTTCTCGGCCTTCTGAGAACATTTTGTACCACCGATAAACGTTGCCTCTGCCCAAGGTAGCTTCTAAAAATACCATAGTCAACATTCGAAATGTGTCCGTGCACTTAATTTCGTTTTTCACACAAAATTTGATGCACATTCTTTGATCCATTTTTTGGAACAGGCAAAAATCGAAGACAAGCCAAAGCGCGTCCAAGCAAAACAGATGTCAACAATTAACTGAACATTCAGAATGGCCGAACTTTTCGGCATAAGTGTAGACGTAAGTACCCACATAACGCCACAAAAAATCAAAAATCAAATATACCTAACCTATGAAAATTCAAAATTGGCGATACTTTTTGAACAGACCACGTATTTGAATCATAGCTAATAATTGTTCAAAAATTTGCCTGATTTTGGTCGTGGATTGACGTGGCTTTATTCCGAGGTGAGTACCCGTACCACAGAGGCATCGGTTAAAGCTTAATGTATTCTTCATCACATTAAAGGTGTCATAACTGATAATTATTCTCAGATGCTTTCTGTTATTTATTTCCGAGAGCTGAAAACTGTAATTTGAGAATGAAATTATTTTTTTTTAATTTTGAAAACATAGCCGAGGTCCCAATTAATTTTTTGCTCAGATTCAGGAAATTAATTCAAAGTTTCCTCTCCCGAGGTCACTCGTGTTTCAGCTGTGATTTTCATGAATTGGACAATTCAGTATGATGCACGCTTTTCCCTCGTCTCAAAAAAGGTGACTTCCTCTGTATATTTCCATTTGAGTTCCCAACTAGGCTTTAAAAAAAGATAAGTGTCTTCCATTTTAATATTCTCTTTCTTATTTGAGATAACAAAATATTGCTATCAACTTAAATTAATTCACAATGATTATAATTTGGAAAGGATAAATTGAGTTTCTTACTGCTTTTAAAAACTCAAATTATATCTTCTTTAATGCGTGATAATATTTTTCGACTTACGAAATATTATTTAAAATATTCAATCATCTAACTTTAATTTTTGGCACTTAGGATTAGCATCTTTTAACCTCTGCTGACAGGTATAATGGTGTAGACATAGTAGCACGGTTTGAGAATGAATTGTGGAGCGCTCACTGTTTGTCAAGTCAGCGTTTCTACGGCAAACTTAATAATAATGATTAGGAAAGAAAAGTAGAGAAAGGATGAAGATAGGAAATTAACATTATGAGTACTGGGGCGGAGAATCCAAAAACCCTTGCTCCCTCATTTGATTTTTTACCGCGGAGACCTATTTAAGTCCGAGGCTTTCAGCAAACTCACCAACCATAAACGGGGAGAATATGCACTGTTCCTCGCACGTAAAACTAAATTTTGAGCATCTATGTGGAATTTCTCCGCTATTAAAAGACTCACCCAAGAACTAATTTATCCCTTTTTTTTTTACTTCTAACTCCCCAAATGCAATATAGATTGACTTTCGTTTCCCCTTTCTTTCTCTCTGACCATACATTTTTCTTGTGCGTTCCTTAACTCCCAACACCCTCCACTTTGTTTTTCTATCGTTAGGAACAACCCCAGCGGTTCCTTCTCATTCCCTGATGCACCGAATTTTCATTTCCTTAATTTCCTTTCCAACGTATTTTATTAATGTTTCTCCATATCACAAAACCATACCACCCATACGTATTTTCGTTCCACAAAGACAAATATTCCATGAATGGGCTTCCTTAAACATTTGGCTTTATTTTCGTCCTAATTTCCAGACCAAAGAGGCATTTGGAATTATCAATCCCATTTTCAAAATATTCTAGCCATGCTGAAATTCCATCTTCATTTCTTAAATCCTAGGCCTGCATCAATGAGAATACTATCTACAGATGCACATATTTTTAACATCGGTCATACTGAATGTTTCTTTATGTGACGCTATTATAGTTTACTTCGTTTTTTATTAATTTCAGCCTCTCTTTACTTCTTGCATTAATTCTGAATTGCACTATAAGATAAATTCAATGAGCCGCTCAAGGCCTTTATACTCGTATTTTAAACGAATTGCATATCTCTCCCTCCTCAGGACTCTTCCAATTTTCGTTCCATCATTTTAACTGCGTGCGTGCCATACTTTGTCACTGCAGAACACGCATTGCACTAATTTGCAGAGCTACAAAAATCCACGATGAACAAAATGTTTATTCAATATGTCTCATACACCTTATTGAATCATGGAAATGCGAAAAAGGATATCAGTGAACTTTTATGCTCGAAAGAACTTGATTTTACCGTAAGCAAACATAAAATCAGAGACAAAGCTTAGGATTTTTTGAATCTCCATAAAATACGTGTTTTCCTTGCTGCTGGATATTATTTTGCCAATCTGAATTTATAAAACTGCATTGCATATTTATTGCTAATCCCATTTCAAAAGATTGGCAAAGGCAATTATCATCTGTCGGTCGATTTCGTCTATATTTATTAAAAATTTTAAACTTCCGGAGTAAGGCGCCGGGGTTCAATATTAACCGACTCAGGAAAAATATTGCATGGAAGACGTAGTAAACCTCAATCAGGTATTTGCACCTAGGTCATAGAAATAATAGCATCATAGAAAAAAGCAATATTTTCGGCCAATTTCATGAAAGAAGGCACTTTGCTATTACGTAGAGAATTTTTTTTATTACGACCTAGGTTTCGTTACGGAAAAACATCTTCAGGTTTACTTGATGATGTCACGATTCAACGCAAGGTTTAATCTGAATATGTTACGATGTAAGGAAACCTTGGTCGTAATAAAAAAAATTCTATGCGGGAAGGCAAAATATCTTCTTTCGTCAAAATGATTTCCACCGTGTTACGCATGAAACTATGTCGTTTATTCTAACGTCGTCTCATTCTAACATTCTTTTAAATAAATTGAATTACTATCATTAATCCTACTCGCCAGTTCGTCGCGGCATTTTTTCTCAATGGCAAAAGAGTAGGCGTAAACCAACAAGTGGTCAACATGCGTTATTTTGGCCACCATTTTTATTGCAGACAATGAAACATGGAATTAAGAATTGATGTCGGCTTTTTACGCGGCTTCAGCCATTTCACCGATTTCTTCCAGATACGGATGGAGGCTTCCTTGGTTTTTAAAGTAGTCGTTACTAAAATGTTTTCAGATCTTCATCCACCAAGATTATTTCTCGGCATAACCTTAGAATTTTTAATATGCGCTGGGCATATAATGGATTTTTGCCTTCGAGCGACATTTCGGTAGTTTGCAGCGACTCAAATATATGAAAGTTTAAAATAGGTATCCTCAAACTTTTTGGTTTTTAAGTATAAAAGTTCCTTATCGTAGTATTTACAGATATTTTTGGTGGAAGTGGTGTGCATTCAGAGAAGTAAAATGCCCGTTAATTCTCGTTGTAGAAGCTTTTTAAAACATTGTAATCCTTTTTTAGACGTCTTAGTTGGAGTGCCCATCTTCTGAAATAATTACATAAAGGGTGCATTTGTTCCACCTGTTCCGCTTTTACGGCCTCATTTGGATATTTATCTTCAACCTGTTACGTCGAGAGAATCTTCCTTTCGCCTTCTTCTCGGTCATTGAAAACCTATCGCACGGTTACTGTAACGGGTTCAAAAATACTAGTGGCTCCCTTGGCTAACTATGACTTGATTGTCCGCAAATCTACTAAGTTGGTGTTCAGTTTCCTTCCAACTATTTCTTCTTCCACCAACAATGTCCATGCTTCTCTTATCATTTTCCTCGCGTCTGCATTGAAATTGGCGGCTGATAATGAATCTACTCACCTTGTCTAACGCTCCCCTTGGTAGACCATCTAAGACGCTGCACTTACAATGCAATCAGAAAAGCATACATGCTTCGGATGTTCCATACCCTTCCTATCATCTGCCATACCCGAATTGCCATTTTATATTCTATAGTACATGAATTAAATATATTAACCAAATACACTCTGTCTGTCGAACCGAAGCATTAGTGTTCGATTCACAAGTTTACCGCTCAACCGAAACTTTGCATACATACAGGTACTTTGTCGGTTTAATAAGAAAAATTACTTCCATTTTGTATTGCGCATATCCGTGTCCGCATTGAGGGAGTGTTAGTTTAGGCAGAATATCATGTGATGTTTACTTCCTTGATCACCAAAGATGACAAGTACAAAAAAACTCTTACTTCAGTTTGTTTATTTTATTTATAAACGCATTTATCAATCCGTTATAAGAGGTACGAAATGTTCGTTCCATTTCAATTTACTTATTCAGATACCATTAAATCAATAATACCATAGTTTTTTCCCCCATTCCGGGATCAGCCGTTTTGACGCTTCTCCATGCGTGCGCCATTTAATCGTGGTATTTCAGTTCGGGGACGCCCGGTCACGGCAACCAAGGAGGACCACGCGCCCCCTACTCTCTTCCCCTCCCCCCCTCTTGCCTCACCTAACACGCTGTTATGTTGGTAGTATTGCACGGACGCATTTACAGTTGTACTTATAATACTCCAACTGCAATTCTCTACGCCGAGGAATCCATTCGCTGCCTTGTTTGCGAAAGTTTAACGCTGCGTGCCCAGCGACTCCTTTCGTTTTCACTTTCACAAAAACTTTCGTGCGACTCCTTTTTTTGTCGTAGAATTTAATTTAATTTTCGTTTCCTCGTACTAATTAAAGAAAATGGTACAGCTATTGTCGCTAATATTGTTCTCATTTTTGTTTTCTTTTGTAGGTCGTCTTCGGAATAATATTATCCCGCCATCACGATCGATCTAAGGGTAGGGAACCACCTCGTGGCGGGACGCTGGGTCGCATTTGCCATGCAGAGAGATGCAACTGATCATGCGTACTCTAGGTTTGCTCTAATTTTAAAAATTCGATGTGAAAAACCATCTTACCTACTAGAAACATAGATCATTCCCTAGATTTACAGAAATGGGGAATCGTATTTTGTCCAGATTATTATCATTTTGCTGATTTTATTTTAGGCCTCCTCGAAAAAAATGTCGGACAGGTTGTGCGATGGAGGAACCCTGGAGACCGTCAGTGGTGAGTGTCACATTTATCTCATTACTTTTAGTAACCACTAGTTTTCTCGGTGTTGTTGTCTTTGTAGCAGGGATAGGTATGTTCATCTAACATTGGGGTTGTCCTGTAAACACTAACGTTCGCAGTGTGACAAAATGAAAACAACTAGAAATAGCCTTGCACGTATTTCCTTTCTACTGTTTGGAAATCCAACTGCTTAGACTCTCTCAGGTCTCGATACTCGGGTCTGGCTGTCTCGCCAAGTCGAAATGTTCTTTAATTGGGAGAGGGCAATATTCGGGTACTTGAAACAATGAATTCCAGATTAAGTGAAGAATTTTGGGAATAATTGCGGATTTATGTCGTAATATTCTATGTTTATGGAGAATTTACGAGTAGTATAATTGATGTTCCTGATTGGAAATTCAGCGTTTGAAGTGACTGTGCAATCCAGACGCATAGTCTTTGATTCATTCGATCTAATATTTCCTCTTGTCTAGTAGTCTAAGACAAAGTTAGGTCATCAGTAAAACAAGACCGTTTGGCAAAGCGTTTAAGGCTTAAATGTGTTCTTCTCAAGGGGCGACTCATATCAATAGCCCGTTCTCATGCCAAGGAATGAGATCAAACCACTACTTTCTGATATCAGAAATCGGTTAAGTCAGACCAAACGGAAAACAATGGCAATGTTTAACTCTCCGCCAGGATCGTTTTGCTTTTATGAATTCAATCAATCGAGGAGACTCACTGTTGAGCTAGTTCTCTAATTTTTATAGAGAATCTCAGAAATCATAATAAAAGTAAGTGATCTACTCATAATTTTTGGTTCATAGCATTTAATTTACAATTACGCTTTTTTCAATGTTTCTAATGAACTCACTTGAATTTCTCCGTTTAACTATCAAAGTTGAGTCTTGCAGTGGATTAATATTCGAGGTATTCTGCAGTAACCCCATAGCTCAACATTGCCATTGTGTATGATTTAATATTCCTTGTTGAATTGAAACATAATTTGTTTCGAATTTTGCGCAGGCAGCGATGTTGTGGTTTCAGTCTCATATTTCTCCAAACTTTTATCTTAAATATAAATTAACACTTAACAACAAACGTTTCTTGTTTTGTGAGAAACTTCTTAACCATGATTTGTCTTGTAATGTCCTTCATTCCATATTTGTCGCCCTGGTTTTCTCTCCGCGAACCTTTACGATTTAATGAAGACTTTCATGTCCATTTCTCCCTATACCTTTTTAATTTTTTCGTCCCTTTTTTATCGGAAAGTTTAGAAACGTACTGGTCAGGGTTCATGCCTCAACAGCAAAACCATGTCCATTATATCAAATTCGCCTGTTTCGAATTCATGTCCATTAGCTTTTCGCTGGGTGTTGATTTTGGGAAGTAATTTGAGTTTAGTATGTGTAAAAATGTTGGAAAGAGAAATATCTGAAGTGCTTTTTTCAAATATAATGAATCGCTAGAAATGTTTGCAACCTGTTCTAGTTTTCAAATGGTTTTTACTGATGGCACCATGGATAAAAATATTTTCTTTTGAATTCATCCTTCCCCGTCTAGTACAGTTTTGGAATATTTTTTCAGCCATCCATTCATCAAAAGTCCGCCAGCATCTTTCAAGTTCTTTTATTCTTGCTTTGTAATCTTTTCCGGTCTGCCCAATGTAGCACATATCTCAGGACTCACACTTCACCGTGTAAATATCGGATTGTAAGAGGGGCTCTAATTTTCCTTAGCTACGGCAAAGGATGCGGATTATGAAAAGAGATATTGAATTTCCATTTAATATATTTTTGGGCAATGTTTTTCGGAAGATCACTTACAAAAAATAGTCGATACCACTTTTTGGCCTTTTTGGTGTCGGACTAACAGAGCATTACTATGAAATAGCTTTCAATTTCAATTTTTCTTTAAGAGATTGGCTCCAATATTTACGCGATGGTCATTGGATACTGCTATTGAATTTATAATGTCTAGGATTGACATTTTTTGGTGCTAGTGGTAAATTAACAAGTTGTTGGATCATTGGATGGAAGACGGGCATTTTCTGGTTCATAGGATGGCAGGAATGATTGCATCACTGTGACATAGTTTCCTGTATATGACAACACTGTGTATATCATCAATGATAGATATGGAAAGTTGAACAGAGTTCAACTCTTTCCCAGATTTGATTGCCATGGTGAACTTAATTTTGGGGTGTTGGGCATTTAAAAGATTGAGTCAACTGTCTAGTTGTTATATACTCCCAGTCCAACAGCAGATGGTGTGGTCCAAATAGAAATACCAGTAGAGTATATTAGTAATGAAAGGTTGGCCGTATTTATATATTTGTGAGTCTAAATAGCCCATAAATAGTTCTGTTAATAGTGTGGATAGAGGAGATCCCATTGCTGAGCCGTCCCTTTGATGATAGCACACATAATTGAATAAAAATAATTCTGGTTGGCACACAGTTCCATGAGCAGATGATGTTCCTTTATATACACAAGGTTCATGTTGGAGTCTCTTATTAAATCCTTAGTGAGTAACTAGGTTTTTTGAATGGGCACAGAGATAAGTAAATTTTTTACATGAAAGAAAACTAGTTAGGAGGCAAAGAGTATTGGTGAAGATGGCATTCTTAACACCATATTTTGCTGAAAAACTAGTGGAAAGTGTAAAGATGGTATTCAGTTTGGAGGCTAGTTTGTAAGATGGTGATGTAGTTTTTTGTTTATAATGGAATAATTCTTGGAGGGGACTTTACTTCCCACAGATTTAACATGGTCATAAAGAGAGTGCCACTGGTATTGGGTATTGGCACTTTTCATGGAAAAATGTGAAATATTAAAATTTCTAAAAATGAAATTAAACTCTTCTATACACCTCAAACATTCACTCTTTAATGGAAGATTGTTGTTTTTCGCAATATTTTTTGAAATTTGGGCTCTTTTACTAACATTAACACTTGCGCTGAGGCATCTTTTATGCTCATTTCTTGTCTTTAATGATTTATTCTGGGTTTTATTTTGTTTATTTGATGAAAATGAACAACAATACACACCAAGGAAACATTTTTGTTTGATTTGTGTCGAGTGAGAATTTCACCTAGAACCCAAAGGGGGGGGTATTGGCACTTTTCATGGAAAAATGAAAAATTTTAAAATTTCTAAAAATAAAATAAATGCCTTCTATACACCTCAAACATTCACTCTATAATGGAAGATTGTTGTTTTTCGCAATTTTTTTGGAATTTGGGGCTCTTTTACTAATATTAACACTTGCGCTGAAGCATCTTTTATGCTCATTTCTTGTCTTTAATGATTTCTTCTGGGTTTTATTTTTTTATTTGATGAAAATGAACAACAATACAAACCATGGAAACATTTTTGTTTGATTTGTGTCAAGTGAGAATATCACCTAGAACCCAAAGGGGGGGGTATTGGCACTTTTCATGGAAAAATGTGAAAAATTAAAATTTCTAAAAATGAAATAAATGCCTTCTATACACCTCAAACATTCACTCTATAATGGAAGATTGTTGTTTTTCGCAATATTTTTTGATATTTGGGCTCTTTTACTAACATTAACACTTTCGCTGAGGCATCTTTTATGCTCATTTCTTGTCAATAATGATTTATTCTGGGTTTTATTTTATTTATTTGATGAAAATGAACAACAATACACACCATGGAAACATTTTTGTTTGATTTGTTTCGAGTGAGAATTTCACCTAGAACCCAAAGGGGGGGGGTATTGGCACTTTTCGTGGAAAAATGTGAAATTTTAAAATTTCTAAAAATAAAATAAATACCTTCTATACACCTCAAACATTCACTCTATAATGGAAGATTGTTGTTTTTCGCAATATTTTTTGAAATTTGGGCTCTTTTACTAACATTAACACTTGCCCTGAGGCATCTTTTATGCTCATTTCTTGTCTTAAATGATTTATTCTGGGTTTTATTTTATTTATTTGATGAAAATGAACAACAATACACACTATGGGAACATTTTTGTTTGTTTTGTGTCGAGTGAGAATTTCCCCTAGAACCCAAAGGGGAGGGTATTGGCACTTTTCATGGAAAAATGTGAAAAATTAAAATTTCTAAAAATGAAATAAATGCCTTCGATACACCTCAAACATTCACTCTATAATGGAAGATTGTTGTTTTTCGCATTATTTTTTGAAATTTGGGCTCTTTTACTAACATTAACACTTGCGCTGAGGCATCTTTTATGCTCATTTCTTGTCTTTAATGATTTATTCTGGGTTTTATTTTGTTTATTTGATGAAAATGAACAACAATACACACCATGGAAAGATTTTTGTTTGATTTGTGTCGAGTGAGAATTTCCCCTAGAACCCAAAGGGGAAGGTATTGGCACTTTTCATGGAAAAATGTGAAAAATTAAAATTTCTAAAAATGAAATAAATGCCTTCGATACACCTAAAACATTCACTCTATAATGGAAGATTGTTGTTTTTCGCAATATTTTTTGAAATTTGGGCTCTTTTACTAACATTAATACTTGCGCTGAGGCATCTTTTATGCTCATTTCTTGTCTTAAATGATTTATTCTGGGTTTTACTTTGTTTATTTGATGAAAATGAACAACAATACACACTATGGAAACATTTTTGTTTGTTTTTTGTCGAGTGAGAATTTCACCTAGAAAAGGGCGGGGTATTGGCACTTTTCATGGAAAAATGTGAAAAATTAAAATTTCTAAAAATGAAATAAAACTCTTCTATACACTTCAAACATTCACTCTATAATGGAAGATTGTTGTTTTTCGCAATATTTTTTGAAATTTGGGCTCTTTTACTAACATTAACACTTGCCCTGAGGCATCTTTTATGCTCATTTCTTGTCTTAAATGATTTATTCTGGGTTTTATTTTATTTATTTGATGAAAATGAACAACAATACACACTATGGGAACATTTTTGTTTGTTTTGTGTCGAGTGAGAATTTCCCCTAGAACCCAAAGGGGAGGGTATTGGCACTTTTCATGGAAAAATGTGAAAAATTAAAATTTCTAAAAATGAAATAAATGCCTTCGATACACCTCAAACATTCACTCTATAATGGAAGATTGTTGTTTTTCGCATTATTTTTTGAAATTTGGGCTCTTTTACTAACATTAACACTTGCGCTGAGGCATCTTTTATGCTCATTTCTTGTCTTTAATGATTTATTCTGGGTTTTATTTTGTTTATTTGATGAAAATGAACAACAATACACACCATGGAAAGATTTTTGTTTGATTTGTGTCGAGTGAGAATTTCCCCTAGAACCCAAAGGGGAGGGTATTGGCACTTTTCATGGAAAAATGTGAAAAATTAAAATTTCTAAAAATGAAATAAATGCCTTCGATACACCTCAAACATTCACTCTATAATGGAAGATTGTTGTTTTTCGCATTATTTTTTGAAATTTGGGCTCTTATACTAACATTTACACTTGCGCTGAGGCATCTTTTATGCTCATTTCTTGTCTTTAATGATTTATTCTGGGTTTTATTTTGTTTATTTGATGAAAATGAACAACAATACACACTATGGAAACATTTTTGTTTGTTTTTTGTCGAGTGAGAATTTCACCTAGAAAAGGGCGGGGTATTGGCACTTTTCATGGAAAAATGTGAAAAATTAAAATTTCTAAAAATGAAATAAAACTCTTCTATACACTTCAAACATTCACTCTATAATGGAAGATTGTTGTTTTTCGCAATATTTTTTGAAATTTGGGCTCTTTTACTAACATTAACACTTGCGCTGACGCATCTTTTATGCACATTTCTTGTCTATAATGATTTATTCTGGGTTTTATTTTGTTTATTTGATGAAAATGAACAACAATACACACCATGGAAACATTTTTGTTTGATTTGTTTCGAGTGAGAATTTCACCTAGAACCCAAAGGGGGGGGGTATTGGCACTTTTCGTGGAAAAATGTGAAATTTTAAAATTTCTAAAAATAAAATAAATACCTTCTATACACCTCAAACATTCACTCTTTTATGGAAGATTGTTGTTTTTCGCAATATTTTTTGAAATTTGGGCTCTTTTACTAACATTAACACTTGCCCTGAGGCATCTTTTATGCTCATTTCTTGTCTTAAATGATTTATTCTGGGTTTTATTTTATTTATTTGATGAAAATGAACAACAATACACACTATGGGAACATTTTTGTTTGTTTTGTGTCGAGTGAGAATTTCCCCTAGAACCCAAAGGGGAGGGTATTGGCACTTTTCATGGAAAAATGTGAAAAATTAAAATTTCTAAAAATGAAATAAATGCCTTCGATACACCTCAAACATTCACTCTATAATGGAAGATTGTTGTTTTTCGCATTATTTTTTGAAATTTGGGCTCTTTTACTAACATTAACACTTGCGCTGAGGCATCTTTTATGCTCATTTCTTGTCTTTAATGATTTATTCTGGGTTTTATTTTGTTTATTTGATGAAAATGAACAACAATACACACCATGGAAAGATTTTTGTTTGATTTGTGTCGAGTGAGAATTTCCCCTAGAACCCAAAGGGGAAGGTATTGGCACTTTTCATGGAAAAATGTGAAAAATTAAAATTTCTAAAAATGAAATAAATGCCTTCGATACACCTAAAACATTCACTCTATAATGGAAGATTGTTGTTTTTCGCAATATTTTTTGAAATTTGGGCTCTTTTACTAACATTAATACTTGCGCTGAGGCATCTTTTATGCTCATTTCTTGTCTTAAATGATTTATTCTGGGTTTTACTTTGTTTATTTGATGAAAATGAACAACAATACACACTATGGAAACATTTTTGTTTGTTTTTTGTCGAGTGAGAATTTCACCTAGAAAAGGGCGGGGTATTGGCACTTTTCATGGAAAAATGTGAAAAATTAAAATTTCTAAAAATGAAATAAAACTCTTCTATACACTTCAAACATTCACTCTATAATGGAAGATTGTTGTTTTTCGCAATATTTTTTGAAATTTGGGCTCTTTTACTAACATTAACACTTGCGCTGACGCATCTTTTATGCACATTTCTTGTCTATAATGATTTATTCTGGGTTTTATTTTGTTTATTTGATGAAAATGAACAACAATACACACCATGGAAACATTTTTGTTTGATTTGTGTCGAGTGAGAATTTCACCTAGAACCCAAAGGGGAGGGTATTGGCACTTTTCATGGAAAAATGTGAAAAATTAAAATTTCTAAAAATGAAATAAATGCCTTCGATACACCTCAAACATTCACTCTATAATGGAAGATTGTTGTTTTTTGCATTATTTTTTGAAATTTGGGCTCTTTTACTAACATTAACACTTGCGCTGAGGCATCTTTTATGCTCATTTCTTGTCTTTAATGATTTATTCTGGGTTTTATTTTGTTTATTTGATGAAAATGAACAACAATACACACCATGGAAAGATTTTTGTTTGATTTGTGTCGAGTGAGAATTTCCCCTAGAACCCAAAGGGGAAGGTATTGGCACTTTTCATGGAAAAATGTGAAAAATTAAAATTTCTAAAAATGAAATAAATGCCTTCGATACACCTAAAACATTCACTCTATAATGGAAGATTGTTGTTTTTCGCAATATTTTTTGAAATTTGGGCTCTTTTACTAACATTAATACTTGCGCTGAGGCATCTTTTATGCTCATTTCTTGTCTTAAATGATTTATTCTGGGTTTTATTTTGTTTATTTGATGAAAATGAACAACAATACACACTATGGAAACATTTTTGTTTGTTTTTTGTCGAGTGAGAATTTCACCTAGAAAAGGGCGGGGTATTGGCACTTTTCATGGAAAAATGTGAAAAATTAAAATTTCTAAAAATGAAATAAAACTCTTCTATACACTTCAAACATTCACTCTATAATGGAAGATTGTTGTTTTTCGCAATATTTTTTGAAATTTGGGCTCTTTTACTAACATTAACACTTGCGCTGACGCATCTTTTATGCACATTTCTTGTCTATAATGATTTATTCTGGGTTTTATTTTGTTTATTTGATGAAAATGAACAACAATACACACCATGGAAACATTTTTGTTTGATTTGTGTCGAGTGAGAATTTCACCTAGAACCAAAAGGGGGGGGTATTGGCACTTTTCGTGGAAAAATGTGAAAAATTAAAATTTCTAAAAATGAAATAAATGCCTTCTATACACCTCAAACATTCACTCTATAATGGAAGATTGTTGTTTTTCGCAATTTTTTTGGAATTTGGGCTCTTTTACTAATATTAACACTTGCGCAGCGGCATCTTTTATGCTCATTTCTTGTCTTTAATGATTTATTCTGGGTTTTATTTTTTTATTTGATGAAAATGAACAACAATACACACCATGGAAACATTTATGTTTGATATGTGTCGAGTGAGAATTTCACCTAGAACCCAAAGGGGGGGATATTGGAACTTTTCATGAAAAAATGTGAAAAATTAAAATTTCTAAAAATGAATTAAATGCCTCATATACACCTCAAACATTCACTCTATAATGGAAGATTGTTGTTTTTCGCAATATTTTTTGAAATTTTGGCTCTTTTACTAACATTAAAACTTGCGCTGAGGCATCTTTTATGCTCATTTCTTGTCTTTAATGATTTATTCTGGGTTTAATTATGTTTATTTGATGAAAATGAACAACAATACACACTATGGGAACATTTTTGTTTGTTTTGTGTCGAGTGAGAATTTCCCCTAGAACCCAAAGGGGAGGGTATTGGCACTTTTCATGGAAAAATGTGAAAAATTAAAATTTCTAAAAATGAAATAAATGCCTTCGATACACCTCAAACATTCACTCTATAATGGAAGATTGTTGTTTTTCGCATTATTTTTTGAAATTTGGGCTCTTATACTAACATTTACACTTGCGCTGAGGCATCTTTTATGCTCATTTCTTGTCTTTAATGATTTATTCTGGGTTTTATTTTGTTTATTTGATGAAAATGAACAACAATACACACCATGGAAAGATTTTTGTTTGATTTGTGTCGAGTGAGAATTTCCCCTAGAACCCAAAGGGGAAGGTATTGGCACTTTTCATGGAAAAATGTGAAAAATTAAAATTTCTAAAAATGAAATAAATGCCTTCGATACACCTAAAACATTCACTCTATAATGGAAGATTGTTGTTTTTCGCAATTTTTTTGGAATTTGGGGCTCTTTTACTAATATTAACACTTGCGCTGAAGCATCTTTTATGCTCATTTCTTGTCTTTAATGATTTCTTCTGGGTTTTATTTTTTTATTTGATGAAAATGAACAACAATACAAACCATGGAAACATTTTTGTTTGATTTGTGTCAAGTGAGAATATCACCTAGAACCCAAAGGGGGGGGGTATTGTCACTTTTCGTGGAAAAATGTGAAATTTTAAAATTTCTAAAAATAAAATAAATACCTTCTATACACCTCAAACATTCACTCTATAATGGAAGATTGTTGTTTTTCGCAATATTTTTTGAAATTTGGGCTCTTTTACTAACATTAACACTTGCCCTGAGGCATCTTTTATGCTCATTTCTTGTCTTAAATGATTTATTCTGGGTTTTATTTTATTTATTTGATGAAAATGAACAACAATACACACTATGGGAACATTTTTGTTTGTTTTGTGTCGAGTGAGAATTTCCCCTAGAACCCAAAGGGGAGGGTATTGGCACTTTTCATGGAAAAATGTGAAAAATTAAAATTTCTAAAAATGAAATAAATGCCTTCGATACACCTCAAACATTCACTCTATAATGGAAGATTGTTGTTTTTCGCATTATTTTTTGAAATTTGGGCTCTTTTACTAACATTAACACTTGCGCTGAGGCATCTTTTATGCTCATTTCTTGTCTTTAATGATTTATTCTGGGTTTTATTTTGTTTATTTGATGAAAATGAACAACAATACACACCATGGAAAGATTTTTGTTTGATTTGTGTCGAGTGAGAATTTCCCCTAGAACCCAAAGGGGAGGGTATTGGCACTTTTCATGGAAAAATGTGAAAAATTAAAATTTCTAAAAATGAAATAAATGCCTTCGATACACCTCAAACATTCACTCTATAATGGAAGATTGTTGTTTTTCGCATTATTTTTTGAAATTTGGGCTCTTATACTAACATTTACACTTGCGCTGAGGCATCTTTTATGCTCATTTCTTGTCTTTAATGATTTATTCTGGGTTTTATTTTGTTTATTTGATGAAAATGAACAACAATACACACCATGGAAAGATTTTTGTTTGATTTGTGTCGAGTGAGAATTTCCCCTAGAACCCAAAGGGGAAGGTATTGGCACTTTTCATGGAAAAATGTGAAAAATTAAAATTTCTAAAAATGAAATAAATGCCTTCGATACACCTAAAACATTCACTCTATAATGGAAGATTGTTGTTTTTCGCAATTTTTTTGGAATTTGGGGCTCTTTTACTAATATTAACACTTGCGCTGAAGCATCTTTTATGCTCATTTCTTGTCTTTAATGATTTCTTCTGGGTTTTATTTTTTTATTTGATGAAAATGAACAACAATACAAACCATGGAAACATTTTTGTTTGATTTGTGTCAAGTGAGAATATCACCTAGAACCCAAAGGGGGGGGGTATTGTCACTTTTCGTGGAAAAATGTGAAATTTTAAAATTTCTAAAAATAAAATAAATACCTTCTATACACCTCAAACATTCACTCTATAATGGAAGATTGTTGTTTTTCGCAATATTTTTTGAAATTTGGGCTCTTTTACTAACATTAACACTTGCCCTGAGGCATCTTTTATGCTCATTTCTTGTCTTAAATGATTTATTCTGGGTTTTATTTTATTTATTTGATGAAAATGAACAACAATACACACTATGGGAACATTTTTGTTTGTTTTGTGTCGAGTGAGAATTTCCCCTAGAACCCAAAGGGGAGGGTATTGGCACTTTTCATGGAAAAATGTGAAAAATAAAAATTTCTAAAAATGAAATAAATGCCTTCGATACACCTCAAACATTCACTCTATAATGGAAGATTGTTGTTTTTTCGCATTATTTTTTGAAATTTGGGCTCTTTTACTAACATTAACACTTGCGCTGAGGCATCTTTTATGCTCATTTCTTGTCTTTAATGATTTATTCTGGGTTTTATTTTGTTTATTTGATGAAAATGAACAACAATACACACCATGGAAAGATTTATGTTTGATATGTGTCGAGTGAGAATTTCCCCTAGAACCCAAAGGGGAAGGTATTGGCACTTTTCATGGAAAAATGTGAAAAATTAAAACTTCTAAAAATGAAATAAATGCCTTCGATACACCTAAAACATTCACTCTATAATGGAAGATTGTTGTTTTTTCGCAATATTTTTTGAAATTTGGGCTCTTTTACTAACATTAATACTTGCGCTGAGGCATCTTTTATGCTCATTTCTTGTCTTAAATGATTTATTCTGGGTTTTACTTTGTTTATTTGATGAAAATGAACAACAATACACACTATGGAAACATTTTTGTTTGTTTTTTGTCGAGTGAGAATTTCACCTAGAAAAGGGCGGGGTATTGGCACTTTTCATGGAAAAATGTGAAAAATTAAAATTTCTAAAAATGAAATAAATGCCTTCGATACACCTCAAACATTCACTCTATAATGGAAGATTGTTGTTTTTCGCATTATTTTTTGAAATTTGGGCTCTTATACTAACATTTACACTTGCGCTGAGGCATCTTTTATGCTCATTTCTTGTCTTTAATGATTTATTCTGGGTTTTATTTTGTTTATTTGATGAAAATGAACAACAATACACACCATGGAAAGATTTTTGTTTGATTTGTGTCGAGTGAGAATTTCCCCTAGAACCCAAAGGGGAAGGTATTGGCACTTTTCATGGAAAAATGTGAAAAATTAAAATTTCTAAAAATGAAATAAATGCCTTCGATACACCTAAAACATTCACTCTATAATGGAAGATTGTTGTTTTTCGCAATTTTTTTGGAATTTGGGGCTCTTTTACTAATATTAACACTTGCGCTGAAGCATCTTTTATGCTCATTTCTTGTCTTTAATGATTTCTTCTGGGTTTTATTTTTTTATTTGATGAAAATGAACAACAATACAAACCATGGAAACATTTTTGTTTGATTTGTGTCAAGTGAGAATATCACCTAGAACCCAAAGGGGGGGGGTATTGTCACTTTTCGTGGAAAAATGTGAAATTTTAAAATTTCTAAAAATAAAATAAATACCTTCTATACACCTCAAACATTCACTCTATAATGGAAGATTGTTGTTTTTCGCAATATTTTTTGAAATTTGGGCTCTTTTACTAACATTAACACTTGCCCTGAGGCATCTTTTATGCTCATTTCTTGTCTTAAATGATTTATTCTGGGTTTTATTTTATTTATTTGATGAAAATGAACAACAATACACACTATGGAAAGATTTTTGTTTGATTTGTGTCGAGTGAGAATTTCCCCTAGAACCCAAAGGGGAAGGTATTGGCACTTTTCATGGAAAAATGTGAAAAATTAAAATTTCTAAAAATGAAATAAATGCCTTCGATACACCTAAAACATTCACTCTATAATGGAAGATTGTTGTTTTTCGCAATTTTTTTGGAATTTGGGGCTCTTTTACTAATATTAACACTTGCGCTGAAGCATCTTTTATGCTCATTTCTTGTCTTTAATGATTTCTTCTGGGTTTTATTTTTTTATTTGATGAAAATGAACAACAATACAAACCATGGAAACATTTTTGTTTGATTTGTTTCGAGTGAGAATTTCACCTTGAACCCAAAGGGGGGGGGGTATTGGCACTTTTCGTGGAAAAATGTGAAATTTTAAAATTTCTAAAAATAAAATAAATACCTTCTATACACCTCAAACATTCACTCTATAATGGAAGATTGTGGTTTTTCGCAATATTTTTTGAAATTTGGGCTCTTTTACTAACATTAACACTTGCCCTGAGGCATCTTTTATGCTCATTTCTTGTCTTAAATGATTCATTCTGGGTTTTATTTTATTTATTTGATGAAAATGAACAACAATACACACTATGGGAACATTTTTGTTTGTTTTGTGTCGAGTGAGAATTTCCCCTAGAACCCAAAGGGGAGGGTATTGGCACTTTTCATGGAAAAATGTGAAAAATTAAAATTTCTAAAAATGAAATAAATGCCTTCGATACACCTCAAACATTCACTCTATAATGGAAGATTGTTGTTTTTCGCATTATTTTTTGAAATTTGGGCTCTTTTACTAACATTAACACTTGCGCTGAGGCATCTTTTATGCTCATTTCTTGTCTTTAATGATTTATTCTGGGTTTTATTTTGTTTATTTGATGAAAATGAACAACAATACACACCATGGAAAGATTTATGTTTGATATGTGTCGAGTGAGAATTTCCCCTAGAACCCAAAGGGGAAGGTATTGGCACTTTTCATGGAAAAATGTGAAAAATTAAAATTTCTAAAAATGAAATAAATGCCTTCGATACACCTAAAACATTCACTCTATAATGGAAGATTGTTGTTTTTCGCAATATTTTTTGAAATTTGGGCTCTTTTACTAACATTAATACTTGCGCTGAGGCATCTTTTATGCTCATTTCTTGTCTAAAATGATTTATTCTGGGTTTTATTTTGTTTATTTGATGAAAATGAACAACAATACACACTATGGAAACATTTTTGTTTGTTTTTTGTCGAGTGAGAATTTCACCTAGAAAAGGGCGGGGTATTGGCACTTTTCATGGAAAAATGTGAAAAATTAAAATTTCTAAAAATGAAATAAATGCCTTCTATACACTTCAAACATTCACTCTATAATGGAAGATTGTTGTTTTTTCGCAATATTTTTTGAAATTTGGGCTCTTTTACTAACATTAACACTTGCGCTGACGCATCTTTTATGCACATTTCTTGTCTATAATGATTTATTCTGGGTTTTATTTTGTTTATTTGATGAAAATGAACAACAATACACACCATGGAAACATTTTTGTTTGATTTGTGTCGAGTGAGAATTTCACCTAGAACCCAAAGGGGGGGGTATTGGCACTTTTCGTGGAAAAATGTGAAAAATTAAAATTTCTAAAAATGAAATAAATGCCTTCTATACACCTCAAACATTCACTCTATAATGGAAGATTGTTGTTTTTCGCAATTTTTTTGGAATTTGGGCTCTTTTACTAATATTAACACTTGCGCAGCGGCATCTTTTATGCTCATTTCTTGTCTTTAATGATTTATTCTGGGTTTTATTTTTTTATTTGATGAAAATGAACAACAATACACACCATGGAAACATTTATGTTTGATATGTGTCGAGTGAGAATTTCACGTGGAACCCAAAGGGGGGGGTATTGGCACTTTTCATTGAAAAATGTGAAAATTAAAATTTCTAAAAATGAAATAAATGCCTTCGATACACCTCAAACATTCACTCTATAATGGAAGATTGTTGTTTTTCGCAATATTTTTTGAAATTTGGGCTCTTTTAATAACATTAACACTTGCGCTGAGGCATCTTTTATGCTCATTTCTTGTCTTAAATGATTTATTCTGGGTTTTATTTTTTTATTTGATGAAAATGAACAACAATACACACCATGGAAACATTTTTGTTTGATTTGTGTCGAGTGAGAATTTCACCTAGAACCCAAAGGGGAAGGTATTGGCACTTTTCATGGAATAATGTGAAAAATTAAAATTTCTAAAAATGAAATAAATGCCTTCGATACACCTAAAACATTCACTCTATAATGGAAGATTGTTGTTTTTCGCAATATTTTTTGAAATTTGGGCTCTTTTACTAACATTAACACTTGCGCTGAGGCATCTTTTATGCTCATTTCTTGTCTTAAATGATTTATTCTGGGTTTTATTTTGTTTATTTGATGAAAATGAACAACAATACACACTATGGAAACATTTTTGTTTGTTTTTTGTCGAGTGAGAATTTCACCCAGAAAAGGGCGGGGTATTGGCACTTTTCATGGAAAAATGTGAAAAATTAAAATTTCTAAAAATGAAATGAATGCCTTCTATACACCTCAAACATTCACTCTATAATGGAAGATTGTTGTTTTTCGCAATATTTTTTGAAATTTGGGCTCTTTTACTAACATTAACACTTGCGCTGACGCATCTTTTATGCACATTTCTTGTCTATAATGATTTATTCTGGGTTTTATTTTGTTTATTTGATGAAAATGAACAACAATACACACCATGGAAACATTTTTGTTTGATTTGTGTCGAGTGAGAATTTCACCTAGAACCCAAAGGGGGGGGTATTGGCACTTTTCGTGGAAAAATGTGAAAAATTAAAATTTCTAAAAATGAAATAAATGCCTTCTATACACCTCAAACATTCACTCTATAATGGAAGATTGTTGTTTTTCGCAATTTTTTTGGAATTTGGGCTCTTTTACTAATATTAACACTTGCGCAGCGGCATCTTTTATGCTCATTTCTTGTCTTTAATGATTTATTCTGGGTTTTATTTTTTTATTTGATGAAAATGAACAACAATACACACCATGGAAACATTTATGTTTGATATGTGTCGAGTGAGAATTTCACGTGGAACCCAAAGGGGGGGGTATTGGCACTTTTCATTGAAAAATGTGAAAATTAAAATTTCTAAAAATGAAATAAATGCCTTCGATACACCTCAAACATTCACTCTATAATGGAAGATTGTTGTTTTTCGCAATATTTTTTGAAATTTGGGCTCTTTTAATAACATTAACACTTGCGCTGAGGCATCTTTTATGCTCATTTCTTGTCTTAAATGATTTATTCTGGGTTTTATTTTTTTATTTGATGAAAATGAACAACAATACACACCATGGAAACATTTTTGTTTGATTTGTGTCGTGTGAGAATTTCACCTAGAACCCAAAGGGGGGGATATTGGAACTTTTCATGAAAAAATGTGAAAAATTAAAATTTCTAAAAATGAATTAAATGCCTCATATACACCTCAAACATTCACTCTATAATGGAAGATTGTTGTTTTTCGCAATATTTTTTGAAATTTTGGCTCTTTTACTAACATTAACACTTGCGCTGAGGCATCTTTTATGCTCATTTCTTGTCTTTAATGATTTATTCTGGGTTTAATTATGTTTATTTGATGAAAATGAACAACAATACACACTATGGGAACATTTTTGTTTGTTTTGTGTCGAGTGAGAATTTCCCCTAGAACCCAAAGGGGAGGGTATTGGCACTTTTCATGGAAAAATGTGAAAAATTAAAATTTCTAAAAATGAAATAAATGCCTTCGATACACCTAAAACATTCACTCTATAATGGAAGATTGTTGTTTTTCGCAATATTTTTTGAAATTTGGGCTCTTTTACTAACATTAACACTTGCGCTGAGGCATCTTTTATGCTCATTTCTTGTCTTAAATGATTTATTCTGGGTTTTATTTTGTTTATTTGATGAAAATGAACAACAATACACACTATGGAAACATTTTTGTTTGTTTTTTGTCGAGTGAGAATTTCACCCAGAAAAGGGCGGGGTATTGGCACTTTTCATGGAAAAATGTGAAAAATTAAAATTTCTAAAAATGAAATGAATGCCTTCTATACACCTCAAACATTCACTCTATAATGGAAGATTGTTGTTTTTCGCAATATTTTTTGAAATTTGGGCTCTTTTACTAACATTAACACTTGCGCTGACGCATCTTTTATGCACATTTCTTGTCTATAATGATTTATTCTGGGTTTTATTTTTTTATTTGATGAAAATGAACAACAATACACACCATGGAAACATTTATGTTTGATATGTGTCGAGTGAGAATTTCACGTGGAACCCAAAGGGGGGGGTATTGGCACTTTTCATTGAAAAATGTGAAAATTAAAATTTCTAAAAATGAAATAAATGCCTTCGATACACCTCAAACATTCACTCTATGATGGAAGATTGGTTTTTTTCGCAATATTTTTTGAAATTTGGGCTCTTTTACTAACATTAACACTTGCGCTGAGGCATCTTTTATGCTCATTTCTTATTTTTAATGATTTATTCTGGGTTTAATTATGTTTATTTGATGAAAATGAACAACAATAACACCATGGAAACATTTATGTTTAATTTGTGTCAAGTGAGAATTTCACCTAGAAAAGGGCGGGGTATTGGCACTTTTCATGGAAAAATGTGAAAAATTAAAATTTCTAAAAATGAAATGAATGCCTTCTATACACCTCAAACATTCACTCTATAATGGAAGATTGTTGTTTTTCGCAATATTTTTTGAAATTTGGGCTCTTTTACTAACATTAACACTTGCGTGGAGGCATCTTTTTTGCTCATTTCTTGTCTTTATGATTTATTCCTGGTTTTATTTTGTTTATTTGACGAAAATGAACAACGATACACACAATAGAAACATTTTTGTTTGATTTGTGTTGAGTGAGAATTTCACCTAGAACCGAAAGGGGGGGTATTGGCACTTTTCATGGAAAAATGTGAAATATTAAAATTTCTAAAAATGAAATAAAACTCTTCTATACACCTCAAACATTCACTCTATAATGGAAGATTGTTGTTTTTCGCAATATTTTTTGAAATTTGGGCTCTTTTAATAACATTAACACTTGCGCTGAGGCATCTTTTATGCTCATTTCTTGTCTTTAATGATTTATTCAGGGTTTTATTTTGGTTATTTGATGAAAATGAACAACAATACACACCATGGAAACATTTTTGTTTGATTTGTGTCGAGTGAGAATTTCACCTAGAACCCAAAAGGGAAGGTATTGGCACTTTTCATGGAAAAATGTGAATTTTTAAAGTTTCTAAAAATAAAATAAATACCTTCTATACACCTAAACATTCACTCTTTAATGGAAGATTGTGGTTTTTCGCAATATTTTTTGAAATTTGGGCTCTTTTACTAACATTAACACTTTCGCTGAGGCATCTTTTATGCTCATTTCTTGTCTTTAATGATTCATTCTGGGTTTTATTTTGTTTATTTGATGAAAATGAACAACAATACACACCATGGAAAGATTTTTGTTTGATTTGTGTCGAGTGAGAATTTCCCCTAGAACCCAAAGGGGAGGGTATTGGCACTTTTCATGGAAAAATGTGAAAAATTAAAATTTCTAAAAATGAAATAAATGCCTTCGATACACCTAAAACATTCACTCTATAATGGAAGATTGTTGTTTTTCGCAATATTTTTTGAAATTTGGGCTCTTTTACTAACATTAACACTTGCGCTGAGGCATCTTTTATGCCAATTTCTTGTCTTAAATGATTTATTCTGGGTTTTATTTTGTTTATTTGATGAAAATGAACAACAATACACACTATGGAAACATTTTTGTTTGTTTTTTGTCGAGTGAGAATTTCACCCAGAAAAGGGCGGGGTATTGGCACTTTTCATGGAAAAATGTGAAAAATTAAAATTTCTAAAAATGAAATGAATGCCTTCTATACACCTCAAACATTCACTCTATAATGGAAGATTGTTGTTTTTCGTAATATTTTTTGAAATTTGGGCTCTTTTACTAACATTAACACTTGCGCTGACGCATCTTTTATGCACATTTCTTGTCTATAATGATTTATTCTGGGTTTTATTTTGTTTATTTGATGAAAATGAACAACAATACACACCATGGAAACATTTTTGTTTGATTTGTGTCGAGTGAGAATTTCACCTAGAACCCAAAGGGGGGGGTATTGGCACTTTTCGTGGAAAAATGTGAAAAATTAAAATTTCTAAAAATGAAATAAATGCCTTCTATACACCTCAAACATTCACTCTATAATGGAAGATTGTTGTTTTTCGCAATTTTTTTGGAATTTGGGCTCTTTTACTAATATTAACACTTGCGCAGCGGCATCTTTTATGCTCATTTCTTGTCTTTAATGATTTATTCTGGGTTTTATTTTTTTATTTGATGAAAATGAACAACAATACACACCATGGAAACATTTATGTTTGATATGTGTCGAGTGAGAATTTCACGTGGAACCCAAAGGGGGGGGTATTGGCACTTTTCATTGAAAAATGTGAAAATTAAAATTTCTAAAAATGAAATAAATGCCTTCGATACACCTCAAACATTCACTCTATAATGGAAGATTGTTGTTTTTCGCAATATTTTTTGAAATTTGGGCTCTTTTAATAACATTAACACTTGCGCTGAGGCATCTTTTATGCTCATTTCTTGTCTTAAATGATTTATTCTGGGTTTTATTTTTTTATTTGATGAAAATGAACAACAATACACACCATGGAAACATTTTTGTTTGATTTGTGTCGTGTGAGAATTTCACCTAGAACCCAAAGGGGGGGATATTGGAACTTTTCATGAAAAAATGTGAAAAATTAAAATTTCTAAAAATGAATTAAATGCCTCATATACACCTCAAACATTCACTCTATAATGGAAGATTGTTGTTTTTCGCAATATTTTTTGAAATTTTGGCTCTTTTACTAACATTAACACTTGCGCTGAGGCATCTTTTATGCTCATTTCTTGTCTTTAATGATTTATTCTGGGTTTAATTATGTTTATTTGATGAAAATGAACAACAATACACACTATGGGAACATTTTTGTTTGTTTTGTGTCGAGTGAGAATTTCCCCTAGAACCCAAAGGGGAGGGTATTGGCACTTTTCATGGAAAAATGTGAAAAATTAAAATTTCTAAAAATGAAATAAATGCCTTCGATACACCTAAAACATTCACTCTATAATGGAAGATTGTTGTTTTTCGCAATATTTTTTGAAATTTGGGCTCTTTTACTAACATTAACACTTGCGCTGAGGCATCTTTTATGCTCATTTCTTGTCTTAAATGATTTATTCTGGGTTTTATTTTGTTTATATGATGAAAATGAACAACAATACACACTATGGAAACATTTTTGTTTGTTTTTTGTCGAGTGAGAATTTCACCCAGAAAAGGGCGGGGTATTGGCACTTTTCGTGGAAAAATGTGAAAAATTAAAATTTCTAAAAATGAAATAAATGCCTTCTATACACCTCAAACATTCACTCAATAATGGAAGATTGTTGTTTTTTCGCAATTTTTTTGGAATTTGGGCTCTTTTACTAATATTAACACTTGCGCAGCGGCATCTTTTATGCTCATTTCTTGTCTTTAATGATTTATTCTGGGTTTTATTTTTTTATTTGATGAAAATGAACAACAATACACACCATGGAAACATTTATGTTTGATATGTGTCGAGTGAGAATTTCACGTGGAACCCAGAGGGGGGGGTATTGGCACTTTTCATTGAAAAATGTGAAAATTAAAATTTCTAAAAATGAAATAAATGCCTTCGATACACCTCAAACATTCACTCTATGATGGAAGATTGTTGTTTTTCGCAATATTTTTTGAAATTTGGGCTCTTTTACTAACATTAACACTTGCGCTGAGGCATCTTTTATGCTCATTTCTTATCTTTAATGATTTATTCTGGGTTTAATTATGTTTATTTGATGAAAATGAACAACAATAACACCATGGAAACATTTATGTTTAATTTGTGTCAAGTGAGAATTTCACCTAGAAAAGGGCGGGGTATTGGCACTTTTCATGGAAAAATGTGAAAAATTAAAATTTCTAAAAATGAAATAAATGCCTTCGACACACCTCAAACATTCACTCTATGATGGAAGATTGTTGTTTTTCGCAATATTTTTTGAAATTTGGGCCATTTCACTAACATAAACACTTGCGCTGAGGCATCTTTTATGCTCATTTCTTGTCTTTATGATTTATTCCTGGTTTAATTTTGTTTATTTGACGAAAATGAACAACGATACACACCATGGAAACATTTTTGTTTGATTTGTGTCGAGTGAGAATTCCACCTAGAACCCAAAGGGGGAGGTATTGGCACTTTTCATGGAAAAATGTGAAAAATTAAAATTTCTAAAAATGAAATAAAACTCTTCTATACACTTCAAACATTCACTCTATAATGGAAGATTGTTGTCTTTCCCAATATTTTTTGAAATTTGGGCTCTTTTACTAACATTAACACTTGGGCTGAGGCATCTTTTATGCTCATTTCTTGTCTTTAATGATTTATTCAGGGTTTTATTTTGGTTATTTGATGAAAATGAACAACAATACACACATTGGAAACATTTTTGTTTGATTTGTGTCGAGTGAGAATTTCACCTAGAACCCAAAGGGTGGGGTATTGGCACTTTTAATGGAAAAATGTGAAATTTTAAATTTTCTAAAAATAAAATAAATGCCTTCTATACACCTCCAACATTCACTCTATAATGGAAGATTGTTGTTTTTCGCAATATTTTTTGAAATTTGGGCTCTTTTACTAATATTAACACTTGCGCTGATGCATCTTTTATGCTCATTTCTTGTCTTTAATGATTTATTCTGGGTTTTATCTTGTTTATTTGATGAAAATGAACAACAATACACACCATGGAAAGATTTTTTTTTGATTTGTGTTGAGTGGGAATTTCACCTAGAACCCAAAGAGGGGGTATTGGCACTTTTCATGGAAAAATGTGAAATATTAAAATTTCTAAAAATGAAATTAAACTCCTCTATACACCTCAAACATTCACTCTTTAATGGAAGATTGTTGTTTTTCGCAATATTTTTTGAAATTTGGGCTCTTTGACTAACATTAACACTTGCGCTGAGGCATCTTTTATGCTCATTTCTTGTCTTTAATGATTTATTCTGGGTTTTATTTTGTTTATTTGATGAAAATGAACAACAATACACACCATGGAAACATTTTTGTTTGATTTGTGTCGAGTGAGAATTTCACCTAGAACCCAAAGGGGGGGGTATTGGCAATTTTCATGGAAAAATGTGAAATTTTAAAATTTCTAAAAATAAAATAAATGCCTTCTATACACCTCAAACATTCACTCTATAATGGAAGATTGTTGTTTTTCGCAATATTTTTTGAAATTTGGGCTCTTTTACTAACATTAACACTTGCGCTGAGGCATCTTTTATGCTCATTTCTTGTCTTTAATGATTTATTCTGGGTTTTATTTTGTTTATTTGATGAAAATGAACAACAATACACACCATGGAAACATTTTTGTTTGATTTGTGTCGAGTGAGAATTTCACCTAGAACCCAAAGGGGGGGGTATTGGCAATTTTCATGGAAAAATGTGAAATTTTAAAATTTCTAAAAATAAAATAAATGCCTTCTATACACCTCAAACATTCACTCTATAATGGAAGATTGTTGTTTTTCGCAATATTTTTTGAAATTTGGGCTCTTTTACTAACATTAAAACTTGCGCTGAGGTATCTTTTATGCTCATTTCTTGTCTTTAATGATTTATTCTGGGTTTTATTTTGTTTATTTGATGAAAATGAACAACAATACACACCATGGAAACATTTTTGTTTGATTTGTGTCGAGTGAGAATTTCACCTTGAACCCAAAGGGGGGGGTATTGGCAATTTTCATGGAAAAATGTGAAATTTTAAAATTTCTAAAAATAAAATAAATGCCTTCTATACACCTCAAACATTCACTCTATAATGGAAGATTGTGGTTTTTCGCAATATTTTTTTAAATTTGGGCTCTTTTACTAATATTAAAACTTGCCCTGAGGCATCTTTTATGCTCATTTCTTGTCTTTAATGATTTATTCTGGGTTTTATTTTGTTTATTTGATGAAAATGAACAACAATACGCACCATGGAAAGATTTTTGTTTGATTTGTGTCGAGTGAGAATTTCCCCTAGAACCCAAAGGGGAAGGTATTGGCACTTTTCATGGAAAAATGTGAAAAATTAAAATTTCTAAAAATGAAATGAATGCCTTCTATACACCTCAAACATTCACTCTGTAATGGAAGATTGTTGTTTTTCGCAATATTTTTTGAAATTTGGGCTCTTTTACTAACATTAACACTTTCGCTTAGGCATCTTTTATGCTTATTTCTTGTCTTTAATGATTTATTCCTGGTTTTATTTTGTTTATTTGACGAAAATGAACAACAATACACACCATGCAAACATATTTGTTTGATTTTTATCGAGTGAGAATTTCACCTAGTACCCAAACGGGGGGGTATTGGCCTTTTTCGTGGAAAAATGTGAAATATTAAAATTTCTAAAAATGAAATAAATGCCTTCTATACACCTCAAACATTCACTCTATAATGGAAGATTGTTGTTTTTCGCAATATTTTTTGAAATTTGGGCTCTTTTACTAACATTAACACTTTCGCTGAGGCATCTTTTATGCTCATTTCTTGTCTTTAATGATTTATTCTGGGTTTTATTTTGTTTATTTGATGAAAATGAACAACAATACACACTATGGAAACATTTTTGTTTGTTTTGTGTCGAGTGAGAATTTCCCCTAGAACCCAAAGGGGAGGGTATTGGCACTTTTCATGGAAAAATGTGAAAAATTAAAATTTCTAAAAATGAAATGAATGCCTTCTATACACCTCAAACATTCACTCTATAATGGAAGATTGTTGTTTTTCGCAATATTTTTTGAAATTTGGGCTCTTTTACTAACATTAACACTTTCGCTGAGGCATCTTTTATGCTCATTTCTTGTCTTTAATGATTTATTCAGGGTTTTATCTTGTTTATTTGATGAAAATGAACAACAATACACACCATGGAAAGATTTTTTTTTGATTTGTGTTGAGTGGGAATTTCACCTAGAACCCAAAGAGGGGGTATTGGCACTTTTCATGGAAAAATGTGAATTATTAAAATTTCTAAAAATGAAATTAAACTCCTCTATACACCTCAAACATTCACTCTTTAATGGAAGATTGTTGTTTTTCGCAATATTTTTTGAAATTTGGGCTCTTTGACTAACATTAACACTTGCGCTGAGGCATCTTTTATGCTCATTTCTTGTCTTTAATGATTTATTCTGGGTTTTATTTTGTTTATTTGATGAAAATGCACAACAATACACACCATGGAAACATTTTTGTTTGATTTGTGTCGAGTGAGAATTTCACCTAGAACCCAAAGGGGGGGGTATTGGCAATTTTCATGGAAAAATGTGAAATTTTAAAATTTCTAAAAATAAAATAAATGCCTTCTATACACCTCAAACATTCACTCTATAATGGAAGATTGTTGTTTTTCGCAATATTTTTTGAAATTTGGGCTCTTTTACTAACATTAACACTTACGCTGAGGCATCTTTTATGCTCATTTCTTGTCTTTAATGATTTATTCTGGGTTTTATTTTGTTTATTTGATGAAAATGAACAACAATACACACCATGGAAACATTTTTGTTTGATTTGTGTCGAGTGAGAATTTCACCTAGAACCCAAGGGGGGGGTATTGGCAATTTTCATGGAAAAATGTGAAATTTTAAAATTTCTAAAAATAAAATAAATGCCTTCTATACACCTCAAACATTCACTCTATAATGGAAGATTGTTGTTTTTCGCAATATTTTTTGAAATTTGGGCTCTTTTACTAACATTAAAACTTGCGCTGAGGTATCTTTTATGCTCATTTCTTGTCTTTAATGATTTATTCTGGGTTTTATTTTGTTTATTTGATGAAAATGAATAACAATACACACCATGGAAACATTTTTGTTTGATTTGTGTCGAGTGAGAATTTCACCTTGAACCCAAAGGGGGGGGTATTGGCAATTTTCATGGAAAAATGTGAAATTTTAAAATTTCTAAAAATAAAATAAATGCCTTCTATACACCTCAAACATTCACTCTATAATGGAAGATTGTGGTTTTTCGCAATATTTTTTTAAATTTGGGCTCTTTTGCTAAGATTAAAACTTGCCCTGAGGCATCTTTTATGCTCATTTCTTGTCTTTAATGATTTATTCTGGGTTTTATTTTGTTTATTTGATGAAAATGAACAACAATACGCACCATGGAAAGATTTTTGTTTGATTTGTGTCGAGTGAGAATTTCCCCTAGAACCCAAAGGGGAAGGTATTGGCACTTTTCATGGAAAAATGTGAAAAATTAAAATTTCTAAAAATGAAATGAATGCCTTCTATACACCTCAAACATTCACTCTGTAATGGAAGATTGTTGTTTTTCGCAATATTTTTTGAAATTTGGGCTCTTTTACTAACATTAACACTTTCGCTTAGGCATCTTTTATGCTTATTTCTTGTCTTTAATGATTTATTCCTGGTTTTATTTTGTTTATTTGACGAAAATGAACAACAATACACACCATGCAAACATATTTGTTTGATTTTTATCGAGTGAGAATTTCACCTAGTACCCAAACGGGGGGGTATTGGCCTTTTTCGTGGAAAAATGTGAAATATTAAAATTTCTAAAAATGAAATAAATGCCTTCTATACACCTCAAACATTCACTCTATAATGGAAGATTGTTGTTTTTCGCAATATTTTTTGAAATTTGGGCTCTTTTACTAACATTAACACTTTCGCTGAGGCATCTTTTATGCTCATTTCTTGTCTTTAATGATTTATTCTGGGTTTTATTTTGTTTATTTGATGAAAATGAACAACAATACACACTATGGAAACATTTTTGTTTGTTTTGTGTCGAGTGAGAATTTCCCCTAGAACCCAAAGGGGAGGGTATTGGCACTTTTCATGGAAAAATGTGAAAAATTAAAATTTCTAAAAATGAAATGAATGCCTTCTATACACCTCAAACATTCACTCTATAATGGAAGATTGTTGTTTTTCGCAATATATTTTGAAATTTGGGCTCTTTTACTAACATTAACACTTTCGCTGAGGCATCTTTTATGCTCATTTCTTGTCTATAATGATTTATTCTGGGTTTTATTTTATTTATTTGATGAAAATGAACAACAATACACACCGTGGAAACATTTTTGTTTGATTTGTTTCGAGTGAGAATTTCACCTAGAACCCAAAGGGGGGGGTATTGGCACTTTTCGTGGAAAAATGTGAAAAATTAAAATTTCTAAAAATGAAATAAATGCCTTCTATACACCTCAAACATTCACTCTATAATGGAAGATTGTTGTTTTTCGCAATTTTTTTGGAATTTGGGCTCTTTTACTAATATTAATACTTGTTCGGAGGCATCTTTTATGCTCATTTCTTGTCTTTAATGATTTCTTCTGGGTTTTATTTTTTTATTTGATGAAAATGAACAACAATACACACCATGGAAACATTTTTGTTTGATTTGTGTTTAGTGAGAATTTCACCTAGAACCCAAAAGGGAAGGTATTGGCACTTTTCATGGAAAAATGTGAAATTTTAAAATTTCTAAAAATAAAATAAATACCTTCTATACACCTCAAACATTCACTCTATAATGGAAGATTGTGGTTTTTCGCAATATTTTTTTGAAATTTGGGCTCTTTTACTAACATTAACACTTTCGCTGAGGCATCTTTTATGCTCATTTCTTGTCTTTAATGATTTATTCTGGGTTTTTTTTGTTTATTTGATGAAAATGAACAACAATACAAACCATGGAAACAGTTTTGTTTGATTTGTGTCAAGTGAGATTATCACCTAGAACCCAAAGGGGGGGGTATTGGCACTTTTCATGGAAAAATGTGAAAAATTAAAATTTCTAAAAATGAAATAAATGCCTTCGATACACCTAAAACATTCACTCTATAATGGAAGATTGTTGTTTTTCGCAATATTTTTTGAAATTTGGGCTCTTTTACTAACATTAACACTTGCGCTGAGGCATCTTTTATGCTCATTTCTTGTCTTAAATGATTTATTCTTGGTTTTATTTTGTTTATTTGATGAAAATGAACAACAATACACACTATGGAAACATTTTTGTTTGTTTTTTGTCGAGTGAGAATTTCACCTAGAAAAGGGCGGGGTATTGGCACTTTTCATGGAAAAATGTGAAATTTTAAAATTTCTAAAAATAAAATAAATACCTTCTATACACCTCAAACATTCACTCTATAATGGAAGATTGTGGTTTTTCGCAATATTTTTTTGAAATTTGGGCTCTTTTACTAACATTAACACTTTCGCTGAGGCATCTTTTATGCTCATTTCTTGTCTTTAATGATTTATTCTGGGTTTTTTTTTGTTTATTTGATGAAAATGAACAACAATACAAACCATGGAAACAGTTTTGTTTGATTTGTGTCAAGTGAGATTATCACCTAGAACCCAAAGGGGGGGGTATTGGCACTTTTCATGGAAAAATGTGAAAAATTAAAATTTCTAAAAATGAAATGAATGCCTTCTATACACCTCAAACATTCACTCTATAATGGAAGATTGTTGTTTTTCGCAATATTTTTTGAAATTTGGGCTCTTTTACTAATATTAACACTTGCGCAGCGGCATCTTTTATGCTCATTTCTTGTCTTTAATGATTTATTCTGGGTTTTATTTTTTTATTTGATGAAAATGAACAACAATACACACCATGGAAACATTTATGTTTGATATGTGTCGAGTGAGAATTTCACGTGGAACCCAGAGGGGGGGGTATTGGCACTTTTCATTGAAAAATGTGAAAATTAAAATTTCTAAAAATGAAATAAATGCCTTCGATACACCTCAAACATTCACTCTATGATGGAAGATTGTTGTTTTTCGCAATATTTTTTGAAATTTGGGCTCTTTTACTAACATTAACACTTGCGCTGAGGCATCTTTTATGCTCATTTCTTATCTTTAATGATTTATTCTGGGTTTAATTATGTTTATTTGATGAAAATGAACAACAATAACACCATGGAAACATTTATGTTTAATTTGTGTCAAGTGAGAATTTCACCTAGAAAAGGGCGGGGTATTGGCACTTTTCATGGAAAAATGTGAAAAATTAAAATTTCTAAAAATGAAATGAATGCCTTCTATACACCTCAAACATTCACTCTATAATGGAAGATTGTTGTTTTTCGCAATATTTTTTGAAATTTGGGCTCTTTTACTAACATTAACACTTGCGCTGATGCATCTTTTATGCTCATTTCTTGTCTTTAATGATTTATTCTGGGTTTTATTTTGTTTATTTGATGAAAATGAACAACAATACACACCATGGAAAGATTTTTGTTTGATTTGTGTCGAGTGAGAATTTCCCCTAGAACCCAAAGGGGAAGGTATTGGCACTTTTCATGGAAAAATGTGAAAAATTAAAATTTCTAAAAATGAAATAAATGCCTTCGATACACCTAAAACATTCACTCTATAATGGAAGATTGTTGTTTTTCGCAATATTTTTTGAAATTTGGGCTCTTTTACTAACTTTAACACTTGCGCTGAGGCATCTTTTATGCTCATTTCTTGTCTTAAATGATTTATTCTGGGTTTTATTTTGTTTATTTGATGAAAATGAACAACAATACACACTATGGAAACATTTTTGTTTGTTTTTTGTCGAGTGAGAATTTCACCTAGAAAAGGGCGGGGTATTGGCACTTTTCATGGAAAAATGTGAAAAATTAAAATTTCTAAAAATGAAATGAATGCCTTCTATACACCTCAAACATTCACTCTATAATGGAAGATTGTTGTTTTTCGCAATATTTTTTGAAATTTGGGCTCTTTTACTAACATTAATACTTGCGCTGACGCATCTTTTATGCACATTTCTTGTCTATAATGATTTATTCTGGGTTTAATTTTGTTTATTTGATGAAAATGAACAACAATACACACCATGGAAACATTTTTGTTTGATTTGTTTCGAGTGAGAATTTCACCTAGAACCCAAAGGGGGGGGTATTGGAACTTTTCGTGGAAAAATGTGAAAAATTAAAATTTCTAAAAATGAAATAAATGCCTTCTATACACCTCAAACATTCACTCTATAATGGAAGATTGTTGTTTTTCGCAATTTTTTTTGGAATTTGGGCTCTTTTACTAATATTAACACTTGCGCAGCGGCATCTTTTATGCTCATTTCTTGTCTTTAATGATTTATTCTGGGTTTTTTTTTGTTTAATTGATGAAAATGAACAACAATACAAACCATGGAAACATTTTTGTTTGATTTGTGTCAAGTGAGATTATCACCTAGAACCCAAAGGGGGGGGTATTGGCACTTTTCATGGAAAAATGTGAAAAATTAAAATTTCTAAAAATGAAATAAATGCCTTCTTTACACCTCAAACATTCACTCTATAATGGAAGATTGTTGTTTTTCGAAATATTTTTTGATATTTGGGCTCTTTTACTAACATTAACACTTTCGCTGAGGCATCTTTTATGCTCATTTCTTGTCTTAAATGATTTATTCTGGGTTTTATTTTATTTATTTGATGAAAATGAACAACAATACACACTATGGGAACATTTTTGTTTGTTTTGTGTCGAGTGAGAATTTCCCCTAGAACCCAAAGGGGAGGGTATTGGCACTTTTCATGGAAAAATGTGAAAAATTAAAATTTCTAAAAATGAAATAAATGCCTTCGATACACCTCAAACATTCACTCTATAATGGAAGATTGTGGTTTTTCGCAATATTTTTTTGAAATTTGGGCTCTTTTACTAACATTAACACTTGCGCTGAGGCATCTTTTATGCTCATTTCTTGTCTTGAATGATTTATTCTGGGTTTTATTTTGTTTATTTGATGAAAATGAACAACAATACACACCATGGAAAGATTTTTGTTTGATTTGTGTCGAGTGAGAATTTCCCCTAGAACCCAAAGGGGAAGGTATTGGCACTTTTCATGGAAAAATGTGAAAAATTAAAATTTCTAAAAATGAAATAAATGCCTTCGATACACCTAAAACATTCACTCTATAATGGAAGATTGTTGTTTTTCGCAATATTTTTTGAAATTTGGGCTCTTTTATTAACATTAACACTTGCGCTGAGGCATCTTTTATGCTCATTTCTTGTCTTTAATGATTTATTCTGGGTTTAATTTTTTTATTTGATGAAAATGAACAACAATACACACCATGGAAACATTTATGTTTAATTTGTGTCAAGTGAGAATTTCACCTAGAAAAGGGCGGGGTATTGGCACTTTTCATGGAAAAATGTGAAAAATTAAAATATCTAAAAATGAAATAAATGCCTTCTATACACCTCTTACATTCACTCTATAATGGAAGATTGTTGTTTTTCGCAATATTTTTTGAAATTTGGGCTCTTTTACTAACATTAACACTTGCGCTGACGCATCTTTTATGCACATTTCTTGTCTATAATGATTTATTCTGGGTTTTATTTTGTTTATTTGATGAAAATGAACAACAATACACACCATGGAAACATTTTTGTTTGATTTGTTTCGAGTGAGAATTTCACCTAGAACCCAAAGGGGGGGGTATTGGCACTTTTCGTGGAAAAATGTTAAAAATTAAAATTTCTAAAAATGAAATAAATGCCTTCTATACACCTCAAACATTCACTCTATAATGGAAGATTGTTGTTTTTCGCAATTTTTTTGGAATTTGGGCTCTTTTACTAATATTAACACTTGCGCAGCGGCATCTTTTATGCTCATTTCTTGTCTTTAATGATTTATTCTGGGTTTTATTTTTTTATTTGATGAAAATGAACAACAATACACACCATGGAAACATTTATGTTTGATATGTGTCGAGTGAGAATTTCACGTGGAACCCAAAGGGGGGGGTATTGGCACTTTTCTTTGAAAAATGTGAAAATTAAAATTTCTAAAAATGAAATAAATGCCTTCGGTACACCTCAAACATTCACTCTATAATGGAAGATTGTTGTTTTTCGCAATATTTTTTGAAATTTGGGCTCTTTTACTAACATTAACACTTGCGCTGAGGCATCTTTTATGCTCATTTCTTATCTTAAATGATTTATTCTGGGTTTTATTTTGTTTATTTGATGAAAATGAACAACAATACACACTATGGAAACATTTTTGTTTGTTTTTTGTCGATTGAGAATTTCACCTAGAAAAAGGCGGGGTATTGGCACTTTTCATGGAAAAATGTGAAAAATTAAAATTTCTAAAAATGAAATGAATGCCTTCTATACACCTCAAACATTCACTCTATAATGGAAGATTGTTGTTTTTCGCAATATTTTTTGAAATTTGGGCTCTTTTACTAACATTAACACTTGCGCTGACGCATCTTTTATGCACATTTCTTGTCTATAATGATTTATTCTGGGTGTTATTTTGTTTATTTGATGAAAATGAACAACAATACACACCATGGAAACATTTATGTTTGATATGTGTCGAGTGAGAATTTCACGTGGAACCCAAAGGGGGGGGTATTGGCACTTTTCATTGAAAAATGTGAAAATTAAAATTTCTAAAAATGAAATAAATGCCTTCTATACACCTCAAACATTCACTCTATAATGGAAGATTGTTGTTTTTCGCAATTTTTTTGGAATTTGGGCTCTTTTACTAATATTAACACTTGCGCAGCGGCATCTTTTATGCTCATTTCTTGTCTTTAATGATTTATTCTGGGTTTTATTTTTTTATTTGATGAAAATGAACAACAATACACACCATGGAAACATTTATGTTTGATATGTGTCGAGTGAGAATTTCACGTGGAACCCAAAGCGGGGGGTATTGGCACTTTTCATTGAAAAATGTGAAAATTAAAATTTCTAAAAATGAAATAAATGCCTTCGATACACCTCAAACATTCACTCTATAATGGAAGATTGTTGTTTTTCGCAATATTTTTTGAAATTTGGGCTCTTTTAATAACATTAACACTTGCGCTGAGGCATCTTTTATGCTCATTTCTTGTCTTAAATGATTTATTCTGGGTTTTATTTTTTTATTTGATGAAAATGAACAACAATACACACCATGGAAACATTTTTGTTTGATTTGTGTCGAGTGAGAATTTCACCTAGAACCCAAAGGGGGGGGTATTGGCACTTTTAATGGAAAAATGTGAAAAATTAAAATTTCTAAAAATAAAATAAATGCCTTCTATACACCTCAAACAATCACTCTATAATGGAAGATTGTTGTTTTTCGCAATATTTTTTGAAATTTGGGCTCTTTTACTAACATTTACACTTTCGCTGAATCATCTTTTATGCTCATTTCTTGTCTTAAATGATTTATTCTGGGTTTAATTTTGTTTATTTGATGAAAATGAACAACAATACACACCTTGGAAACATTTTTGTTTGATTTGTGTCGAGTGAGAATTTCACCTAGAACCCAAAGAGGGGGGTATTGGCACTTTTATGGAAAAATGTGAAATATTAAAATTTCTAAAAATGAAATAAATGCCTTCTATACACCTCAAACAATCACTCTATAATGGAAGATTGTTGTTTTTCGCAATATTTTTTGAAATTTTGGCTCTTTTACTAACATTAACACTTGCGCTGAGGCATCTTTTATGCTCATTTCTTGTCTTTAATGATTTATTCTGGGTTTAATTATGTTTATTTGATGAAAATGAACAACAATAACACCACGGAAACATTTATGTTTAATTTGTGTCAAGTGACAATTTCACCTAGAAAAGGGCGGGGTATTGGCACTTTTCATGGAAAAATGTGAAAAATTAAAATTTCTAAAAATGAAATGAATGCCTTCTATACACCTCTAACATTCAATCTAAAATGGAAGATTGTTGTTTTTCGCAATATTTTTTGAAATTTGGGCTCTTTTACTAACATTAACACTTGCGTGGAGGCATCTTTTATGCTCATTTCTTGTCTTTAATGATTTATTCTGGGTTTTATTTTCTTTATTTGATGAAAATGAACAACAATACACACCATGGAAACATTTTTGTTTGATTTGTGTCGAGTGAGAATTTCACCTAGAACCCAAAGAGGGGGGTATTGGCACTTTTCATGGAAAAATGTGAAATATTAAAATTTCTAAAAATGAAATTAAACTCATCTATACACCTCAAACATTCACTCTTTAATGGAAGATTGTTGTTTTTCGCAATATTTTTTGAAATTTGGGCTCTTTTACTAACATTAACACTTGCGCTGACGCATCTTTTATGCTCATTTCTTGTCTTTATGATTTATTCCTGGTTTTATTTTGTTTATTTGACGAAAATGAACAACGATACACACCATAGAAACATTTTTGTTTGATTTGTGTCGAGTGATAATTTCACCTAGAACCCAAAGCGGGTATTGGCACTTTTCATGGAAAAATGTGAAAAATTAAAATTTCTAAAAATGAAATAAAACTCTTCTATACACCTCAAACATTCACTGTATAATGGAAAATTGTTGTTTTTCGCAATATTTTTTGAAATTTGGGCTCTTTTACTAACATAAAGACTTGCGCTGAGACATCTTTTATGCTCATTTCTTGTCTTAAATGATTTATTCTGGGTTTAATTTTTTTATTTGATTAAAATGAGCAACAATACACACCAAGGAAACATTTTTGTTTGATTTGTGTCGAGTGAGAATTTCACCTAAAACCCAAAAGGGGGGGGTATTGGCACTTTTCATGGAAAAATGTGAAAAATTAAAATTTCTAAAAATGAAATAAATGCCTCATATACACCTAAAACATTCACTCTAAAATGGAAGATTATTGATTTTCCCAATATTTTTTGAAATTTACTTTTAATAACATAAACAATTGCGCTGAGGCATCTTTTATGCTCATTTCTTGTCTTTAATGATTTATTCTGGGTTTTATTTTGTTTATTTGATGAAAATGAACAAAAATACACACTATGGAAACATTTTTGTTTGATTTGTGTCGAGTGATAATTTCACCTAGACCCCAAAGAGGGGGGTATTGGCACTTTTCATGGAAAAACGTAAAAAATTAATTTTCTAAAAATGAAATAAATGCCTTCTATACACCTCAAACATTCACTCTAAAATGGAAGATTGTTGTTTTTCGCAATATTTTTTGAAATTTGGGCTCTTTTACTAACATTAACATTTGCGCTGAGGCATCTTTTATGCTCATTTCTTGTCTTTAATGATTTATTCTGGGTTTTATTTTGTTTATTTGATGAAAATGAACAACAATACACACCATGGAAACATTTTTGTTTGATTTGTGTTGAGTGAGAATTTCACCTAGAACCCAAAGGGGGGGGTATTGGCCTTTTTCGTGGAAAAATGTGAAAAATTAAAATTTCTAAAAATGAAATAAATGCCTTCTATACACCTCAAACATTCACTCTATGATGGAAGATTACTGTTTTTCGCAATATTTTTTGAAATTTGGGCTCTTTTACTAACATTAACATTTGCGCTGAGGCATCTTTTAGGCTCATTTCTTGTCTTTAATGATGTATTCTGGGTTTTATTTTGTTTATTTGATGAAAATGAACAACAATACACACCATGGAAACATTTTTGTTTGATTTGTGTCGAGTGAGAATTTCACCTAGAACCCATAGGGGGGGGGGTATTGGCACTTTTCACGGAAAAATGTGAAAAATTAAAATTTCTAAAAATTAAAAAAATGCCTTCTATACACCTAAAACATTCGCTCTTTAATGGAAGATTGTTGTTTTTTCGCAATATTTTTGAAATTTGGGCCTATTTACTAACATAAAGACTAACGCTGAGGTATCTTTTATGCTCATTTCTTGTCTTTAATGATTTATTCTGGGTTTTTTTTTGTTTATCTAATGAAAATGAACAACAATACACACCATGGAAACATTTTTGTTTGTTTTGTGTCAAGTGAGAATTTCTCCTAGAACCCAAAGGGGAAGGTATTGGCACTTTTCATGGAAAAATGTGAAAAATTACTATTTCTAAAAATGAAATAAATGCCTTCAATACACCTCGAACATTCACTCTATAATGGAAGATTGTTGTTTTTCGCAATATTTTTTGAAATTTGGGCTCTTTTACTAACATTAACACTTGCCTTGAGGCATCTTTTATGCTCATTTCTTGTCTTAAATGTTTTATTCTGGGTTTTTTTTTTTTATTTGATGAAAATGAACAACAATACCCATTATGGAAACATTTTTGTTTGTTTTTTGTCGAGTGAGAATTTCACCTAGAACCCAAAGGGGGGGATATTGGCACTTTTCATGGAAAAATGTGAAAAATTAAAATTTCTAAAAATGAAATAAATGCCTTCGATACACCTCAAACATTCACTCTATAATGGAAGATTGTTGTTTTTCGCAATATTTTTTGAAATTTGGGCCATTTCACTAACATAAACACTTGCGCTGAGGCATCTTTTATGCTCATTTCTTGTCTTTATGATTTATTCCTGGTTTTATTTTGTTTATTTGACGAAAATGAACAACGATACACACCATGGAAACATTTTTGTTTGATTTGTGTCGAGTGAGAATTCCACCTAGAACCCAAAGGGGGAGGTATTGGCACTTTTCATGGAAAAATGTGAAAAATTAAAATTTCTAAAAATGAAATAAAACTCTTCTATACAACTCAAACATTCACTCTATAATGGAAGATTGTTGTTTTTCGCAAAATTTTTTGAAATTTGGGCTCATTAACTAACATTAACACTTGCGCTGAGGCATCTTTTATGCTCATTTCTTGTCTTTAATGATTTATTCCTGGTTTTATTTTGTTTATTTGACGAAAATGAACAACAATTTACACCATGGAAACATTTTTGTTTGATTTTTGTCGAGTGAGAATTTCACCTAGAACCCAAAGGGGGGGGTATTGGCACTTTTCATGGAAAAATGTGAAAAATTAAAATTTCTAAAAATGAAATAAAACTCTTCTATACACCTCAAACATTCACTCTTTAATGGAAGATTGTTGTTTTTCGCAATATTTTTTGAAATTTGGGCTCTTTTACTAACATTAACACTTGCGTGGAGGCATCTTTTATGCTCATTTCTTGTCTTTATGATTTATTCCTGGTTTTATTTTGTTTATTTGACGAAAATGAACAACGATACACACAATAGATACATTTTTGTTTGATATGTGTCGAGTGAGAATTTCACCTAGAACCCAAAGGGGGGGGGTATTGGCACTTTTCATGGAAAAATGTGAAATATTAAAATTTCTTAAAATGAAATAAAACTCTTCTATACACCTCAAACATTCACTCTATAAGGGAAGATTGTTGTTTTTTGCAATATTTTTTGAAATTTGGGCTCTTTAACTAACATTAACACTTGCCCTGAGGCATCTTTTATGCTCATTTCTTGTCTTTAATGATTTATTCCTGATTTAATTTTGTTTATTTGACGAAAATGAACAACAATACATACCATGGAAACACTTTTGTTTGATATTTGTCGAGTGAGAATTTCACCTAGAACCCAAAGGGGGGGTATTGGCACTTTTCATGGAAAAATGTGAAAAATTAAAATTTCTAAAAATGAAATAAAACTCTTCTATACACCTCAAACATTCACTCTAAAATGGAAGATTGTTGTTTTTCGCAATATTTTTTGAATTTTGGGCTCTTTTACTAACATTAACACTTTCGCTGAGACATCTTTTATGCTCTTTTCTTGTCTTTAATGATTTATTCTGGGTTTTATTTTCTTTATTTGATGAAAATGAACAACAATACACACCATAGAATAATTTTTGTTTGTTTTTTGTCCAGTGAGAATTTCACCTAGAAAAGGGCGGGGTATTGGCACTTTTCATGCAATAATGTGAAAAATTAAAATTTCTAAAAATGAAATAAAACTCTTCTATACACTTCAAACATTCACTCTATAATGGAAGATTGTTGTTTTTCGCAATATTTTTTGAAATTTGGGCTCTTTTACTAACATTAACACTTGCGTGGAGGCATCTTTTATGCTCTTTGCTTGTCTTAAATGATTTATTCTGGGTTTTATTTTGTTTATTTGATGAAAATGAACAACAATACACACTATGGAAACATTTTTGTTTGTTTTTTGTCGAGTGAGAATTTCACCTAGAAAAAGGCGGGGTATTGGCACTTTTCATGGAAAAATGTGAAAAATTAAAATTTCTAAAAATGAAATGAATACCTTCTATACACCTTAAACATTCACTCTATAATGGAAGATTGTTGTTTATCGCAATATTTTTTGAAATTTGGGCCATTTTACTAACATTAACACTTGCGCTGAGGCATCTTTTATGCTCATTTCTTGTCTTCAATGATTTATTCTGGGTTTTATTTTGTTTATTTGAGGAAAATGAACAACAATACACACCATGGAAACATTTTTGTTTGATTTGTGTCGAGTGAGAATTTTTCCTAGAACCAAAGGGGAAGGTATTGGCACTTTTCATGGAAAAATGTGAAAAATTAATATTTCTAAAAATGAAATAAATGCCTTCGATACACCTCGAACATTCACTCTATAATGGAAGATTTTTGTTTTTCGCAATATTTTTGAAATTTGGGCTCTTTTACTAACATTAACACTTGCCCTGAGGCATTTTTATGCTCATGTCTTGTCTTAAATGATTTATTCTGGGTTTTATTTTGTTTATTTGATGAAAATGAACAACAATACACATTATGGAAACATTTTTGTTTGTTTTTTTTGAGTGAGAATTTCACCTAGAACCCAAAGGGGGGGATATTGGCACTTTTCATGGAAAAATGTGAAAAATTAAAATTTCTAAAAATGAAATAAATGCCTTCTATACACCTCAAACATTCACTCTATAATGGAAGATTGTTATTTTTCGCAATATTTTTTGAAATTTGGGCTCTTCTACTAACATTAACACTTGCGCTGAATCATCTTTTATGCTCATTTCTTGTCTTTAATGATTTATTCTGGGTATTATTTTGTTTATTTGATGAAAATGAACAACAATACACACCATGGAAACATTTTTGTTTGTTTTTTGTCCAGTGAGAATTTCACCTAGAAAAGGGCGGGGTATTGGCACTTTTCATGGAAAAATGTGAAAAATTAAAATTTCTAAAAATGAAATAAATGCCTCATATACACCTCAAACATTCACTCTATAATGGAAGATTGTTTTTTTTCGCAATATTTTTTGAAATTTGAGCTCCTTTACTAACATTAACACTTGCGCTGACGCATCTTTTATGCTCATTTCTTGTCTTTGATGATTTATTCCTGGTTTAATTTTGTTTATTTGACGAAAATGAACAACAATACACACCATGGAAACACTTTTGTTTGATTTGTGTCGAGTGAGAATTTCACCTAGACCTCAAAGGGGGGGTTTTGGAACTTTTCATGGAAAAATGCGAATAATTCAAATTTCTAAAAATGAAATGAATGCCTTCTATACACCTCAAACATTCACTCTATAATGGAAGATTGTTGTTTATCGCAATATTTTTTGAAATTTGGGCTCTTTTACTAACATTAACACTTGCGTGGAGGCATCTTTTATGCTCTTTGCTTGTCTTAAATGATTTATTCTGGGTTTTATTTTGTTTATTTGATGAAAATGAACAACAATACACACTATGGAAACATTTTTGTTTGTTTTTTGTCGAGTGAGAATTTCACCTAGAAAAAGTCGGGGTATTGGCACTTTTCATGGAAAAATGTGAAAAATTAAAATTTCTAAAAATGAAATAATCCTCTCTTCTATACACCTCAAACATTCACTCTTAAATGGAAGATTGTTGTTTATCGCAATATTTTTTGAAATTTGGGCTCTTTTACTAACATTAACACTTGCGCTGAGGCATCTTTTATGCTCATTTCTTGTCTTTAATGATTTATTCTGGGTTTTATTTTGGTTATTTGATGAAAATGAACAACAATACACACCATGAAAACATTTTTGTTTGATTTGTGTCGAGTGAGAATTTCACCTAGAACCCAAAGGGGGGGGGTATTGGCACTTTTCATGGAAAAATGTGAAAAATTAAAATTTCTAAAAATGAAATGAATGCCTTCTATACACCTCAAACATTCACTCTATAACGGAAGATTGTTGTTTATCGCAATATCTTTTGAAATTTTGGCTCTTTTACTAACATTACCACTTTCGCTGAGGCATCTTTTATGCTCATTTCTTGTCTTTAATGATTTATTCTGGGTTTTATTTTTTTTATTTGATGAAAATGAACAACCATACACACCATGGAAACATTTTTGTTTGTTTTTTGTCCAGTGAGAATTTCACCTAGAAAAGGGCGGGGTATTGGCACTTTTCATGGAATAATGTGAAAAATTAAAATTTCTAAAAATGAAATAAATGCCTCATATACACCTCAAACATTCACTCTATAATGGAAGATTGTTGTTTTTCGCAATATTTTTTGAAATTTGGGCTCTTTTACTAACATTAACACTTGCGCTGAGGCATCTTTTATGCTCATTTCTTGTCTTAAATGATTTATTCTGGGTTTTATATTGGTTATTTGTCGAAAATGAACATCAATACACACCATGGAAGCACATTTGTTTGTTTTTGGTCCAGTGAGAATTTCACCTAGAAAAGGGCGGGGTATTGGCATTTTCATGGAAAAATGTGAAAATTAATATTTCTAAAAATGAAATAAAAGCCTTCGATACACCTCAAACATTCACTCTATAATGGAAGATTGTTTTTTTTGGCAATATTTTTTGAAATTTGGGCTCTTTTTCACTAACATTAACACTTGCGCTGAGGCATCTTTTAAGCTCATTTCTTGTCTTTATGATTTATTCCTGGTTTTTTTGTTTATTTGACAAAATTCAACAACGATACACACCATGGAAACATTTTTGTTTGATTTGTGTCGAGTGAGAATTTCACCTAGAACCCAAAGGGGGGCACTTTTGCGGGGTATTGGCACTTTTCATGGAAAAATGTGAAATATTAAAATTTCTAAAAATGAAATAAAACTCTTCTATACACCTCAAACATTCACTCTTAATCGGAAGATTGTTGTTTTTCGCAATATTTTTTGAAATTTGGGCTCTTTTACTAACATTAACACCTGCGCTGAGGCATCTTTTATGCTCATTTCTTGTCTTAAATGATTTATTCTGGGTTTTATTTTGGTTATTTGTCGAAAATGAACAACAATACACACCATGGAAGCACATTTGTTTGTTTTTGGTCCAGTGAGAATTTCACCTAGAAAAGGGCGGGGTATTGGCACTTTTCATGGAAAAATGTTAAATATTAAAATTTCTAAAAATGAAATAAAACTCTTCTATACACCTCAAACATTCACTCTTTATCGGAAGATTGTTGTTTTTCGCAATCTTTTTAAAAATTTGGGCTCTTTTACTAACATTAACACTTGCGCTGAGGCATCTTTTATGCTCATTTCTTGTCTTTAATGATTTATTCTGGGTTTTATTTTTTTTTATTTGATGAAAATGAACAACCATACACACCATGGAAACATTTTTGTTTGTTTTTTGTCCAGTGAGAATTTCACCTAGAAAAGGGCGGGGTATTGGCACTTTTCATGGAATAATGTGAAAAATTAAAATTTCTAAAAATGAAATAAATGCCTCATATACACCTCAAACATTCACTCTATAATGGAAGATTGTTGTTTTTCGCAATATTTTTTGAAATTTGGGCTCTTTTACTAACATTAACACTTGCGCTGAGGCATCTTTTATGCTCATTTCTTGTCTTAAATGATTTATTCTGGGTTTTATTTTGTTTATTTGATAAAAATGAACAACAATACACACTATGGAAACATTTTTGTTTGTTTTTTGTCGAGTGAGAATTTCACCTAGAAAAGGGCGGGGTATTGGCACTTTTCATGGAAAAATGTGAAAAATTAAAAATTCAAAAAATGAAATAAATGCCTTCGATACACCTCAAACATTCACTGTATAATGGAAGATTGTTGTTTTTGGCAATATTTTTTGAAATTTGGCTTCTTTTACTAACATTAACACTTGCGCTGAGGCATCTTTTATGCTCATTTCTTTGTTTAATGATTTATTCCTGGTTTTATTTTGTTTAATTGACGAAAATGAACAACAATACACACCATGAAACATTTTTGTTTGTTTTTTGTCGAGTGAGAATTTCACCTAGAACCCAAAAGGGGGGGTATTGGCCTTTTTCGTGGAAAAATGTGAAAAATTAAAATTCAAAAAATGAAATAAATGCCTTCGATACACCTCAAACATTCACTCTATAATGGAAAATTGTTGTTTTTGGCAATATTTTTTGAAATTTGGGCTCTTTTACTAACATTTAACACTTGCGCTGAGGCATCTTTTATGCTCATTTCTTTGTTTAATGATTTTATTCCTGGTTTTATTTTGCTTATTTGACGAAAATGAATACAATACACACCATGGAAACATTTTTGTTTGATTATAGTCGAGTGAGAATTTAATCTAGAACCCAAAGGGGGGGTATTGGCACTTTTCATGGAAAAATGTGAAATTTTGAGATTTCAAAAAATAAAATAAATGCCTTCTATACACCTCAAACATTCACTCTATAATGGAAGATTGTAGTTTTTCGCAATATTTTTTGAAATTGGGGCTCTTTTACTAACATTAACACCTGCGCTGAGGCATCTTTTATGCTCATTTCTTGTCTTAAATGATTTATTCTGGGTTTTATTTTGGTTATTTGTCGAAAATGAACAACAATACACAACATGGAAGCACATTTGTTTGTTTTTGGTCTCCAGTGAGAATTTCACCTAGAGAAGGGCGGGGTATTGGCACTTTTCATGGAAAAATGTTAAATATTAAAATTTCTAAAAATAAAATAAAACTCTTCTATACACCTCAAACATTCACTCTATAATCACATCTTTTTATGCTCATTTCTTGTCTTTAATGATTTATTCTGGGTTTTTATTTTGTTTATTTGATGAAAATGAACAACAATACACACTATGGAAACATTTTTGTTTGTTTTTTGTCGAGTGAGAATTTCACGAGAAAAGGGCGGGGTATTGGCACTTTTCATGGAAAAATGTGAAAATTAAAAATTCAAAAAATGAAATAAATGCCTTCGATACACCTCAAACATTCACTCTATAATGGAAGATTGTTGTTTTTGGCAATATTTTTTGAAATTTGGGCTCTTTTACTAACATTAACACTTGCGCTGAGGCATCTTTTATGCTCATTTCTTGTCTTTAATGATATATTCCTGGTTTAATTTTGTTTTTTTGACGAAAATGAACAACAATACATACCATGGAAACACTTTTGTTTGATTTGGCGCGAGTGAGAATTTCACCTAGAACCCAAAGGGGGGGGGGGTATTGGCACTTTTCATGGAAAAATGTGAAAAATTAATATTTCTAAAAATGAAATAAAACTCTTCTATACACCTCAAACATTCACTCTAAAATGGAAGATTGTTGTTTTTCGCAATATTTTTTGAATATTGGGCTCTTTTACTAAAATTAACACTTGCGCTGAGGAATCTTTTATGCTCATTTCTTGTCTTTAATGATTTATTCTGGGTTTATTTTGTTTATTTGATGAAAATGAACAAAAATACATACCATTAAAACATTTTTGTTTGATTTGTGTCGAGTGAGAATTTCACCTAGACCCCAAAGGGGGGGGTATTGGAACTTTTCATGGAAAAATGTGAAAAATTAAATTTCTAAAATGAAATAAATGCCTTCGATACACCTCAAACATTCACTCTATAATGGAAGATTGTTGTTTATCGCAATATTTTTTGAAATTTGGGCTCTTTTTACTAACATAAACACTTGCGCTGAGGCATCTTTTATGCTCATTTCTTTGTTTAATGATTTATTCCTGGTTTTATTTTGTTTAATTGACAAAAATGAACAACAATACACACCATGGAAACATTTTTGTTTGTTTTTTGTCGAGTGAGAATTTCACCTAGAACCCAAAAGGGGGGGTATTGGCACTTTTCATGGAAAAATGTGAAAAATTAAAATTCAAAAAATGAAATAAATGCCTTCGATACACCTCAAACATTCACTCTATAATGGAAAATTTTTGTTTTTGGCAATATTTTTTGAAATTTGGGCTCTTTTACTAACATTAACACTTGCGCTGAGGCATCTTTTATGCTCATTTCTTGTCTTTAATGATTTATTCCTGGTTTTATTTTGTTTATTTGACGAAAATGAACAACAATACACACCTTGGAAACATTTTTTGTTTGATTTGTGTCGAGTGAGAATTTCACCTAGAACCAAAGGGGGGGGTATTGGCACTTTTCATGGAAAAATGTGAAAAATTAAAATTTCTAAAAATGAAATAAATGCCTTCGATACACCTCAAACATTCACTCTATAATGGAAAATTGTTGTTTTTGGCAATATTTTTTGAAATTTGGGCTCTTTTACTAACATTTAGACTTGCGCTGAGGCATCATTTATGCTTATTTCTTGTCTTAAATGATTTATTCTGGGTTTTATTTTTTTTATTTGATGAAAATGAACAACAATACACACCAAGGAAACATTTTTGATTGATTTGTGTCGAGTGAGAATTTCACCTAGAACCCAAAAGGGGGGGTATTGGCACTTTTCATGGAAAAATGTGAAAAATTAAAATTTCTAAAAATGAAATAAATGCCTCATATACACCTCAAACATTCACTCTAAAATGGAAGATTGTTGTTTTTTCAATATTTTTTGAAATTTGGGGCTCTTTTACTAACATTAACACTTGCATGGAGGCATCTTTTATGCTCATTTCTTGTCTTAAATGATTTATTCTGGGTTTTATTTTTTTTATTTAATGAAAATGAACAACAATACACACTATGGAATCATTTTTGTTTGTTTTTTGTCGAGTGAGAATTTCACCTAGAAAAGGGCGGGGTATTGGCACTTTCATGGAAAAATGTGAAAAATTAAAATTTCTAAAATGAAATAAATCTCTTCTATACACCTCAAACATTCACTTTATAATGGAAGATTGTTGTTTTTCGCAATATTTTTTGAAATTTGGGCCATTTTACTATCATTAACACTTGCGCTGAGGCATCTTTTATGCTCATTTCTTTGTTTAATGATTTATTCCTGGTTTTATTTTGCTTATTTGACGAAAATGAATACAATACACGTCATGGAAACATTTTTGTTTGATTATAGTAGAGTGAGAATTTAATCTAGAACCCAAAAGGGGGTATTGGCACTTTTCATGGAAAAATGTGAAATTTTGAGCTTTCTAAAAATAAAATAAATGCCTTCTATACACCTCAAACATTCACTCTATAATGGAAGATTGTAGTTTTTCGCAATATTTTTTGAAATTGGGGCTCTTTACTAACATTAACACCTGCGCTGAGGCATCTTTTATGCTCATTTCTTGTCTTAAATGATTTATTCTGGGTTTTATTTTGGTTATTTGTCGAAAATGAACAACAATACACACCATGGAAGCACATTTGTTTGTTTTTGGTCCAGTGAGAATTTCACCTAGAAAAGGGCGGGGTATTGGCACTTTTCATGGAAAAATGTTAAATATTAAAATTTCTAAAATGAAATAAAACTCTTCTATACACCTCAAACATTCACTCTTTATCGGAAGATTGTTGTTTTTCGCAATCTTTTTAAAAATTTGGGCTCTTTTACTAACATTAACACTTGCGCTGACGCATCTTTTATGCTCATTTCTTGTCTTTATGATTTATCCCTGGTTTTATTTTGTTTATTTGACGAAAATGAACAACGATACACACCATAGAAACATTTTTGTTTGATTTGTGTCGAGTGAGAATTTCACCTCGAACCCAAAGGGCACTTCACAAATTGGCACTTTTCATGGAAAAATGAGAAATATTAAAATTTCTAAAAATGAAATAAAACTCTTCTATACACCTCAAACATTCACTCTATAATCACATCTTTTATAATCATTTCTTGTCTTTAATGATTTATTCTGGGTTTTATTTGTTTATTTGATGAAAATGAACAACAATACACACTATGGAAACATTTTTGTTTGTTTTTTGTCGAGTGAGAATTTCACCGAGAAAAGGGCGGGGTATTGGCACTTTTCATGGAAAAATGTGAAAAATTAAAAATTCAAAAAATGAAATAAATGCCTTCGATACACCTCAAACATTCACTCTATAATGGAAGATTGTTGTTTTTGGCAATATTTTTTGAAATTTGGGCTCTTTTACTAACATTAACACTTGCGCTGAGGCATCTTTTATGCTCATTTCTTGTCTTTAATGATATATTCCTGGTTAATTTTGTTTTTTTTTGACGAAAATGAACAACAATACATACCATGGAAACACTTTTGTTTGATTTGGCGCGAGTGAGAATTTCACCTAGAACCCAAAGGGGGGGGGGGGGTATTGGCACTTTTCATGGAAAAATGTGAAAAATTAATATTTCTAAAAATGAAATAAAACTCTTCTATACACCTCAAACATTCACTCTAAATGGAAGATTGTTGTTTTTCGCAATATTTTTTGAATATTGGGCTCTTTTACTAAAATTAACACTTGCGCTGAGGAATCTTTTATGCTCATTTCTTGTTTTTAATGATTTATTCTGGGTTTTATTTTGTTTATTTGATGAAAATGAACAAAAATACATACCATTAAAACATTTTTGTTTGATTTGTGTCGAGTGAGAATTTCACCTAGACCCCAAAGGGGGGGGGGTATTGGAACTTTTCATGGAAAAATGTGAAAAATTAAAATTTCTAAAAATGAAATAAATGCCTTCCATACACCTCAAACATTCACTCTATAATGGAAGATTGTTGTTTATCGCAATATTTTTTTGAAATTTGGGCTCTTTTACTAACATTAACACTTGCGCTGACGCATCTTTTATGCTCATTTCTTTGTTTAATGATTTATTCCTGGTTTTATTTTGTTTAATTGACGAAAATGAACAACAATACACACCATGGAAACATTTTTGTTTGTTTTTTGTCGAGTGAGAATTTCACCTAGAACCCAAAAGGGGGGGTATTGGCACTTTTCATGGAAAAATGTGAAAAATTAAAATTTCTAAAATGAAATAAATGCCTCATATACACCTCAAACATTCACTCTAAAATGGAAGATTGTTGTTTTTTCAATATTTTTTGAAATTTGGGCTCTTTTACTAACATTAACACTTGCGCTGAGGCATCTTTTATGCTCATTTCTTGTCTTTAATGATTTATTCCTGGTTTTATTTTGTTTATTTGACGAAAATGAACAACAATACACACCTTGGAAACATTTTTGTTTGATTTGTGTCGAGTGAGAATTTCACCTAGAACCCAAAAGGGGGGGGTATTGGCACTTTTCATGGAAAAATGTGAAAAATTAAAATTTCTAAAATGAAATAAATGCCTCATATACACCTCAAACATTCACTCTAAAATGGAAGATTGTTGTTTTTTCAATATTTTTTGAAATTTGGGCTCTTTTACTAACATTAACACTTGCATGGAGGCATCTTTTATGCTCATTTCTTGTCTTATATGATTTATTCTGGGTTTTATTTTTTTATTTAATGAAAATGAACAACAATACACACTATGGAATCATTTTTGTTTGTTTTTTGTCGAGTAAGAAATTTCACCTAGAAAAGGGCGGGGTATTGGCACTTTTCATGGAAAAATGTGAAAAATTAAAATTTCTAAAAATGAAATAAATCTCTTCTATACACCTCAAACATTCACTTTTAAATGGAAGATTGTTGTTTTTCGCAATATTTTTTGAAATTTGGGCCATTTTACTATCATTAACACTTGCGCTGAGGCATCTTTTATGCTCATTTCTTTGTTTAATGATTTATTCCTGGTTTTATTTTGCTTATTTGACGAAAATGAATACAATACACACCATGGAAACATTTTTGTTTGATTATAGTAGAGTGAGGAATTTAATCTAGAACCCAAAGGGGGTATTGGCACTTTTCATGGAAAAATGTGAAATTTTGAGCTTTCTAAAAATAAAATAAATGCCTTCTATACACCTCAAACATTCACTCTATAATGGAAGATTGTAGTTTTTCGCAATATTTTTTGAAATTGGGGCTCTTTTACTAACATTAACACCTGCGCTGAGGCATCTTTTATGCTCATTTCTTGTCTTAAATGATTATTCTGGGTTTTATTTTGGTTATTTGTCGAAAATGAACAACAATACACACCATGGAAGCACATTTGTTTGTTTTTGGTCCAGTGAGAATTTCACCTAGAAAAGGGCGGGGTATTGGCACTTTTCATGGAAAAATGTTAAATATTAAAATTTCTAAAAATGAAATAAAACTCTTCTATACACCTCAAACATTCACTCTTTATCGGAAGATTGTTGTTTTTCGCAATCTTTTTAAAAATTTGGGCTCTTTTACTAACATTAACACTTGCGCTGACGCATCTTTTATGTTCATTTCTTGTCTTTAATGATTTATTCTGGGTTTTATTTTGTTTATTTGATGAAAATGAACAACAATACACACTATGGAAACATTTTTGTTTGTTTTTTGTCGAGTGAGAATTTCACCGAGAAAAGGGCGGGGTATTGGCACTTTTCATGGAAAAATGTGAAAAATTAAAAATTCAAAAAATGAAATAAATGCCTTCGATACCCCTCAAACATTCACTCTATAATGGAAGATTGTTGTTTTTGGCAATATTTTTTGAAATTTGGGCTCTTTTACTAAAATTAACACTTGCGCTGAGGAATCTTTTATGCTCATTTCTTGTCTTAAATGATTTATTCTGGGTTTTTATTTTGTTTATTGATGAAAATGAACAAAAATACATACCATTAAAACATTTTTGTTTGATTTTGTGTCGAGTGAGAATTTCACCTAGACCCCAAAGGGGGGGGGGGGGTATTGGAACTTTTCATGGAAAAATGTGAAAAATTAAAATTTCTAAAAATGAAATAAATGCCTTCGATACACCTCAAACATTCACTCTATAATGGAAGATTGTTTTTAATCGCAATATTTTTTGAAATTGGGGCTCTTTTACTAACATTAACACTGCGCTGAGGCATTTTTTATGCTCATTTCTTGTCTTAAATGATTTATTCTGGGTTTTATTTTGGTTATTTGTCGAAAATGAACAACAATACACACCATGGAAGCACATTTGTTTGTTTTTGGTCCAGTGAGAATTTCACTTAGAAAAGGGCGGGGTATTGGCACTTTTCATGGAAAAATGGTAAATATTAAAATTTCTAAAAATGAAATAAAACTCTTCTATACACCTCAAACATTCACTCTATAATCACATCTTTTATGCTCATTTCTTGTCTATAATGATTTATTCTGGGTTTTATTTTGTTTATTTGATGAAATGAACAACAATACACACTATGGAAACATTTTTGTTTGTTTTTTGTCGAGTGAGAATTTCACCGAGAAAAGGGCGGGGTATTGGCACTTTTCATGGAAAAATGTGAAAAATTAAAAATTCAAAAAATGAAATAAATGCCTTCGATACCCCTCAAACATTCACTCTATAATGGAAGATTGTTGTTTTTGGCAATATTTTTTGAAATTTGGGCTCTTTTACTAACATTAACACTTGCGCTGAGGCATCTTTTATGCTCATTTCTTGTCTTTAATGATATATTCCTGGTTTAATTTTGTTTTTTTGACGAAAATGAACAACAATACATACCATGGAAACACTTTTGTTTGATTTGGCGCGAGTGAGAATTTCACCTAGAACCCAAAGGGGGGGGGGTATTGGCACTTTTCATGGAAAAATGTGAAAAATTAATATTTCTAAAAATGAAATAAAACTCTTCTATACACCTCAAACATTCACTCTAAAATGGAAGATTGTTGTTTTTTCGCAATATTTTTTGAATATTGGGCTCTTTTACTAAAATTAACACTTGCGCTGAGGAATCTTTTATGCTCATTTCTTGTCTTTAATGATTTATTCTGGGTTTTATTTTGTTTATTTGATGAAAATGAACAAAAATACATACCATTAAAACATTTTTGTTTGATTTGTGTCGAGTGAGAATTTCACCTAGACCCCAAAGGGGGGGGGGTATTGGAACTTTTCATGGAAAAATGTGAAAAATTAAAATTTCTAAAAATGAAATAAATGCCTTCGATACACCTCAAACATTCACTCTATAATGGAAGATTGTTGTTTATCGCAATATTTTTTGAAATTTGGGCTCTTTTACTAACATTAACACTTGCGCTGAGGCATCTTTTATGCTCATTTCTTGTTTAATGATTTATTCCTGGTTTTATTTTGTTTAATTGACGAAAATGAACAACAATACACACCATGGAAACATTTTTGTTTGTTTTTGTCGAGTGAGAATTTCACCTAGAACCCAAAAGGGGGGGTATTGGCAATTTTCATGGAAAAATGTGATAAATTAAAAATTCAAAAAATGAAATAAATGCCTTCGAAACACCTCAAACATTCACTCTATAATGGAAAATTGTTGTTTTTGGCAATATTTTTTGAAATTTGGGCTCTTTTACTAACATTAACACTTGCGCTGAGGCATCTTTTATGCTCATTTCTTGTCTTTAATGATTTATTCCTGGTTTTATTTTGTTTATTTGACGAAAATGAACAACAATACACGACCTTGGAAACATTTTCGTTTGATTTGTGTCGAGTGAGAATTTCACCTAGAACCCCAAAGGGGGGGGGTATTGGCACTTTTCATGGAAAAATGTGAAAAATTAAAATTTCTAAAAATGAAATAAAACTCTTCTATACACCTCAAACATTCACTCTATAATGGAAGATTGTTGTTTTTCGCAATATTTTTTGAAATTTGGGCTCTTTTACTAACATTTAGACTTGCGCTGAGGCATCATTTATGCTTATTTCTTGTCTTAAATGATTTATTCTGGGTTTTATTTTTTTATTTGATGAAAATGAACAACAATACACACCAAGGAAACATTTTTGATTGATTTGTGTCGAGTGAGAATTTCACCTAGAACCCATAGGGGGGGTATTGGCACTTTTCATGGAAAAATGTGAAAAATTAAAATTTCTAAAAATGAAATAAATGCCTCATATACACCTCAAACATTCACTCTAAAATGGAAGATTGTTGTTTTTTCAATATTTTTTGAAATTTGGGCTCTTTTACTAACATTAACACTTGCATGGAGGCATCTTTTATGCTCATTTCTTGTCTTAAATGATTTATTCTGGGTTTTATTTTTTTTATTTAATGAAAATGAACAACAATACACACTATGGAATCATTTTTGTTTGTTTTTTGTCGAGTGAGAATTTCACCTAGAAAAGGGCGGGGGTATTGGCACTTTTCATGGAAAAATGTGAAAAATTAAAATTTCTAAAAATGAAATAAATCTCTTCTATACACCTCAAACATTCAATTTATAATGGAAGATTGTTGTTTTTCGCAATATTTTTTGAAATTTGGCCATTTTACTATCATTAACACTGGCGCTGAGGCATCTTTTATGCTCATTTCTTTGTTTAATGATTTATTCCTGTTTTATTTTGCTTATTTGACGAAAATGAATACAATACACACCATGGAAACATTTTTGTTTGATTATAGTAGAGTGAGATTTAATCTAGAACCCCAAAGGGGGTATTGGCACTTTTCATGGAAAAATGGTGAAATTTTGAGCTTTCTAAAAATAAAATAAATGCCTTCTATACACCTCAAACATTCACTCTATAATGGAAGATTGTAGTTTTTCGCAATATTTTTTGAAATTGGGGCTCTTTTACTAACATTAACACCTGCGCTGAGGCATCTTTTATGCTCATTTCTTGTCTTAAATGATTTATTCTGGGTTTTATTTTGGTTATTTGTCGAAAATGAACAACAATACACACCATGGAAGCACATTTGTTTGTTTTTGGTCCAGTGAGAATTTCACCTAGAAAAGGGCGGGGTATTGGCACTTTTCATGGAAAAATGTTAAATATTAAAATTTCTAAAAATGAAATAAAACTCTTCTATACACCTCAAACATTCACTCTTTATCGGAAGATTGTTGTTTTTCGCAATCTTTTTAAAAATTTGGGCTCTTTACTAACATTAACACTTGCGCTGACGCATCTTTTATGCTCATTTCTTGTCTTTATGATTTATCCCTGGTTTTATTTTGTTTATTTGACGAAAATGAAACAACGATACACACCATAGAAACATTTTTGTTTGATTTGTGTCGAGTGAGAATTTGACCTCGAACCCAAAGGGCACTTCACAAATTGGCACTTTTCATGGAAAAATGAGAAATATTAAAATTTCTAAAAATGAAATAAAACTCTTCTATACACCTCAAACATTCACTCTATAATCACATCTTTTTATGCTCATTTCTTGTCTTTAATGATTTATTCTGGGTTTTATTTTGTTTATTTGATGAAAATGAACAACAATACACACTATGGAAACATTTTTGTTTGTTTTTTGTCGAGTGAGAATTTCACCGAGAAAAGGGCGGGGGTATTGGCACTTTTCATGGAAAAATGTGAAAAATTAAAAATTCAAAAAATGAAATAAATGCCTTCGATACCCCTCAAACATTCACTCTATAATGGAAGATTGTTGTTTTGGCAATATTTTTGAAATTTGGGCTCTTTTACTAACATTAACACTTGCGCTGAGGCATCTTTTATGCTCATTTCTTGTCTTTAATGATATATTCCTGGTTTAATTTTTTTTTTTGACGAAAATGAACAACAATGCATACCATGGAAACACTTTTTTTTGATTTGGCGCGAGTGAGAATTTCACCTAGAACCCAAAGGGGGGGGGGGTATTGCAACTTTTCATGGAAAAATGTGAAAAATTAATATTTCTAAAAATGAAATAAAACTCTTCTATACACCTCAAACATTCACTCTAAAATGGAAGATTGTTGTTTTTCGCAATATTTTTTGAATATTGGGCTCTTTTACTAAAATTAACACTTGCGCTGAGGAATCTTTTATGTTCATTTCTTGTCTTTAATGATTTATTCTGGGTTTTATTTTGTTTATTTGATGAAAATGAACAAAAATACATATCATTAAAACATTTTTTGTTTGATTTGTGTCGAGTGAGAATTTCACCTAGACCCCAAAGGGGGGGGGGGGTATTGGAACTTTTCATGGAAAAATGTGAAAAATTAAAATTTCTAAAAATGAAATAAATGCCTTCGATACACCTCAAACATTCACTCTATAATGGAAGATTGTTGTTTATCGCAATATTTTTTGAAATTTGGGCTCTTTTACTAACATTAACACTTGCGATGAGGCATCTTTTATGCTCATTTCTTGTCTTTAATGATTTATTCTGGGTTTTATTTTGTTTAATTGACGAAAATGAACAACAATACACACCATGGAAACATTTTTGTTTGTTTTTTGTCGAGTGAGAATTTCACCTAGAACCCAAAAGGGGGGGTATTGGCACTTTTCATGGAAAAATGTGAAAAATTAAAAATTCAAAAAATGAAATAAATGCCTTCGATACACCTCAAACATTCACTCTATAATGGAAAATTGTTGTTTTTGGCAATATTTTTTGAAATTTGGGCTCTTTTACTAACATAAACACTTGCGCTGAGGCATCTTTTATGCTCATTTCTTGTCTTTAATGATTTATTCCTGGTTTTATTTTGTTTATTTGACGAAATGAACAACAATACACACCTTGGAAACATATTTGTTTGATTTGTGTCGAGTGAGAATTTCACCTAGAACCCAAAGGGGGGGTATTGGCACTTTTCATGGAAAAAATGTGAAAAATTAAAATTTCTAAAAATGAAATAAATGCCTCATATACCACCTCAAACATTCACTCTAAAATGGAAGATTGTTGTTTTTTCAATATTTTTTGAAATTTGGGCTCTTTTACTAACATTAACACTTGCATGGAGGCATCTTTTATGCTCATTTCTTGTCTTAAATGATTTATTCTGGGTTTTATTTTTTTTATTTAATAAAAATGAAAACAATACACACTATGGAATCATTTTTGTTTGTTTTTTGTCGAGTGAGAATTTCACCTAGAAAAGGGCGGGGTATTGGCACTTTTCATGGAAAAATGTTAAATATTAAAATTTCTAAAAATGAAATAAAACTCTTCTATACACCTCAACATTCACTCTTTATCGGAAGATTGTTGTTTTTCGCAATCTTTTTAAAAATTTGGCTCTTTTACTAACATTTACACTTGCGCTGACGCATCTTTTATGCTCATTTCTTGTCTTTATGATTTATCCCTGGTTTTATTTTGTTTATTTGACGAAAATGAACAACGATACACACCATAGAAACATTTTTGTTTGATTTGTGTCGAGTGAGAATTTCACCTCGAACCCAAAGCGGCACTTCACAAATTGGCACTTTTCATGGAAAAATGAGAAATATTAAAATTTCTAAAAATGAAATAAAACTCTTCTATACACCTCAAACATTCACTCTATAATCACATCTTTTATGCTCATTTCTTGTCTTTAATGATTTATTCTGGGTTTTTATTTTGTTTATTTGATGAAAATGAACAACAATACACACTATGGAAACATTTTTGTTTGTTTTTTGTCGAGTGAGAATTTCACCGAGAAAAGGGCGGGGTATTGGCACTTTTCATGGAAAAATGTGAAAAATTAATATTCTAAAAATGAAATAAAACTCTTCTATACACCTCAAACATTCACTCTAAAATGGAAGATTGTTGTTTTTCGCAATATTTTTTTGAATATTGGGCTCTTTTACTAAAATTAACACTTGCGCTGAGGAATCTTTTATGTTCATTTCTTGTCTTTAATGATTTATTCTGGTTTTATTTTGTTTATTTGATGAAAATGAACAAAATACATATCATTAAAACATTTTTGTTTGATTTGTGTCGAGTGAGAATTTCACCTAGACCCCAAAGGGGGGGGGGGTATTGGAACTTTTCATGGAAAAATGTGAAAAATTAAAATTTCTAAAAATGAAATAAATGCCTTCGATACACCTCAAACATTCACTCTATAATGGAAGATTGTTGTTTATCGCAATATTTTTTGAAATTTGGGCTCTTTTACTAACATTAACACTTGCGATGAGGCATCTTTTATGCTCATTTCTTGTCTTTAATGATTTATTCTGGGTTTTATTTTGTTTAATTGACGAAAATGAACAACAATACACACCATGGAAACATTTTTGTTTGTTTTTTGTCGAGTGAGAATTTCACCTGAGAACCAAAAGGGGGGGTATTGGCACTTTTCATGGAAAAATGTGAAAAATTAAAAATTCAAAAAATGAAATAAATGCCTTCGATACACCTCAAACATTCACTCTATAATGGAAAATTGTTGTTTTTGGCAATATTTTTTGAAATTTGGGCTCTTTTACTAACATAAACACTTGCGCTGAGGCATCTTTTATGCTCATTTCTTGTCTTTAATGATTTATTCCTGGTTTTATTTTGTTTATTTGACGAAAATGAACAACAATACACACCTTGGAAACATATTTGTTTGATTTGTGTCGAGTGAGAATTTCACCTAGAACCCAAAGGGGGGGGTATTGGCACTTTTCATGGAAAAATGTGAAAAATTAAAATTTCTAAAAATGAAAAATGCCTCATATACACCTCAAACATTCACTCTAAAATGGAAGATTGTTGTTTTTTCAATATTTTTTGAAATTTGGGCTCTTTTACTAACATTAACACTTGCATGGAGGCATCTTTTATGCTCATTTCTTGTCTTAAATGATTTATTCTGGGTTTTATTTTTTTTATTTAATAAAAATGAACAACAATACACACTATGGAATCATTTTTGTTTGTTTTTTGTCGAGTGAGAATTTCACCTAGAAAAGGGCGGGGTATTGGCACTTTTCATGGAAAAATGTTAAATATTAAAATTTCTAAAATGAAATAAAACTCTTCTATACACCTCAAACATTCACTCTTTATCGGAAGATTGTTGTTTTTCGCAATCTTTTTAAAAATTTGGGCTCTTTTACTAACATTTACACTTGCGCTGACGCATCTTTTATGCTCATTTCTTGTCTTTATGATTTATCCCTGGTTTTATTTTGTTTATTTGACGAAAATGAACAACGATACACACCATAGAAACATTTTTTGTTTGATTTGTGTCGAGTGAGAATTTCACCTCGAACCCAAAGGGCACTTCACAAATTGGCACTTTTCATGGAAAAATGAGAAATATTAAAATTTCTAAAAATGAAATAAAACTCTTCTATACACCTCAAACATTCACTCTATAATCACATCTTTTATGCTCATTTCTTGTCTTTAATGATTTATTCTGGGTTTTATTTTGTTTATTTGATGAAAATGAACAACAATACACACTATGGAAACATTTTTGTTTGTTTTTTGTCGAGTGAGAATTTCACCGAGAAAAGGGCGGGGTATTGGCACTTTTCATGGAAAAATGTGAAAAATTAATATTTCTAAAAATGAAATAAAACTCTTCTATACACCTCAAACATTCACTCTAAAATGGAAGATTGTTGTTTTTCGCAATATTTTTTGAATATTGGGCTCTTTTACTAAAATTAACACTTGCGCTGAGGAATCTTTTATGCTCATTTCTTGTCTTAAATGATTTATTCTGGGTTTTATTTTGTTTATTTGATGAAAATGAACAAAAATACATACCATTAAAACATTTTTGTTTGATTTGTGTCGAGTGAGAATTTCACCTAGACCCCAAAGGGGGGGGGGGTATTGGAACTTTTCATGGAAAAATGTGAAAAATTAAAATTTCTAAAAATGAAATAAATGCCTTCGATACACCTCAAACATTCACTCTATAATGGAAAGATTGTTTTTATCGCAATAGTTTTTGAAATTGGGGCTCTTTTACTAACATTAACACCTGCGCTGAGGCATTTTTTATGCTCATTTCTTGTCTTAAATGATTTATTCTGGGTTTTATTTTGGTTATTTGTCGAAAATGAACAACAATACACACCATGGAAGCACATTTGTTTGTTTTTGGTCCAGTGAGAATTTCACTTAGAAAAGGGCGGGGTATTGGCACTTTTCATGGAAAAATGGTAAATATTAAAATTTCTAAAAATGAAATAAAACTCTTCTATACACCTCAAACATTCACTCTATAATCACATCTTTTATGCTCATTTCTTGTCTATAATGATTTATTCTGGGTTTTATTTTGTTTATTTGATGAAAATGAACAACAATACACACTATGGAAACATTTTTGTTTGTTTTTTGTCGAGTGAGAATTTCACCGAGAAAAGGGCGGGGTATTGGCACTTTTCATGGAAAAATGTGAAAAATTAAAAATTCAAAAAATGAAATAAATGCCTTCGATACACCTCAAACATTCACTCTATAATGGAAGATTGTTGTTTTTGGCAATATTTTTTGAAATTTGGGCTCTTTTACTAACATTAACACTTGCGCTGAGGCATCTTTTATGCTCATTTCTTGTCTTTAATGATATATTCCTGGTTTAATTTTGTTTTTTTGACGAAAATGAACAACAATACATACCATGGAAACACTTTTGTTTGATTTGGCGCGAGTGAGAATTTCACCTAGAACCCAAAGGGGGGGGTATGTATGGCACTTTTCATGGAAAAATGTGAAAAATTAATATTTCTAAAAATGAAATAAAACTCTTCTATACACCTCAAACATTCACTCTAAAATGGAAGATTGTTGTTTTTTCGGAATATTTTTTGAATATTGGGCTCTTTTACTAAAATTAACACTTGCGCTGAGGAATCTTTTATGCTCATTTCTTGTCTTTAATGATTTATTCTGGGTTTTATTTTGTTTATTTGATGAAAATGAACAAAAATACATACCATTAAAACATTTTTGTTTGATTTGTGTCGAGTGAGAATTTCACCTAGACCCCAAAGGGGGGGGGGGTATTGGAACTTTTCATGGAAAAATGTGAAAAATTAAAATTTCTAAAAATGAAATAAATGCCTTCGATACACCTCAAACATTCACTCTATAATGGAAGATTGTTGTTTATCGCAATATTTTTTGAAATTTGGGCTCTTTTACTAACATTAACACTTGCGCTGAGGCATCTTTTATGCTCATTTCTTTGTTTAATGATTTATTCCTGGTTTTATTTTGTTTAATTGACGAAAATGAACAACAATACACACCATGGAAACATTTTTGTTTGTTTTTTGTCGAGTGAGAATTTCACCTAGAACCCAAAAGGGGGGGTATTGGCACTTTTCATGGAAAAATGTGAAAAATTAAAAATTCAAAAAATGAAATAAATGCCTTCGATACACCTCAAACATTCACTCTATAATGGAAAATTGTTGTTTTTGGCAATATTTTTTGAAATTTGGGCTCTTTTACTAACATTAACACTTGCGCTGAGGCATCTTTTATGCTCATTTCTTGTCTTTAATGATTTATTCCTGGTTTTATTTTGTTTATTTGACGAAAATGAACAACAATACACACCTTGGAAACATTTTCGTTTGATTTGTGTCGAGTGAGAATTTCACCTAGAACCCAAAGGGGGGGGTATTGGCACTTTTCATGGAAAAATGTGAAAAATTAAAATTTCTAAAAATGAATAAAACTCTTCTATACACCTCAAACATTCACTCTATAATGGAAGATTGTTGTTTTTTCGCAATATTTTTTGAAATTTGGGCTCTTTTACTAACATTTAGACTTGCGCTGAGGCATCATTTATGCTTATTTCTTGTCTTAAATGATTTATTCTGGGTTTTATTTTGTTTATTTGACGAAAATGAACAACAATACACACCAAGGAAACATTTTTGATTGATTTGTGTCGAGTGAGAATTTCACCTAGAACCCAAAAGGGGGGGTATTGGCACTTTTCATGGAAAAATGTGAAAAATTAAAATTTCTAAAAATGAAATAAATGCCTCATATACACCTCAAACATTCACTCTAAAATGGAAGATTGTTGTTTTTTCAATATTTTTTGAAATTTGGGCTCTTTTACTAACATTAACACTTGCATGGAGGCATCTTTTATGCTCATTTCTTGTCTTAAATGATTTATTCTGGGTTTTATTTTTTTTATTTAATGAAAATGAACAACAATACACACTATGGAATCATTTTTGTTTGTTTTTTGTCGAGTGAGATTTCACCTAGAAAAGGGCGGGGTATTGGCACTTTTCATGGAAAAATGTGAAAAATTAAAATTTCTAAAAATGAAATAAATCTCTTCTATACACCTCAAACATTCAATTTATAATGGAAGATTGTTGTTTTTTCGCAATATTTTTTAAATTTGGGCCATTTTACTATCATTAACACTGGCGCTGAGGCATCTTTTATGCTCATTTCTTTGTTTAATGATTATTCCTGGTTTTATTTGCTTATTTGACGAAAATGAATACAATACACACCATGGAAACATTTTTGTTTGATTATAGTAGAGTGAGAATTTAATCTAGA